>NC_091476.1:46994167-47343198 GCF_036971445.1 Narcine bancroftii | reverse complement strand
TAACACGATCTTGGGAAGGCGATGGTCCTCCATTCTGGAGACGTGACCCACCCAGCGCAGCTGGATCTTCAGCAGCGTGGACTCGATGCTGTCGACCTCTGCCATCTCGAGTACTTCGACGTTAGGGATGAAAGCGCTCCAATGGATGTTGAGGATGGAGCAGACACAACGCTGGTGGAAGCGTTCTAGGAGCCTTAGGTGATGCCAGTAGAGGACCCATGATTCGGAGCCGAACAGGAGTGTGGGTATGACAACGGCTCTGTATACGCTTATCTTTGTGAGGTTTTTCAGTTGGTTGTTTTTCCAGACTCTTTTGTGTAGTCTTCCAAAGGCGCTATTTGCCTTGGCGAGTCTGTTGTCTATCTCATTGTCGATCCTTGCATCTGATGAAATGGTGCAGCTGAGATAGGTAAACTGGTTGACCGTTTTGAGTTTTGTGTGCCCGATGGAGATGTGGGGGGGCTGGTAGTCATGGTGGGGAGCTGGCTGATGGAGGACCTCAGTTTTCTTCAGGCTGACTTCCAGGCCAAACATTTTGGCAGTTTCCGCAAAGCAGGACGTCAAGCGCTGAAGAGCTGGCTCTGAATGGGCAACTAAAGCGGCATCGTCTGCAAAGAGTAGTTCACGGACAATGAGCTCTCTGAACCCTTCTCCATTAACAATGGCGTGAAGCAAGGCTGTGTTCTCGCACCAACCCTCTTTTCAATCTTCTTCAGCATGATGCTGAACCAAGCCACGAAAGACCCCAACAATGAAGACGCTGTTTACATCCGGTACCGCACGGATGGCAGTCTCTTCAATCTGAGGCGCCTGCACGCTCACACCAAGACACAAGAGAAACTTATTCTTAATGCAGGTGTATTAGGTACTTCCTCTTCTTTAATCATCATTTCCATAACTTCCCTACTTATTTCCCTTACTTTACACAGATCAATATCTTTCTTCCTAGTAAATACTGAAGAAAAAACACTGTTCAAAATTTACCCCATTTCCTTTGGCTCCACACTCTCATTCTCATTTTTATCCCTCACTATCCTTTTGCTCCTAATATATCTGTAGAAACCTTTGGCATTTATTGTTACCTTACCTGACAAAGCAACCTCATATCTCCTCTTAGCCTTTCTAATTTCCTTCTTAAGATTCATTTTATATTCCTCTAATACCTCATTTACTTCATGTGGTCTATACTTTTTGTACACCTCCCTTTTTTTAAAAAAAACCATATTTCAATAGTGCTTTGAAAACCAAGGCTCCCTAATACTTCTAACCTGCCCTTTCATCCTAACAGGAACATATAGTCTCTGTACCCTTAAAATTTCACCTTTGAATGCATTCCATTTTCCTTCTACATCCTTCCCATAAAACAATTTATCCTCATCTACACCTTCCAAATCCATTCTCATAGCCTCAAAATTAGCCTTTCTCTAATCAAAAAGCTCAATCCTGGCTCCAGACCTATCTTGCTCCATAATTATTTTGAAACCAATAATATTGTGATCACTAAACCAAAAGTGCTCCCCAGCACACACCTCCATCACCTGACTTATCGCATTTCCTAATAGCAGATCCAACACTGCCCCTTCTCTAGTTAGTACCTCTATATGGATATAGAAAACTCTCATGCACACATTTAATGAATTCCAAACCATTCAGCCCATTTATAGTATGGGCATCCCAGTCAATGTGTGTAAAGTTAAAATCTCCCACAATCACAACCCAGTGCTTACTACAAATATCTGCTATTTCCTTACAACTTTGTTCCTCCAGTTCCCTCTCCACATTAGGTGGTCTATAATACGCGCCCCCCCCCCCCCAGAAGTGTTACCGTTTCTTTCCCACTCCTTAATTCTACCCAGAGTACTTCTCTAGATAAACCCTCTAATCTATCCTTGCAAAGCACCCCAATGGTGAGCAGCATCAACCAGCTCTTCATCCTGGGTGACGCCATTGCTGTTTCACACAACTTTATTCAAACAGCTACTATGAGCAAACACAGCCAAGGCACTCGGCTGGCTGACTATTTACTCCCGTCTTCACCAAAGGTTTATACATTATTTCAGGGGACACTTACAATTTTAGACTTGCATATATATTTATTTTATTAGTTTTTTTGGCCGGTTGCTTGAGGCTGCTAATTGCTTGAATTCTAGATTCTTGCGGTTTTACTGTACTTATCTCCAGAAATTATTAAATTTATTGTTGAGTGAGGCCACACGTGGCAACTTCTGGATTTATTCACTCTACTCTTACTCATTTAAGTTCCACTGACTTGTGGATCGGAATTTCTGCAAGTTTATACCACTGGTTGCAACACATGTTCACGGACTTGAAGGAGCAAAGAGACATTCCTGCTGCTACATCTCTAGCCTCTAATCCAATTGCCTAACTAAGTTCATACTTTGCATTCAATTTTAACTAACAGCATTTTATATCCATACAAGTATCATCCATTTTTTCATTCAAATCTCATCTTTAAAGGATCTCCATCTTCATTTGCAGACTCTAATAATCTCCCAATACTAGATTGAAGTAAACCACAGAAATCTGGTTGAAGTTAAAAGACAAATTGCGGGAGAAGTTCAGCAGGTCAGACAGTCTCCTTTATGCAGCAAAATGTCGTTTCGGGCTTGACCCTTCATCAATACCTGTTTGACCTTCTGAGGTTCTCCATCATTTTGTGTTTTTACTCCAATACTAGATTCATCATCCTTGGGTTCCCTCTTCCCTGTAGAGACATGTGCATGTTGCCATTTCAGATCTGCCAATAAGGTATCTTGACACAACACCATCAATGCCTTAAACTGCTTTTTAAATTTATCTTTGAATACATATTCTTGACTTTTTTTTTTAATTTGTCTCTTATTTCAATTAAGTTCACCATTGTAGTTGCTTTTAGATTCCTCTCCACCCCCAAACAAGTACCTATACAGCAGCAAGTAAAAATTTTAATGCATTGTACAATGTGTATTATAAATTCATTCCCTGAATTCTCCAATATCTGTATGCCTCATAATAAACCCTGTAATTTTAATGTCACGTTTAATGGAGTCTAGCAACCAATATTTAAATTCTGTATGATATCTGGTGACTTTAAAATCCTTAGCCACCTGTCCATTTACCACTATGTCAATTTCCAAAGGCTCCTTGACATAAATCAGAGTTTTGAATCTTGATGGTTATTTTAGTTCTCATTGCAGAGGAGCCCCCTGCAAGTTGCTGGAGCTACATTTACCTGACGCTGGAGGTGGGATTGGCCTGGTTTGAATTCTCCAGCTCATATATTGAACACAATGTCCCTTCACAATTTATTCCTTTTCCATCTGTGCAGCATTATCAGGAAGCTGGATATGATATTCCCTTGGACCTTGAGGGACACTAGTGTAGAAATTGCAGGAGCCCTGGCAGATACATTCAAAATGTCCTTAGCCACAGACAAGATGCCAGAGGATTGGAGGGTAGCTCATGTTGTCCCTTTGTTTAAAAAAAAGGCTAAAAAGGCTCCAAAAATAAACCAGGTAATTATAGGCCAGTGAGCCTGATGTCAGTAGTAGGTAAATTATTGGGAGGAGTTCTGAGAGATAGGATATACAAAAGGCCATGGGCTGAGTAAGAACTGTCAGCACAGCTTTGTGTGGTAGGTAGTGCTTAATGAATCTTGTAGAGAGATTGCCAAGATGAAGAAAAGGTTGTGGATGTTGTGTGTATGGACTTTAATAAAGACTTTGACAAGGCCCCTCATGGGAGGTTAGTTCAGAAGATTAAGACACTAGGTATCCATGGAGAGGTTGTAAACTGGATTCAAAATTGGCTCAATGGGAGAAGACAGAGATGGTTGCTTCTCAGACTGGAGGCCTGTGACTAGTGGTGTGCCTCATGGATCTGTGTTGGGACCAATGATGTCTATATCAATGATCTGGATGATAATATGGTAAATAAGATCAGCAAGTTTTCTGATGACATAAAGATTGGAGGCATGTGGACAACAAGGAAGATTTTAAAAGCTTGCAGAGGGATCTGGACCAAATGGGAGAATGGGACAAAAAATGGTAGATTGAGTTTAATGCAGACAAGTGGGAGGTGTTGCATTTTGGAAGGGCAAACCAAGGTAGCACATATACAGTAAATGGTAGGGCACTGAGGAATATAGAGGAACAAAGAGATCTGGGAATACAAATACATTGTTCCCTGAAGATGGCATCAGCAGGTGGACAGGGTTGTAAAGAAAGCTTTTGGCATCTTAACCTTTATACATCAAAGAATTGAGTATAGGAGTTGGGATGCTATGTTGTAGTTGTTTAAGACATTGGTGAGGCCAAATTTAGAATATTGTGTGCAATTCTGTTCAGAGTGCAGAGAAGATTTACTAGGATGTTGCCTGGTCTTCAGGGATTGAGTTACAGGGAAAGATTAAACAGGATAGGACTTCATCAAATTTCCCCTTATTTTTCTTCACCCTAAGAAAGAGGTTTACAAGATTATGAAAGGTATAGATAGAGTGGATGCAAATAGGGTCTTTGAGTGAGATAAATACGAGAGGTCATAATAGTTTTAAGCTGAAAGGGGAAATGTTTAGGAGGAACATTAGGGGAAAGTTCTTCATTCAGATAGTGGAGGGAGTGTGGAATAATCTGCCATCTGGTGTGAAGTTTTATAAATAAATTGGATAGATAAATGGATGGGAGAGGTCTGGAGGATTAGAGAATGGGAACAGGTCAACGGGAATAATGGTCAGCACAGACTAGAAGGGCCGAATGACCTGTTTTCTGTGCTGTAGCATTCTATGGTTCTAAGCCTGAAGTCAGATTCCACATTCAAGCTGTACCTAATGGTGCCTGTGTGACTATCAACACTTCTAACAGGATTTCATCATAAATGTAAAAGCCCAACATGTCTATTCACCTTGATCAACTCCTGTATTGATTCTATGTCAATTTCCTTCCACTTCTTGCAAATTCCCAGTCTTCCAAAACAGTCAATACTCTGCTCCAGTCTATGCTGTCTTAGAAATACAGCACAGTTTTCAACCCAGCCTGAATCTAAATCCTACAACTTCCTTCTTATCGGCATTTTGAGAGTTGCTCAACCATTGATTGATTACAGTTCAAGACCTCAGACCCAGCAGCAAAACGTGTAGTCTGCTAGAAGGTTCTTAAACCTGGGTGGTTTCCTGCAAGTATCGCAAAGCAATGTAAAAATATCACCAAATGCAGTTGCAGGAAAATTGTCCAAATTCACAGGAAGGACAAGGGAACCTCTCCCAGCAATGGAAATGAGACCCTACTTACTCAGCTATGGTATGAGCCAACGTTATGTACATGACTGACATCAGCCTTCAGAAATCTACACTCTGAGCTCTGCCATGGGAAAAGATTGCCAACTGAACAGAGTAAAAGGATTCAAGGTTGTGTTCAAAGCCTCCTTGAAAAAAGGTGTCATCCCCACTAATACCTGGAGATCCCTGTCAAGTCAGGTTTATTGTCATTTGATTGTACAAGTACAACCTGATGAAACAGCGCTCTCCAGTCCTTGGTGCAAAAAAACATGCAGACACACAACTACATACACAGACAAATACATATGCAGGACAAGCAATATATCTAGAAAAATAAATAAATATTGCTTTGTAGAAATGAAAGTCTCAGATGGTTAATGAGAGCAGATCCTTTGGTCGTTCAGCATTCTCACCGCCCGTGGGAAGAAGCTGTTCCTCAACATGGTGGTGCTGGCTGATACTCTTGTATCTCTTCCCCAGTGAGAGCAGCTGAAAGATCCTGTGGGCAGGGTGGAAGGGGTCCTCAATGGTTTCGTGTACCACCTTCAGATAATGTTATATGGCGAGCTCTCCACTGGCCACCGTGACAGAGGTGCACCAAAGAAGAGGTACAAGGACTGCCTAAATAAATCTCTTGGTGCCTGCCACATTGACCACCGCCAGTGGGCTGATATCGCTTCAAACCGTGCATCTTGGCGCCTCACAGTTCGGCGGGCAGCAACCTCCTTTGAAGAAGACCGCAGAGCCCACCTCACTGACAAAAGACAAAGGAGGAAAAACCCAACACTCAACCCCAACCAACCAATTTTCCCTTGCAACCGCTGCAACCGTGTCTGCCTGTCCCGCATCGGACTTGTCAGCCACAAACGATCCTGCAGCTGACGTGGACATTACCCCTCCATAAATCTTCGTCCATGAAGCCAAGCCAAAGAAGAATTCGGTGACCAAAACTGCACACAATATTCCAAATTTGGATTCACCAATGCCTTATACAATTTCAACACAACATCCCAACTCCTGTATTCAATACTTTGATTTATGAAAGGCAACATACCAAATGCCTTCTTCACCACCCTATCCACATGTGATTCAACTTTCAGAGAATGATGAACCATGATTCTTAAATCCCTTTGTTCCACTGCACTCCTCAATTGTCCACCATTTAACATGCATGTCCTATTTTGATTAGTCCTCTCAAAATGTAGCACCTCACATTTATCAGTATTAAGCTCCATCAGCCATCTTTCAGCCCACTCTTCTAACTGTCCTATATCACCCTGTAAACTTTGATAATCTTCCTCACTATCCACACCACCACTAACCTTCATCATCTGCCAGTTTACTAATCCAATTTGCCATCTTATCATCTAGATCATTAATATATGACAAACAACAGTGGACCCAGCACCGATCCCTGAGGCACTCCACTCATCACCTGCCTCCAATTTGACCAACAATTTTCCACCATTACTCTCTGGCATCTCCCATCCAACCATTGTTAAATCCATTTCACTATTACATTAATATCTAATGCTTCCACCTTACTTACTAACCTCTTATGAGGAGTCTTATCAAAAGCCTTACTAATGTCAAAATAAACAACATCCACCACCTTCCCCTCATCAACCTTTTTAGTAACCTCCTTGAAAAACTCTAAGATTTGTTAGGTGTGATCTACCATGTAGAAAACCATGCTGACTACTCCAAATGCCCATCGAGGACATCTACACAAGACTGTGTCTTAAAAAAGCAGCCTCTATCCTCAAAGACCCCCACCACCCAGGCCATGCCCACTTCACTCTGCTACCATCAGGGAAAAGATACAGGAGCCTAAAGACGAGCACTCAGCAGCACGAGGACAGTTTCTCCCCACTGTCATCAGATTCCTGAATGATCAATGAACCAAAGACCCTGCCTTACTTTTCGTCCACTATTATTATTATTATAATTTTTTTTTTAAATAGTAATGTTGTAAGATGGTTACGTGGACATTACCCCTCCATAAACCTTCGTCCGCGAAGCCAAGTCAAAGAATGTTTGCACAATGGTACTGCTGCAAAACACCAAATTTCATGACCATAAATTTGGATTCTGAGGATCCTCTTTGACTGCCTTAGACACAGATATCCTTCAACTCCTCTCCTACCCAGGTATCTGTCCAAATTCTTTTTAAACATTATAATTTTTTCCTAACTCCACCACTTCCTCTTGTTTAAATTTGTTTACTTGTCACAAAATACCTAGTGCAGTGAGTGCAGAGAAGATTTATTATGATGTTGCTGGTTCTTGAAGAATTAAGTTACAGGGAAAGGTTAAACAGGTTAGGACTGTTATTCTCTGGAGCGTGGAAGAATGAGGGAAGATTTGATAGAAGTATACAAAATTATGAGGGGAATAGATACAGTAAATGCAGGTAGGCTTTTTCCACAGAGGTCAAGCATGATACAAACCAGAGGTCATGGGTTGATGGTAAAAGGGGAGAATTTTAGAGGAAACTTTCAGGGAAATTTCTTCACACAGAGAATGGTGAGAGTATGGAACAGCTATCAGCTGAAGTGATGAATGTATGCTCAATTTTGACATTTATAAAAAATTTGGGACAAGTACATGGATAGGAGGGATATTGAATGCGTGCAGGTTAGTGGGGCTAGGCAGAATGATAGTTTGGCAGAGAATAGAGGCGAAGGGCTTGTTTTCTCTGCTATAATGTTCTATGGAGCCAAGGATTCTTTTTTTCTTTTTAGAATAAAACTCCAATAATGCAAAAAAGGAAAGAAGAAAATAGTAAAGGAGAAAAACTCAAACCCCTTATCTAACCATGTTGCCAGAAGTTGTATATGAATAGTATTAAAAGAAAAAAAGATTTAAAAAAAACATGGAAGAGATACGTCAATTTAATTACATTGGAGTAAAGTTATAAAGTAAGACAGTGAGTCATAAATGACCTCCATAACTTCTGAATTATTAATTGAATAACTAATCTTTTCCATGTTCAAACAGGACATGATGTCACACAGCCACTGATCATGAGTAGGTGGGGAAGCATCCTTCCATTTAAGTAAAATCGCACGCCTCGCCAAAAGAGAGGAAAAAGAGATAGAATGACTCTAAACCAGATATAAAGAAGAATCATCCCCTCCCGTTGTGCCAAAGAGGGCCACCAAAAGGTTCAGTGTTAAATCTATATTGAAAAATGTTGATAAAGTATGGAATCCTCTCTCCAGTATTTTTCTATGCTAGGACGAGTCCAGAACATATGAATTAATGATTCTTCTCCGCTCTTACACCTGTCACACCAGAGAGTCATATTGGAATAAAAGCCAGGCAATTTATTCTTAGACAAATGTGCCCTATGTATCGCTTTGAATTGTAATAGACCACATCAAGCACGTGAAGAGCTATTAACCAATTTAAGAATTGTGTCCCAATCCAAATCCAATCTAGTCAAATTTAAATCCTGTCCCCAAGTATTTTTGATTTTAACTAACGAAGTCTGATTTAAACATAACAATTTCTTGTAAATAATAGATGTTAAACCTTTACAAGAAGCCAGTAAGCTTACAAAAAACTCATCTACAAAATTTGATCGAATCTCTCTGAGAAAATTAAAAACGAGATTCAAGAAAATGCCAGACTTGCAAATATCTAAAGTTTACAGATTGGGGAAGGTTAACTTTAGCAGTAATCTTTCAAATGATGTAAAATATCCATCAATGAACAGATGCTTAAAGTTATGATTACCCTCTTTATACCATCTCTGAAAAATGTCTTCATGAAAAGAGGGTTGAAAAAAATGATTGGATACGAATCAACATGAGAGAGAAAAATTATGAAACGCAAAATGTTTTCTAAACTGTGCCCAAATTCTCATAGAATATTTAGCAATTGGATTATCTATTAATTTAGTTGAGAATGGAAGAGCCCAGAAGCACTGAATTAGAAATATTTTGGGGGAATTCAACTCCATTGATACCCATAATGGCCAGTCAAAATTATTATGAAAGAAGGAACCAATAGGTAAGACTTCGTCTATTGACTGTCCAATAGTAAAATCTAAAGTTAGGTAGAGCCATTCCATGAACTTAGATCTCTGTAGAAGAACTTAATTAAGGCGAGGATGCTTATCCTTCCATATGCAAGATGATATGACCAAGTCAAGCAAATCAAAATCGATTTAGGAACAAATATTGGAACAGATTAAAACAGATAAAAGTCTAGGCAAAATATTCATTGTTATAGAATTTATATGGCCAACTAGAGTTGTAGACAAAGATGACCATTGGGTCGGGGAATGTTTCACTTGTTTAAGCAGAGCTAGATAATTCTTCTTAAAAAGATGCTTATAATTCTTTGTAATTGTAATACCAAGTAAATAGATTTTTAACAACCTTAAAAGGAGAATTTCCACACACTGCTGCAGAAAAATGGAAGAAGTTCACTTTTATGCCCATTCAATTATAACCTGAGAATTGACTAAACTGTGATAGCAATGATATCATATGGGGGCGGGCGGTGGTTGGATTAAAAATGTAAAGTAGGAGATCATCTGCATAGAGAGTCTCCTTGTGTTCAATTAAGGATTCTTCTTCAAGCAGACTTGGACAGATTATCTCTAACATTATGTACAGACATGTAAAGAGCACAATTTACAAAGTTTTGGATATCAATGAAACAAAAGATCAATGAGCACTAAGCAGGGTAGCACGAGAGCACTGTTCTGGGGTTCATTCATGAACCTGATGGCTGTGGGGCAGAAACTCTAAGATGTTGGTGTGTGCTTTCACATTCTTAAGCCTTCTCCCCAGTGGGGGAAGAAGGGAGAAGAGAATGTGTCTGAGGTAGGATGGGTCCTTCGGTATGTTAGCTGCTTTTCTAGGGCACATGGAGATGCAGATAATGCACCACCCTCTGGGTGGGAAAACATGCCCCTTAGATCTTCCAGTTTCTCCCTTCTCATCCTCAAATTGTGACCTCCAGTTTTAGGCACCCAACTTGAATTTTCCCCAATATTCCTGATATTGTTTATTTAGTAAAAGTCTATCAGCATTGGATCCAAATTAAGAAATGATCCAGCATCAATTGCAGTTTGTGTTTTCTACTCCTCTTGAGACCTCTGCTGAAAGGCCCAGCTATAAATATATGGTCCCAGGTCTTTGAATCCACAGTGTAGGGCAGACGCTTTCACACTCTCCCCTCTATGCTTGGTTTATTATCTCGCAAAATTCGGTTCATCTCCCCCTTCTGCTCTTGGGAAAAAGCACTTGATTGCATAATCTCACCTGTAACCCAAAAAATCTCTTGCACCCCATGCTCATCGATCAAGATGTACCAGTCAAAACTGCTCATAGCGCTAAAGTGCAATCCAAAAAGGGCTTTATCTTGCTGCAGAATACTTTATACCCACCTGTACAATTAAACATTTACTCCCATGCATTAGAGAAATGAGAAGCTGCAAGAATGCAGAAAGCTCAAATGAATCTTTGCAGTGAGTTTTTTTTTTTAAATACCCCAACAATGTTAAGTTACAGGATGCATCTCAAATTTGAGATAATTGACATTAAAGTGGTTGAGCTTGTCAGTGGTGGACTGGGTCACTGATTGGATACTTGTGAATCATTTGTAGATTCTGTGCCTTTATGTCTGTAGTTGCAGAGAGTGATTTCATAGCACATGCCACTACTTAGAAATTGGAAATCGGGCTAAGGTGTAGCATTTAACGGACCTAAATCCGCTGCCCCATATCATACTCATGGCTTTGGAGAAACTGTGAATTGAGGCAGAAGATTAAAATGAGAGAGACTATCCTTGCTTCTGCAAATAGAATTACAGGTACTCCCTGATTTGCGACATGTCAATCTGCACATTATGACTGATTTTTTTTTAATTTTCAAAGAAAAAATATAAAATTTACACAGTTTACGTTATATTTGGCAAACTATAACAGGGATACATAGCATGTTAAAGCCAAAATAAAATTCCAAGAGCTGCACACAGTTGAAGGAAAAACCCAGGTCAGTGAATCAAAGGTGTTCCCATGGCTCAGGTGCCTTTGTCCTTATACATACTGATCGACCCAGGATTTAAGAGTCATTGCTGAAGGAGTCAATGGGAAATTACAAGGCAAGTTGACATCCCAGAGTCCATAGGCTGGGTGCAGCCATCTTGATTCCTGTTTGGCGCATGCGCGGTGGGTTCACAAATTGGAGTTCAGTTGGTGCATGCACATGAGTTAAGGGCACAAATTCGATATCGTTAGGGCACTTAAGACTCGCACACGCGTGCAGGAATCAAGATGGCCACACCCAACCAACTGACCGCAGGAACCCGACTAACAAGCATGGACCAGGATGCAAAAAGATTCACCAAAGTTGATTGACAAATTCAGGAAGCTTGAAGTTGTTATCTTCAAATTATGATTATAAAATTATTTGAAAGTTTGTTTTATGACTTCCGTACACCACATGTGCGGGCAAAATTCCAACTTGCGTCCATTTCAAGATACGGCTGATCCTTTGGTCCAAATTATGGTCATAAATCATGGAGTATCTGTATACTCTTTAGTTGATTTTGTAGTTTACTTTTTTTTTTAAAAAAAGTATATATTTGGCTCCAACAAATAAGAATTTTGATGCATATGTACAGTGTGCCACATACATCATAAACTCATTATTGTAATATGTTCAAAATTCTGTGCTTTCAATGAGCAGGCAGTAAAAAAAAAAAATCCCAATCCAATGAGGAAAAAAAAATGACAATTTTATCTACCAGCAACTGAACATCTACACCAAATCACAAATCACTCCCCCTGCTATTCAATAACATTCTCCGCCACACCAACTTCGGACACAGGGAAGTGATCCACTTGTAATGCTGAGTGTTTTCTGGCTGTAGTATGTGGTGCTACAATAGTACTTCAATGCAAATTAGATAAGGATTACAACATGCTACATGGTCATCATTTAATTCTCTAATTGGGATACTGACTGGAATTCATTGTACAATGGTGATTGTACAATAGCTATGCAATGAACAGATCTCAATATCTAGTGAAGGGGTTTAAAATGTTCTTTTCCAATTGTTTCTTGGAATTTGGGCGATGCAGACAAAAATCAGCAGTGATGAGATCCAGTCATCCGATAAAGTGATATCAGCAGCTGATTTCGAAACACTGCAGATCATTTGGGAGATGCAATTAAGTAGGAAATTCCAAGAGCTGCACACTGACCAAGGAAGAACCCAGGTCAGTGAATCAAAGGTGTTCCCATGGCTCAGACGCCCTTGTCCTGGTACATACTGGTCGACCAAGGTTTATGAGTTGTGGCTGAAGGAGTCAATGGAAAATTGAATGCAGTCCATCCTGTCAGTGATGTCATAAGTGTAAAGGCTTGGAGTGGAGTGGATGTTTAATGTGGAGGCAAAGGGTATCAGTCCAATTAACTGCTGTGTCCTGCCTTAGCAGAAGTGGAAGTGCTCACAAGAGCAGAGAAAGACATTTACATTGCACCACTCAGAGTTCAGGAGCTTCCATAGTTAAATAAGAAAGTCTGCAGATTCTGGGGGTCGAATGCAATACACAAATGTGCTGGAGAAAATCATCAAGCCACGCAGCATCTATATGAACTAAAAGATAAGCAACATTTTGGGCCTGACCCCTTCGTTGGGTATAAATAGAAACAGGCAAGCACCTGGGGAGGGTGGTGCAAGAGCAGAAGAGAAAGGGGGCAGGGGGAGCTGCACAGGCCAACAAGGAAAAATAGCTCTGCATGACTGCTGAGTTTCTCAGCTTTTCCTCAGGCAAGTCACGAAAAAATTCCCAGTGCCTTTTATGTACCTTCAAACTGGCTGTAGGAATTTCATTTTTATTTTGATCGAGGCAAAAATTCAAGACATCAGTTTGCACAAAAAAGCATGGGAATTTTTGTAAAATAAACTCCCAGGATGCCTCCCTCAAATATTGGTTCTTGCTTTCAAAACAAATTAAACAATGCAAAACCATGAGCTGAATGCAAGGAACTAATCCCAGTTTCAGGGCAATGTTGGTCAATATTTTACCAGCTGGAAGCTAATCAAAAAAATCCTACATGCAAATCTGACAAATAGGAGTTAAAATCAAAGAATTTTTTAAAATTATCTCAAAAAAAAACAATGAAGAATTTGGATGCAGAAAGACTTTTGAATACATGGGAACAATGGCGGATTTTTTAAAATTTAAAAACAAATTAAAAGTCACTGCAGCTGACCAAGGTTCAAATGTGCTGCTGTGTCCATTCAGATCAGTTGCTTAGTGTCAGTGATCATAGGGCCTGCTCGCATGCTGTATGGCACAGTGGCCCCAGCTTCAAGAAATAGAGATCATGTCATTTATAATAAGATTATTTTGAAATTTATCAGATTTTGCCAGTCCCATCTGGGATGGTACTAAATGAAGAATTTCTCAAGGCTGACAGAAACAGGATCCACTCGCAATTTCATCACTAATTTATATTTCTATCATGCCATCTACAGATTACTATCTCTTCACAAAGGGCATCTGGATCTAATAAACTACTTGCCAACTGGATAGATGATACTTAACAAAATGATTAATTGCTGAACTGAGGGTGAATAACTGAAGGCACTGCCTTAACATCATCCACTGCGAACATCTTCCATCCGCATCATCCACATCACCAACAGGAACAGCCACATTCATATTGGGGCGACAGAAGGTGGAGTGTTGGGACTTGTAAGGTGTGCAATGGATAAATTGCAAGACTCCTGGGCAATAGGATACACATCTGCCAAGCAAAAGTAATGCTGCGGAAAGAGAGGAGGAGGTGGGGGGGAAATGATTGGACTGCTCTTTCAGAAAGCCAACCAGATCTCGGATTGGATGGTTTAATTGCTGCTCTTTGAACTCATCCAAACTCAGCAGTTATGCAGAAACGATTCTGTTGTGGAGCAGCTCCCCTCCATCTAGTCAATCAGAAGGGATTGGTCCTACGAAACGGAGCCCATCTACAGGACTGCGGGGGAAATGGTACACGCTCACCGCCCCAGCGGGGCGCAGATCGGACGGACAAGGCCAACTCTCCTGATGAAAGCTGGATGTTAAAATGCAGATCTGAGCACTAATGATCCCGTCCACGATCCCCTCCCCGGCAACGCTCCCTCGCTCATCCCTTCTCCCGACCCGGCGGGAAGCAGACAATGCATCCCTTCACACGGGTTCTCCCCAATTTTGATGGTCCATGTCACCAAGTTGGGCGGAGGGGGGGTCCCTCCTACTTAAAACGAATCAACCTGGATTGAAATAGAAAGGCCGTTCCCCGTCCTTGTTTTTATTCCCCCCCCCCACCCCGGGGCAAACTGTTTGGGAGTTCTCCGAAACAGCAGGGTCCCGCAGTCCGGGGCAGACCATGTCCATCGCCCGATGTATTGAGGGCAGCGCCGTGTATCCGCGACCATCCCCGTAACAACGTGGGCGCCGCTTCGCCCATTTCCCAAGACAACTTAAAAGAAGCAGAATTTTCATTTCTTCCATCCTCAGGCCGAACCTTCAAATGCGACCAAAGTCAGGTTCAAACTGATAGCTTCCCTCAATGCACACAAAGCCACGGTCAACGTCGTTCATCACAGAGCCTGCGGTTCTCTCCTGGACCGGTGCTCTCTCTCTCTCTCTCTCTCTCACACACACACACACACACGATGTGACACACGATGTGACACGCTCACCTATTTTTGCCAGAGATGCTAACATAATCCACAGCGTGATCTCAAAGGGGACCTGGACGTGGTGATATTCAATGGAGAAGATCTTGAGTGTGACCGCGCCTGTGCTCTCGTTCTCCGCCGGCTGCATGGCTTTGGAGACCGGCTGGCTGGACGCGAGCGAGTCCCACTGCCCGCTCCCGTTGCTCTGCGCGGGCGCTTTCAGGTCCCACACAGTTTCGGCAAAGAGCGGGGTCCGTGATAAAAGTTCGAGCAAGAAGATGCCGACCCAGCCACTGCAGCGGGACATGATGAGCGGAGCTGGTGAACAGCGTCCTCCAACCCACACCGCACCCTCTTTAAGACCGGGCTCCTTTGCAGAGGCGAGACCAGCCTCTGTATTTAAAGCTGAATTGTCTCTGACTATTTTCTTTGAAAGGAGCATTCGTCTGCAATTGCTCCAGATCCAGGGTCCTCAAGGTGTTGCCTTTTAGCTGAGGTTGTCTCCCGGCAGTAATAAAGATTAAAGAAGGCGGTGAGGATTCTGCAGTGTGGGGAGGGGGGAAGGGGGGCTGGTGTGTCACAAATAGGTGATCCCTCCTTCACTCTCCTCCACTTAGCTCCTGGGAGCAGCACCGCCACTGCAAATGTAAACCCCCTGCTGGGGTCTCTGAAATCTGGCTCATGCCCTCAGAACTCGAGGTCAGCCCTTCAGGGCGCAGCAGCAGAAATGTCCTCACCCAAAGGTAATCAATAACGAGTTTATTGTCATACACTGTACAGATGCACCAGAACTCACTGTCTCCACACAGGGAGCAAGATCCACCAACTCCCACAGTATCCATGAGATGAGCCCCACCTGTCAAGACAAAAAAATAATGATAGCTATGAAAGGATAAATGGATAAATATTCTGAGCTGCAGTTCGACCAAGAAAAAAAAAGTGGTATTTCAATGGCGCACAGAGCTTTTCGTGACTGATGAACCTTTTGAATTTTCCACCTGAGGGAGGGATGGGCGCAGAGCCCGTCGCTGAATGTATTCGAAACACAGATGAGTATATTTTTGGAATCATATACAAGACCACAAGACATAGGGGTGGAATTAAGCCATTCTGCCCATCAGATCTGCCATGCCATTCTATCATGGCTGATTTACTATCCTTTTCAACCCCATTCTCCTGCCTTCTCCTTATGATTCCCGCCCTAATCAAAAACCTACCTCTGTCTTAAATATACCCAATGGCTTGGCCTCCATAACTTTCCGCAGCAACAAAGTCCATTGATTCACCACCCTCTGGGTAAAGAAATTTCTCATCTCTATTCTCAAATGATGTATTCTTAAGTCGTGCCCTTTGGTCCCAGACATCATCGATCAATCCCTTCTATCCAGTCCTTTCAGTATTCCATGGGGTTTCAATGAGGATCCCCTTCTCATTCTTCCAAACTCCAGCAAATACAGTCTCATATGATAACCATTTCATTCCAGGGATCATTCTCGTGTATCTTCTCTGGACCCTCTCCAATGCAAACAAATCCTTACTAAGATAAGGATCCAAAACTGCTCACAATACTCCATGCAGCCTTACTAATGCCTGATAAAGCATACATCACTTCTTTCTTTCATTCTATTCCTCTCGAGATGAATGTCTGTGTTGTATTTATATTCCTTATTGGCTCTACAAGCAAATAAACCTTCAGGGAATCTTGCATGAGGACTCCCAAGTCCCTCTGCACCTCCGATATCTGAACATCACCCATTTAGAAAATAGTCAATGCCCATTATATAGAACAGAGAAATCTACAGTACATTACAGGCCCTTCAGCCCATAATGCTGTGTCGACCTAACAACCTACTCTGCCTAGAATTTCCCTACTGCATAACCTTCCATTTTTCTCAGCTCCTAATGATCTCTTAAAAGATCTTATTCTATTGCAGGCAGCACATTCCATGTTCCTAACACTGTGAGTGGGTATATCTGTGCTGACAATTAAGCATCCATCCAAACCAGTGGTTTTCAAACTTTTTCTTTCCACTCACACACCACTTTAAGTAATCCCTATGCCATAGGTGCTCTGTGATTATTAAGGGATTGCTTAAGGTGGCATGCGAGTGGAAAGAAAAAGTTTGAAAACCACTGTTTTAATCGTACCTAATTGACTCATTATGTGCATAGTTTTAGAACTCCAAAGGAAATGGGCCAATGACAATTTTTCTCAAGCAAAATATTTCAGTAACATTTGGGTTTGGAGCAGTGGTTCATGGTGGTCATCCAGATTTGTCTCAGCTAATTGAAAGAAGATTGTGAAGGAGAGGAAAATTGTGCTAAGATATAAAGAAGAGCTATTATTGATTGAGGAAATAGGATTAAGGGATGAATTTCCTTCTCCCCCTGTTTCTTATGTTCCTTTTATTCCAATTCCTTCTTGGTTGCTGGATCACTAACCTGCAATTCATCAGATCAAAACTTCACTGTTTGGGTGTGAAAATGTGAATCAACAGTCTTAAAGATAGTCATTCCCCACAACTATTAGGCTCCTGAATGAACCTCGCAAGCATGCTGCCTTGTACTCCTGTCCTTCTACTTTATACTGCTGTTTGAATGTTGGAGTTAATCTGTTAGCCTGCTCACGGAAGAGCCCCTCTCACTGTACCAGGTATAACATGACAAATAAATAAACTTAAAACAGCAATTCCAGCAGAAGGTGCCCTAACAATGGCTGAATCCAATGAATGTGTCAAAAAGCACGTGTGATAAGGTGAACGCAAATGTTCCTCCTTCTTAACCAGGAAAGTGAGATGGATATTTAGGCCTTGAATATCAAGCTCTTGGCACAGATCTGAGTTAGATGTATGTCATTAGACACGGGATGCACAGAAATTCTGTCACGATGTCACAAGTTGGAAGAACTGAGGTAAGGAATTTGAACATTTAGCTATGGAATATCCTGGATACAATTGTCCACATGCCTATCTGCACAGAACCACCAGTGAAGCATCTCTGGAGGACGTACTGGAGTGTAATAGACATCTCCAGAGGCACATTCGACTGGATGCCAGCAAAATCCTGAGATTTAAGTCAATATTTTAATTTGCTTATTAAGCAACAGCCACAAGAAGGCATGCAAGAAACTTGTCATTGGCAAACTTCCCATCTCCTTCCTCTTCACCATGGAAACCAATAAGAAGATGCTAACCAAAGAGTTGGCATGAGAGAACAAATACTTAGCCTGAATTAGGATAATGGATCTTGGCAATGCAGGAAGGAATGCAACATTATGCCCATTATTTCTCAAGTCTGCTCTGCTAATTACAACATAGTGGTCCATAACTTAAACCCTTTTACCAATCTTGGCTCCACATAGTAATCGGTCAAAATCAAATTTGAAATGTTTCCGCTGAACCAGCGTCAATCATTTTTAGGGAAAGAGTTTCAGAACCTCTGTACAATTACGTTTTGTGTGGAGAAACACAGAGGGTCAGAAACAATTTGGGATTTTCTGGATGGATGAATAAAATGGAGTCAAATGATCGTGATCACAATATGAGAAGTTTAAACTGATTCTTGAAGATGAATTTCTAAAGGAAGATCATACTTCTCTTACAAAAGAGCTGGAGAAACTCAATGGATCATTCAACATTCGCAGGAGGTAAAAAGGCAACCAATGTTTCGGGCCTGAACCCTTTCATCAGAAATATTCATCAGTTTAATCTTGTTCAGCACTTCTCTTGTTTTCTTGATGATTCTGTAAACAATGAACAAAAAGTCAACTGAACTTTCTTGAAACTGCTGGATTTAAGGCATTGTAACATGCAGGGGCCCTATCAAGATCTCAATGCAACGTTTGATATTAATTATGGCACAAGTTCTATGGCATCAATGAGTGCTGCATCTAATCCCAAATACACGGGGAACGAACTATGCTGAGCTTTTACACACTTTTGTAATATATCACCAGGCAAAGCCATTAATGTTTCTGCTACAATGAAGACAGAATTTAAATTAAACAAAATAATTCACTGTCTAAAGCAATGGTTCTCAACCTTTTTCTTTCCACTCACATACCACTTTAAGTATTCCCTATGCCATGCGTGCTCTGTGATTAGTAAGGAATTACTTAAGGTGGTATGTGAGTGGAAAGAAAAGGTTTGAAAACCACTGCTTAAATTGTACCTAAATGTTATGTGAATGATTTTAGAACTCCAAAGGAAATGGGCCAATGACAATTTTTCTCAAGCAAAATATTTCAGTAAAATTTGGGTCTAGACCAGTGGTACATTATGGAGGGAAAGGTCAGTGGCTTGTGATCAGTGCAGATCTTAAATTGCCAACCTTCCAAAAAGTAACAGAAATATCTTACCACCATGTATCTGGTTTTTTTAATTTTTTAAATTTTTCACACAATAAACCATACTGACCAAAATACATACAGACATTTTTCTCTTGAATATATACCGTGTTATTTTCTCCCCTTTCTCCCCCCTCCCTTCCCTCCCTCCCTCTCCCCCTTCCCATTTATTCAAAGTTCAATCTATAAGATACATTAAATCCGTTAAACAATGCCGTCACTTAATAAAATAAACAAGAATTTTTTATCTTTTACTTTTATATACTGAGTCATTTCATTTCGTTGTCTTCTCCTTCCATCATTTTAGGTGGTGGAAGTCCATGGTAGGATTTCTCTATTGTATTTCATGTATGGTTCCCATATTTGTTTGAATATTGTGATGTTATTTCTTAAATTATATGTTATTTTTTCTAATGGAATACATTTATTCATTTCTATGTACCATTGCTGTATTCTCAAGTTGTCTTCTAATTTCCAGGTTAACATAATACATTTTTTTGCTACAGCGAGGGCTATCATAATAAATCTTTTTTGTGCTCCATCCAAATCGAGTCCAAATTCTTTATTTCTTATATTACTTCGAAGGAAGATCTCTGGGTTTTTTGGTATATTGCTTTTTGTGATTTTATTTAATATCTGGTTTAGATCTTCCCAAAATTTTTCCACTTTCTCACATGTCCAAATTGCATGTATTGTTGTTCCCGTTTCCTTTTTACAGCGAAAACATCTGTCTGATACTGTCGGGTCCCATTTATTTAACTTTTGGGGTGTGATGTATAGCCTGTGTAACCAATTATATTGTATCATGCATAACCTCATGTTTATTGTATTTCTCATAGTTCCGGAGCATAGCTTTTCCCATGTTTCATTCTTTATCTTTATGTTTAGATCTTGTTCCCATTTTTGTTTAGGTTTACAGTTTGTTTCCTCGTTCTCCTTTTCTTGCAGTTTGATGTACATGTTTGTTATAAATCTTTTAATTATCATTGTGTCTGTAATCACATATTCAAAATTGCTTCCTTCTGGTAACCTCAGACTGTTTCCCAATTTGTCCTTCAAGTAGGTTTTCAGTTGGTGGTATGCAAACATTGTATCATGAGTTATATTATATTTGTCCTTCATTTGTTAAAAAGATAATAATTTATTTCCCAAAAAACAATTTTTTATTCTTTTGATCCCTTTTTCAACCTATCTGGTTGAAAGTGCTGTATTTGAGCTCTGGAGGGTGGAGGTGCCTGCTGGAAAATGCCAGGGGTTGCCATTGCCCTTCAATGAGCTGTTCCAGCACACTCCCTACCACTGTGCTGAAGGTGTCAACTATCAGGGAGGTAGGTGGCTCCAGTCTGAGGTGGACAGGTGCATAGTTGTCTCAGGTGGGCAGCGTGGTCTTTGAAGCTGCAGCTGGAGATCCCTTTTCTCAATATGGGGTGGACCAGGAGGGTGGCATTGGCCAGCGCACCTTTGCCATTCTAGAACACCCTTGAAGACTCATCATCCCAAATAATGTCTTTTGACTTGCCCGCCATCAGTGCAAAGAGAGGGCACATGATGTGGGCCGCTGCCGGTTTGAAACTATCATACCAGTGAATTCCTGTAGCCCTTTTACCATGTGTGGTTAGCAAATTGCCAGACCACCTCGACCTTCTTGTGTACCCCCATGTCTGTTTATCCTGTGCCCCAGGAAGTCAGTGGTGTCCAGGCCAAATTGGCGCTTCACGGGGTTGATCGCCAGCCCAAACTCACTCTAACAGTTGTCTCAGGTGGGCGGCGTGGTCTTTTAAGCTGCAGCTGGAGATGAGGATGAATGCAAATGGGAGGTCCTGGCCCACTGCGACCATCAGCCACTGAAAAGTTTGTGCCGCATTCTTTAGACCGAAGGGCATGCGGAGAAATTCAAACAGGACAAAGGGGATTATAATCACGGGCTTGGGGACATCCTGGGGGTGAACTGGAATTTGGTGGTACCCCCGGATGAGGTCCACTTTGGAGAACACCTGTGCCCTATGCAAGTTGGTGGCAAAGTCTTTGATGTGGGGCACGAGATATCTGTCGGGCATGGTGGCCTCGTTGAGGCAGCGGTAGTTACCGCATGGTCTCCAACCCTCCCTACCCATTTGGGCATCATGTGGAGGTGGGGTCCAGGGATTATCGGAGTGCCATACAATCTGCAGCTCCACCTTCACTAAGCTGAGCTTTTTGGGAGAATGTTGGCATGCCCTGGTGTAGAGTGGGGGGCCCCCAGTGAAAATTTGGTGCCTTATCCCAAGCTTTGGCTTGGCCGTGGAGAACTATGGCACCACTATCGAGGGGAACTCTGCCAGGATGTGGGCAAATTTGTTGTCCAAGAGTATTATAGAGTCCAGGTAGGGGACCGGTAGCTTGGCTTCCCTTAGATGCAGAGTCTGAAAAGTTCTGGCGTGCACCAAGCGATGTCCCTCAAGGTCTACAAGCAGGCAGTGGACACGAAGGAAGTCAGCCCCCAAGAGCAGTTGCACCGCTGCCGCAAGAGTGAAGGTCCATGTAATGTGGCTGTTGCCAAACCGAACAAGAATGGTGCGGGTCCCAAAAGTCTGGATGGGGAGCTGTTAGCTGCCTTCAGTGCGAGGCCCTGCTTGCTGTTGCAGGTGTCGAGGCCTGCGGGGCATAGGATGCTTATCTTGACACCAGTGTTGACCAGGAAATGCCTGCCCGACAAGGAGTCCCATACGTAGAGGAGGCTATCACATGGGCCAACCGGCGCAGCCATCAACAATGATTAGCCAGGGCTTTACCCAGAAAGCTCCACACCCCATCACTGATTATAGCAACATAGCTATCCAAGAGTATGACCTTGCATGTATCAACTGGTTGCGACTCCTCCCCCTTCATTCTGGCCTAGGCTTGACAGAGGCAAGGTCTAACTGTATATATCAGTCTATTAAAACTAGCGTTTTACCTGCACTCTGTCTCATGTGGGTTTGATGCTAGTCGCCATCAGAGTGGAAAGAGAAAGTTTGAGAACCACTGGTATAGAGAGAACAGAGCAGATATGGTGGTGTGGAGGCAAAGAAAAACTGATGATGATGGTGAGTGGAGAGGCCTTTGTTAATCACCAGCTATTCTCTCTGGAGGGGATATAAATAGGAAATGAATGAAGAAAGATGTGAGATAAATGAAAACAATTCTTGAAATATGAGATACAGGCAAGTAGAAGTACTGAAAAGCTAACAAAGGAGTCACAACAAACATATGACTCATCATTCTCTGAATAATTATTAACCACCTGTCATAAACCCCCAACTTAATTTGATATTTATTCCATTTCTACATCACTGGGTGTTCAGGCAGGCTTTGAAGGATTTTGCAGACATCATTTTCTTAAAATGAAAATTACTCCCTTGGTGCACAGAACAACTGTTACCTATCCTTTGATACTGAATGGGGATAGACATCAAACCCAGTCATGGGTCCATTGTGAAAGATCCTTCACACTTCCTCTCTTTCTTTATTCTAGCCATTCCTTCAATCTCCTCTTCCTAAACCACAAGATCTCTGCTATTCCTTAGCTTTATGCTGACACTGTGACAGTGTGCTCTCTCTCCTTAGTTGTGCTTAATTTGCCAAATATTTATAAAACATCTTTGATTTTCGTCTGATTTTTTTATCATATATGTTTTCCTTACCTGCTCTGCCTAATTCCTGTTTGATTTTCTCTGTATTTCTCAATATTATTCAAAGTATAATATTGTATATTTTTTAAATAAAGTACTTGTTTAGCAGTAGCAAGCAAGAATTTCCATGCATATGTTCATTGTACACTGTGTATGGCAATAAACTCATTAACATTATAGTATTTGATATAAACTTGCATTAACACATCACTGAAAAGGGAGAAATCAAATTGATCTTAATGAAATTGAGTACATTATTCCAGAATATAACTATGTTTTTATTTTTATTTTATTTCAATGTAAGTGATTATTAGGAGCTGTGCAGATGGTCCAAAGAAACACTGTTTTGTCTCGTATTTGTACAATCAGATGATAATGAACTTGAGTAGGGTAGCAGAGTTAACATGATACCTACGGCACCAGCGACCCAAGTTCGATCCACTGCTGCAAGGAGTTTGTATGTTTTCCCCATGTATGCATGGGTTTCCTCTGGGTGCTCCGGTTTCCTCCCATATTTCAAAGATGTATAAGGTTAGAAGGTTAATTGGTCAACATGGGTGTATTTGGGCAGTATGTGCTCATGGACCAAAAGGGCCTGTTACTGTGTTGTATTCCTAAATTTAAAATCACAGAACTGTATGTGTCAGAATATAAGATGGTATTTTAATCTTAAAAATGTCACCCAAAACCAAGAGTTGTCTTATACGCCAAGTATAAAATCCAAATCTTAACAGCAAAGTCTCAGTGCTCCCCCGCTCCAAGTATAAAATCCGAACCTTAACGGCAAAATCTCAGCGCTCCCCCACTTCGTATAAAATCTGAACCTTAACGGTGAAGTCTCAACAGTCCCCCGCTCCAAGTATAAAATCCAAATCTTAACAGCAAAGTCTCAGCGCTCCCCTGCTCCAAGTATAAAATCCGAACCTTAACAGTGAAGTCTCAACACTCCCCCACGGGGTCTATCTGCATAATCCGACTGCCATTGGCTCTGTAAAGCTTTAAATGGCCTGTTAAAGAAACCAACAGTGGTTTATTTTAAAATATGCTGATAACGTTTAAACCTTTACTGGGTAATTTGCATTTAAAATACTGTGTCAGCATCACTCTACTGTGGGTTGGTTGGTAAAGGACCATTGAACCAAAAGACTTGGGATAGTCTTATTCAGCGAGTGTAGCTCAAATCCTATATTTTAAGTGGAAATTCTGGAGTCATCTAATACACCAGTCATCTTATACGCCAACATGTACGGTAAACATGAAAGGAGTAATTTAGGAAACTGGCAGTAACTTCGTAATGCAGCGCATCAGAGAAAATAGCTGGCAGGTTTCAGAGTTTTTTTTTCCAAACTTTATTTAATGATAGAAAAAGCATAACATACAGTCTAGTAATCATCAAAAATTTATTTTACAAAGATATATATATATATATAAAAACTCCAAAAAAGCCAGAAAAAATAAAATTAAAATACCCAAACCCACCCTCCCATCCCTTCCGCCAGTTCCCTTAAGGGGAGCCAAAAATATAAATTATATATAAAAAAATTATAAATGTTAAGAACAATTCAAAGTCTATCTAAATGCATATATTCCAAATATGGAGACCATTTGCTAACAAAAAAGAGAATAATTATCATATAAATTATAGGTAATTTTTTCCATAACTATACAAGTTTTCAATTCATTCTGCCAACATAGTATATTAATCTCTGGATTATCTTTCCAAGTACTCGCAACACATTTACATGCTACTGATAACACCAAACATACAAAAGCAATTTGAATTTTATTCAAACCCAGTCCCCTCAATTAAATCAAATTACCAACAAGAAAATCGTTGGGTCTAATGGTAATGTAAAGTTATACAATTTTTCCAAAACTACTTTAATTCCTTGCCAAAATGATTGAACTTTAACACGTCCAAACAGCGTGTAAAAAAAGTTCCAATACATGAATCACATCTAAAATATGAGTCTGAATTATTAAACCCATATTTTTTCAGTTTCTCCAGAGTCAAATATAATTGATGTAAAAAATTATAATTAATCATTCCATATCTTACATTAGTCAATTTGATTTTACATTGTCCTGATACATATCCACCCAATCATCTTCAGGAAAAATAAACACTAAATCACTCTCCCATTTAAGTTTAGATTTTTCCCAATCCGGTTTATTCATATTATCTTGTAACAAATTATACATAACCGAAATATAACCCTTCTTTGGCACAGAGGAAATCAAAGACTCAAAGCTTGACAAAGTAGGTAAATTCATCTCTCTACCATAATTATCCTTTACCAAGGCTAAGTTGGTAATACACAAAGAAAGAATTTACAGATATATCAAATCTCTCTCTCAATTGATTAAAAGAAAGAAATTGTCCTTCTTCAAAACAATCCTGTGTTGTCTTTATACCCTTAAAATCCCAACTCTTTAAATAATTATTAATCATTGACAAAGAAATAAGCCAATTATTATACAATGGAGTTAAAATTGATAATTTATCTTTTGATCCCCAAACCCTATTTTATTTTAAATCCAGATCTTTAACAAATGTTTCAATACTGGCATATTATATTCCTGTAACAAATTCAAGTTCCAACGAAATATAAATTCATGTACCTCGACCTCAGAAATACACACCATTTCCAGCTAGGAGGTCGATCTAGATCCATCAGCCTGCTAATAAACTTCAATTGGGCCGCTTCATAATAATTTTGAAAATGTGGTAACTGAATTTCACCTAACGCATATTTCCATGTAAGTTTATACAATGCCATTCGAGCTAATTTACCTTTCCATAAAAACTCCTGCACTACCTTATTTAAATACTGAAAAAAACCTTTTGAAAGTAAACAAGGTATTGACTGAAATAAATATTGAATTCAGGGGAAAATATTCATTTTAATATAATTTACCCTACCAATCAAAGTTAATGGAAGATCTTTCCACTTAATCAAATCTGCTTTAATCCATTTTAATATAGCACATAATTTAAGTGATAAAATGACTGATAATTAACGTCTACAAACACACCTAAATATTTAATTTTATTTGTCCACCTTAATTTTGTAATAATTTTAAATTCTGAATAATCTCCTATTCCAACTGGTAAAATTTCATTTTTATTCCAATTAACTTTATATCCTGAAAATTCTCCAAATTTCAACAAACACTCTTGTAACTGCTTCAACGACTGTTCCGGTTCCATCAAATATATCAATACATCATAAAAAAAAATTAATTAATTAATTATTAATCTTATATAAATTAATCTTATATTCTTCATTCATAACCTTCATCCCTCTAATTTCATCATTTTGTCTAATAGTCTGAGCTAATAGTTCAATAGCCAATGCAAATAAGACTGGTGACAATGGACAGCCCTGTCAAGTTAAGTGGTAAAGGAATCTGATCATTTGTCACCACCCTCGCAATCGGGTTTGTATATAAAGCTTTAACCCAACCAATAAAAAAAGGGTCAAATTTAAACTTTTCTAGCACCTTAAATAAAAAATCCCACTCAACCCTATCAACCCTAGTGCAACCACCATGGTTAGGCTGCTTTTGGTATGCATTGACCAAAGTATTTAATCGAAGAATATTATCTGATGCATTTCTGTTCTTAATTAAATCTGTTTGATCAGTATGTATCAATTTAGGTAAGTACGTAGCAAGTTTATTCACTAATACTTTAGCTATAATTTTATAATCTACATTTAATAAAGAAATAGGACTATATGAAGACACTTTTAATGGATCACTATCTTTTTTTGGAATAACAGTTATTAAAGCACTTGAACAAGATTCCGGCAACTTCTGTTCTTCAGTAACTTGTTTTAGTACATCTCCAAATCATCATTAAAAAATTTATAAAATTCCACAGGAAATCCATCATCCCCTGGGGACTTTCCATTTGGCATTTCCTGTATAGCTTCCTTGATTTCAAAATCTGTAAATGGAGATTCTAATTCCTGAATATCTTTCTCATCTAATACCAGTAACTTTAATTTAGATAAATAAGATCCAATAGAACCATTATCCTGCTTCCCCTCAGAAGTATATAATTTTTGATTGAATGAATAAAACTGATCATTAATTTCCTGAGGCTTATAGGTAATTATTGAATTCTTTTTAATGGCATTAATAGTCTGAGATGTCTGTTCAGCTTTCAATTGCCAAGCAAGTACCTTGTGAGCTCTTTCTCCCAACTCATAATAACGTTGTTTAGATCGATTAATTAAACGCTCAAACTGATAAGTTTGTAAAGTATTATAGCATCATTTCAATTTCGATAATGCAGATTTTTTGTCTTTGGTCACATCCTTCTGAAAATCTTTCTATAACTCTGCAATCTGAGCAATCTGATTTTCCAACATTAAACTTTCTGCCATATATTGTTTCTTAACTTTCGTAGAATAACTAATAACCAGTCCACTCAAATAAGCTTTTAACACATCTCATACTACAATATGACTATCCACAGAATTAATATTCTCAGTCAAAAATAAAGAGATATGCTCTTTAACAAAAGTAGCAAACTGTTTTTTCAATAAAATTGCATTAAACCTCCATCTATACGATGAACGAACCACTTCTGAACTTTCACAGGAAAAAAGTAATAATGAGTGGTCTGATAGAACTCTACTTTTATATTCAGTTTGCAGTGCTCTACCCTGTAGGTGTGCTGATACCAAAAAAAATCAATCCTAGAAAATGAATCATGTTATGATAAATAAAAAGAAAAATCTTTCTCTGTAGGATTAACCTTTCTCCAAATATCTACCAGATTTAAATCTTTCAACAAAGCATTGATTTATATTGCTGTCTTTGATTTCCTTATACTCTTTAGATTTCTGTCCAATAAAGGTTCCAAAACACAATTAAAATTTCCCCCAACTAAAATATTTTCATTAACTTGAGTTAACAATAAAAAATCTTCTGAAATAAACCGCTCATCATCTATATTAGGCACATAAAGATTAAGCAAAATCCAAGATTCAGCAAAGATTTTACAATTCACCCATAAAACTCTACCTACATTTTCCTCTGAAGATTCCAATTCAAATGGTAAATTTCTAAGAATCAAAATCGCCACCCCTCTTGCCTTAGAATTAAAAGAAGAAAAAACACATGTCCAACCCAATCTCTTTTCAATTTCAAATGTTCCTTTTTGGTCAAATGTGTTTCTTGTAAAAAGGCAATATCAATTTTCATTTTTTTTAATATAAGCCAATACCCTTTTTTGCTTAATTGGATTATTTAATCCTTGAACATTAAAAGTTGCAAAATTCAAAGTAGACATTTTTACTAACTACTAATATATTTACACTCTATAAAATAATGCTCCCCTTTATAATTCTTCAAAAACAAGAAAAAAACCCACCCACCCCTCAATTTTTTTTTGAAACCCAAAAAATTAAAATAAAAACACCCGAAGGTAGTTACACCCTAAAAATCTGGGTGTGGTGAGCCCACTTGTGGTAGATGACAGTCAAAGCTTTCAGTGTCATTGACCCCGCCCCCAGCCAGATACATATTCATTATGTAATTAAGAACAATCAAATATAGTAAATATATTCAACCCAATGATTCTAAGCCCAATGAATGTTCCGGATTTTCAATGTCAAGAAGATTTTGTGTCAGATCCTCTTTCTTTCCATTCTTTCCATTCTTACCATTCTTTCCATACCCATTCCCATTCCCATTTCCATTTCCGTTAACCTTCCTCTTAGGAGACGAAGGTGAAGACCGCCCATTTCTTTGCAATTCTCGCAATGAATTAGCAAAAACCAAGCCATCGAGATCATTCTCAAAAAAATTGAGATTGAAAGTTTCCATAAAAAACCTCCAAAATTGCAGGATAACAAAAAACAAACTTATAGCCCTTTCGCCATAAGATATCTTTTGCCAAATTAAATTCCCATCATCTTCTAACAACCTCTTGACTCAAATCAGCATAAAAAACACTATTATTTTGAACCATCAACGGGGATTGACTCTGCCACGCTTTCTGTACCACCACTCATAAAATCATTTCTCTATCTTGATATTTCAAACAATGAATCAAGATCGCCCTCAGTGTTTGTCCTGGAAGTGGTTTTTTTCCTCAATGCTCTATGGGCCCAATTCAATTCCAAACCTTCAGGAAAAAGCTCTTTACCCATCTGGGATCCAATGCTTAAAAAAATTTATTGGATCAGAATCTTCAATGTCCTCTGGAAGACCAACTATTTTCACATTATTTCTCCAGCTTCGATTTTCCAATGAATCAATCTTCTTCAATAAATCCCTTCTTTGAATCTCCCAATCTACAAAAGAACCTTCCACTTTTTCCATTTTTTTCTCTATTGCGTTCCACCTGATTTTGACATTCAGAAAAGGCTGTTTCAATTTTTTTAAATGATCTTGTACAATATCAACAGATTTTATACATTTGTCAATATCACTCTTAACTACAGTCATTTCTTGTTTCATAGTTGACATTTCATCACACAAAATATTCATTTTCATTTTCACCTCCATAAATCCTTGGGTCATTTGGGTTGACATTTCTTTTGACATATTATCCATTTGAGAAGCAATCCCTTCCAAAACAGTGAACACTGAGTCCAATCCAGATTCCATAGCCATTTTTTGAGGTCTACCTTCTTTAACTGCAGGCTCCTCCTCCTGGCAAATTCCAATAAGGTAAGTTCCTCTTCTTCTTCAGTCACCATAGACCTTTGACTGTGCAGCTGGACACCCGACACTGGCACCCCGACAAAGTTGGGGTGCCAGCGCTCGGGCTCCCCCACAGCCTACACTTTCTCCAGAAGGTCATGGACCCAGGATGCCCCACATATGCCAGGCAGAACCGCCAGATGCGCAGGAGCGTCCTCTGATGCTACACTGGGCCACCCAGCAATGTCGCAGCCTCACGAGCCCCTTTGACAGTCAGGCCGCCCACATGCACGGCTTCATGTGCACATGGGTTGGCTACGACTGAACTCACCAGAGTGCCGGCACCATCTTGCAACTGCAGGATTGGCGATGAGGTAAAACTTGAACAGGCAGGAGTCCTCTGAAGCTTGGAGGCTCCCAACAACGACTTCGTGGATTCAGCTGTACAGGTAAGCCTCCGTTCATTTACACTTTTATATGGTAATTTCTTCTGCAGTTGAGTTTTAGATTTCTTCACATTGGTAGCCATGATTCAAAAGCTCTAAATATTATTTAAAATCGGGTATTTAATAATCCAGCTGGGGAAAGGCGAAACACACGTCTTTCTTCTACGCCATCTTGCCACGCTCCTCCCCCCACCCCACCCCCCAGCTTCACAGTATTCTGAAGTTGGATCTCTTTCCAGCAACTGTGAATCTAGCATTAGATATTAACTGTTAACATCATTAAAAAAAACAAGAATTGTTCACATGATAAAGGAATATTTTGTTCCAAAATTGGTCATAAGGATGATCTGTGGTAATTTGAGGTCCAAAATCAGGTAATTAAAATGTTTTATTTTCAGTCACTGCAATACAATTTGTGCTTCTTTTAAATAGAATGAAGAGAGAAAGTTTTTGAATGAGCTGGAAAATGAAAAGAAAGAAAAGGGAATGGACTTGTTATGGCATTCATAGTGCTTTCCAATCAACTTTTGGATTTTAATCATTGCTGTAAATACAACCTAGTGGTACACAAGCAAGGCCCCACAGGCAAAAGCAAGGACTCAGTTAGGTTGTCCAATTCTTTTGGTCAGAGCAACTAAAAAAAAGTCTTACAATCAGTTGCTCAGGAGATGCGGATCTTGATGTTGATGCCAACATTTAATGTCTGCCTTAAAATGTTCCTGAACAGGCGAGGTAGCTAAATTACTTACTGGGCAGATTGGGCAAGGATGGGAGATTTCTCTCTCTGAAGAGCATTACTGAATCAGATGACATTTTTCTCAATGCCTTGTGTTTTCTCTGAGGGCATGGATAATCTGGAGCAGGTCAGTATTAAGGTGTTATGATAATTATCAGGTTTGCTAAATCCCCAGGGTAAGATAAGGATCACTTCAGGTTACCATGGGAGATAACTGAGCCCATGATGGAGATTTTAACAAACATGTAAGACACAGATGTTTGCCAAAAGATTGGAAAGTAACTAATATTGCTTTACTTAATAAGGGCAGCAGAGAACAAACTAAGTAACTGAAGGAGATATATTATGTCATTTCCATGGAAATTATTGGAGAAAATCTAAAGGAATAGGGGTTGTGTGTACTTGAAAGGGCAAGTGCTGATCAGGGATAGTCAGCATGATATTGTGTGCAGGAAGTCCTACCTCAGTTACTTGAATGAGTTGTTTGATGAGGTGACTGGTAGGTTCTGCCAGAAATGAGAAGTTAGTCAAAAGATTCTCAAGTGAGGCATGGGAACATTTTGGTGGGGTGTGGGGCTTAATAATATTTTAGTAGAGTGTAGGAATATTTTGGGAAATAATTAAAAAGTTAGTTTGAAAAAATAAACTCATTATCTTGGTGTGAAAGATGAGACTTGGCAAGACTGTCATTGCAACACAATCATGGTTACTTCCAAGTAAAATCACTGTTCTTTTTATTTTCATAACGTGTTTTGCTTTTCTGACATTTCTCTCATGTTTCTCTGTTGTTTCTCTTATTTTAACTATTGTTATCCTTGGTTAACATTATAATTAGATTTTTTCTGACCGGTCTTATTATCATCCATTCCAAATTACCTCACTGGTGATGAGGATTCCAAATTATCTCAACAATCACGTCTCCGTCCCATTTACTTTATCAGTTCAGCAGTGAGTGGGACCTGTATCTGTATGTATCTTTGTACATGAGCATATTGATGGGGGAGCAGGGGTGTCTGCCCCAGGTGCCAGCCTGAGGGGGATGCTAAAATTGGAAAAAAAAATTGGGACCCCAGAAAGTAAAGCACGAGGCTAACACAGATTTGATGCATTCACTGTGAGAAAAATGTCAGAAACTGTGCTAGTGTTTTTTTTTCTTTAGGGTCAGTATTTTTCCTTTGATTCGATCATTACTTTTATTACATTTGCCAATTCTAAGACATAATAAAATATTGATTAATCTGTTTCAGGGAGCTCACATTATTGTATATTCAAAATTAGCGGATCAAGCAAGCAAAAGGTTCGTCAAAATTCAGTGGAGTTCTTGAAGTTTGGGTTTATACCCGCTGTACATGATGAACGTGCACCTTTTTGCCTATTATGCCAACAGACTTTGACAAATGAATCAATGAAAGCAGGACATCTTGAAGCTCATTTGAGGGTAAAACATCCTAACCATGTCAATTCAAAATTGGAATATTTTAAATCACTGAAAGGAAAGTTTGAAAATAGATCAAAAATCACTTCATTATTCGCTGCGCAAACTATAGCCCTGAATCATACTCTTGAAGCTAGCTATGAAATTTCTCTGTCGATAGCAAAACGGGAAGAATCATATGATTGGGGAGGAAGTGGTTAAACCCGTAATATCAGTTTACCAAAACAGTTCTGCAAAAGGATGACAAAGATGTCTGAGCAATGCCATTGAGTAATAGTACTGTCTGCAACAGAATAGATGACATGGGTCAGGATGTTGAAAAACATCTTACTGAGAAATTGAAATGACAAAAGTTCTCAATGCAACTGGATGAATCTACCATACGGGACAGTGAGGCTCTTTTATTGGCGTACGTGAGATATATTGATCAGGAAGAGTTCAAGAAGAGACGTTGTTTTGTGAATCATTAGAAATAATCACTACTGGAGTCGACATCTATAGCAAGCTCAAAAATTATTTGGATGAAAACGAAATACCAAAAGGAAACATTGTATTTTGTGCTGTAGATGGTGCACCTGCTATGATGGGTACAAAACACAGGATATTTAAAATTAATGAAGAAAGAAAATCCAAACATGTTGATTGTGCATTGTGTTATCCACCAAGAAAACTTAGTTGCCAAGAAAGTTTCCCCTGTTCTACACAAGATACTGGATTTTGTGATCAAGTGTATCAATGCCATCAAAGCTAATGCCAAACTTGAATGTCTGTTTAAGGAGTTTTGTGTTGATAAAAATGAAGAACATGTGAGATTATTGCTTCACACTCGAGTGAGGAGGTTGTCAAAGGGAAACTGCTTCAAAAGGTGTATGGAATTATTTGATCTCCTCAGCGAGTTTTTGAAGGGTAAACCTGAAATGAAGCTCTTGCTAACAACAGATGGCAAAGCTTGTGTAAGTTATTTGATGGACATTTTTGAGAAACTAAGTACATTGAACAAGCAACTCCGAGTAGCAAATATCTCGTTCATTGATAGAAAAACAAAGATATTTGAATTCATGACACTTCTAGAATTATGCCAAATAAATATTTCTGCAAGAAATTTCAGTCAATTCTACTGGTTCAATAAGTGTGAGGTAACTAATGCTGCTACAAATGTCATTGTTGCCCATTTGAAAATGTTGATTACCGACTTCAATGATACATTTTGTGATTTAAAGGCAATGGATTTTCCCTCTTGGTTAACTCACCCATTGCTAGTGGACTTATCTGAAATTCTAGTGCAATACCAAGAGGAGTTGCAACATGATGAATCTATGAAAACTGTTCAAAGTGAAAGGAATCATGATGTGGGTGTCTAACGAGATCGAAAAGAAATACCCAAACTCGACTAGCAAGGAAACTATTAATACATTTTCCATCATCTTATTTAGTAGAATGTGACTTCAGTGGTGTTAGTGATTTGCTACAAGCTAAGAGAAACTACCTGGAAATTACAAAATGTGGAAATTTAAGGTTGAAACTAACAAAATCAGTCCCTCGAATCAAAAAAATCTACCACCTTATAGTAAGGGGCACTCCTGTTGAATATCTCTTGTGGCACTTTCTTCTTTGCTTTGTGGGGAAAGGGTGGGGTGGGGGTTATTGGGAGGGTTCTTTCTCTCTCATTCTTTTCTTTTTTCTTGAATCTACCTTTTATTTGATCTCCTAACTCTGTCAATTCAGATTCAGAAGCTGATGGAGGAGGAAGGTGGTGGAAGAGGTTGAAGATTATTCAAGATTACTTTATTGTCATATAATAAAATAGAAAATGTTATATTACACAAAATTTTCTTTACTGTAAAGGCGGACAAAGATTCCTAATAGTAGAAATTGCCTGACACCCTTTACAGCCAGAGAGAGAGAAGCAGATGTTCCCCAGAGTTACTGAATGTCCATGGCTTTGCCTCCAGTGCTCTGACAGCCTCCACAACCACACCACCTTCACTCTAAACCAGTGGTTTTCAAACCTTTTCTTTCCACTCACATACCACTTTAAGCAATCCTTATGCAATTGGTGCTCTATGATTAGTGTGGAATTGTTTAAGGTGGTATGTGAGTGGGGGGGGGGGGGGGGAAAGAAAGGTTGAGAATCACTGCTCTAGACCCAATTGTTACTGAAATATTTTGCTTGAGAATAATTGTCATTGGCCCATTTCCTTTGGAGTTCTGAAACCATGCACATAATGAGTCAATTAGGTACAATTAGGTAGGATGGTTTTCAAACTTTTTCTTTCCATTCACATACCATCTTAAGCAATCCCTTACTAATCACAGAGCATCAATGGCATAGGGAATACAAAGTGGTATGTGAGAGGAAAAAAACGTTAGAAAACCACTGGTGCAATCCCAAATCTTTCAAAGGATTCAACTCACCCAACAAAAATATTGTTGGGTCCAGAGGTATTTTGATCTTATACAAATGTTCCAAAAGCAATTGAATTGCTTTCCAAAAAGATTATATATGTAGACATAACCAAACAGCATGAAAAAAAGTTCCAACCGAATTACCACATCTAAAACAAGAGTCTGATTCACTAAAACCATATATTTTTTACTTTTCAGGTGTTAAATTGTAATTAACAATTGCATAACAAACATTTATCAATCTAGTAACAGTATCATGACAAATATCTAACCAGTCATCTCAGAAAAAGTCAGGTTTAATATCCTTTTCCCATTGTTTTTTGTATATTTAGCTTTATCTGAAGCAAAAAAATGTATAGCAAGTACATGGAAAAATGCTAATGTGATTGATGTGAATAGATGGCATAATGAGATGAAAACTTGTTTGGTAATGGAAAAAATCATGTATGTTTTACATGATCGTTATTCTTTTTTTCTTAATAAGTGGTCTTTATATTCAGAATATTTACATTTAGATTTACCTTGATTAGATTTTAGTAAATATATTTCAATTTTATTTTATTTTTTCTTTCTTTGGCTCTCCTAAAAAGAGCTGGCTGAGAGGGGGAGGGGGGGTCTTTCTTTTTCTTCTTTTTTATATATGTTTTTTTATCATTCATAATATGTACTTTTTTTTACTGTATGTAATAACCTTGTTGAACAAATAAATAAAGTTATAAAAAAGAAGAAAACCACTGGTGCAAACCTTCAGCAACCTGAGCTCCAGATATACACCTCTGACATGATCAGGATGCCTCCAGTACTCTCAGCACCTTCAATACCTCAGTTCTAACACATGCACCATCAATAACTTTAAAGGCTAGAAGTTGTCGAGAAGTTGATAGGCTTTTATTAACTACAGTATGGATGTCCCTCATGCTGGTCGACTGCCCTGGACTGAGGAGGGGTCTGTGGCACAGTCGTCCTTTATTCAGGGGTCAGTGGGAGGAGCCTCAGGTACAGTCAGCAAAGGAAGGCAGCAGCAATCATCAAACAGCACATGTTCTGTTCTCGCTGCTGCCATCAGGAAAGAGGTGTAGGTGCCACAAGACAGGCACCATCATGTTCAGGAACAGCCGCTACCCTTCCATCATTGGACTCCTCAATGACAAACTCAATCAGGGACTCATTTAAGGACTCTTTCTTTTGCACTTCATTGTTTTTTCCTCAATCAGTTGTTTGCATTTGTTTACATGTATACACTGTGTATACATTTTGCTCTACCAACAAATATACATTTTGCTCTACCAACAAGTGGTAATTCTGCCCCACCCGCAGGAAAAGGGAATCTCAGGGTTGTATGTGATGTCATGTATGCAGCCTAACAATAAATCTGAAATCTGAAAACATTGCTTTGGTCACAGTTGGGGTCCTTGGTGTAATTTTTAAATCACTCTCCTATGTAATATATATGAACTGGATAGGGTGCAAAGGAAATTCACCAGGATGTTGGTGTAAATGGAAAGTTTTATCCATAAGACGACACTGGCAAGGCCGAGCTTTTCCCTGCAGGAAAAGATGGTGAGGGGAAAATCATGGATCAGATAGAAAGTAGAAAACACTTCCCCAGAGCAGAGCAGTCTAAAACATGAGCACTCAAGTTTACGTTAAGTTATGGTGGAACTGCAGAAGTAATTTTCTCCGTCAGTGGTTGGTTCAGACCTGGAATGTTCTGCCTGAGAAAGACATGGAAGCAGAGACCCTCACAATGTTTTGCAAATATCTAGAAGAGCACTTGAAACACTGAAGCCTGGAAGTGCTCGGAAATGGGATCAGTTCAGTTATTTATGATTAACATGGACCCTGTTTGGATGAAGGTATTGGTTCTGTTCTGTCAGACTCCATCGAAAGAATTAGACCGGATGTTTCCAGAGCTGTGAACAATTTGACTTTTCTAAAGTTTGAGCAATTTTGTTGCATTATCTATAAACTTCAGTAATGAACAACAGAGACATTTAACCTTGATGACTTAGGCTGATCCAATTCACAGGAAGATGTCAGATCGATAGCCAACAGCAACATTAATCCAGCAGACCTCACACACTGTATGAAGGTCATTGCACTCATATAGAATGTCAATTTGATGGATTGAGAGAAGGTTCAGATAAATCTCACAGCTACCAATATAATTTGCTTTATATTCAGTTACACAGTTAAGCTCAGAATTATTAACTGCTGTTATTTTTAAATTGATTAAAGCTGAGGATTTAAAATTTGTAAACAAGAGAAAAATTTCTTCTGCCATTGACCTGATCAGCATTTTAAGGTCCACAACTCATTTTGTCCACCCATTTAGCATTAGATTTCCTCTTTCTAGTCTCGTTACTTTAATGAAATATTAGCAACAAATGAATACGAAGGCTGAACGTTTCAATTATTTGTATTTTTCAGGTTTACTGTTCCCCTTCAGAAAAAAAGCAAAAAAAAAAGACTAACTAACTTATCCTAAATCTATAACCCCAAAACTAAAAAGTAAAAGCCATTGGGACGCCTTAAACCACCAAAAGTGTCACAGTAACGGGATCTTGGTGAATTTCCTTATATGTAAATAAGTAAGTTCAGGAAGAGATTATAAGTGGTTCGTATGTTATATTCAAAATAGTGAACCACTGTATTATTCATTAAACATTAAAATATCCCATAAAAGTGTGCCACATTTTACAAAAATTAACTTCAGTTTTCAAAACGTTACATCTAATCTTCTCAAGGTTCACGCATGACAAGGTTTGGATCACCCATTTTGCATAACTGGGAGGGATCGAGTCCTTCCCTCTTAGCAAAATACATCTTCCAGCCATTAAAGTGGTAAAAGTTATCACATGGCAATCCGAAACTGATCATTGACTGTCCTCTATCGCCACACCAAATAAAGCCGTAATGGGATGAGGTTGAACAGTAACTGAAAAAGTACAGAAAATGCATTAAAAATGTCCGTCTAAATAGTGATCTAATGCTGAACAGGGACAAAACATATGAGAAAGGAAGCAACCCCATTACAACATCGTTGGGCTGCCTGAAGCTGCCATGCTTTGATGAGCTGGCAGGCAGCTTCATTGTGCCTGGCTTAAGGCTGCCAATATGCACCCAGGCAATGTCCAGTGCCTCCTGCAGGGACCTCCTACAATGGTGTTTGAGGAATTCTATTTGTTCATCTTTTTGGGCACCCTGTTTGGTCTATTCTGTAATGATACTCCACCAGCGCCTGAGTGGGGATATCAATAACCATAGGGCCCCCCCTCCATGATTCCCCCTGGCCTCAGGAAAGCCCGATTCCTGCCTTTTCTCGATGGGGGTCCAGCCTGTTGACCCAGATGACCAGCATGACATGGTCTGCCAGCTAAGCCAATTAAACAGCAGAACCCTTGGCTATCATCAGTCCGCCCAGGGATTTTATATCCGGGCCCTAAGATGCACAATAACACATGCACCCGACAGGGCACCCACACACACACACACACACACACACACACACACACACACACACACACACACACACACACACACACACACACACACACACACACACACACACACACACACACACACACACACACACACACACACACACACACACACCCTCACGTGCATTAGTACGATCTCCCATATTGCTGTAACTCTACGTGTGTCCAGCCAAAACTCCTTGAACTCTGCTCTCAGCATCAGTTTTTGTGTTGGGAATAGTATCAAGTTTGATGGGTTCACAAAGAGACGAGTCTGGACTCAAGTGTAACAATCAAAAGTAACTTTATTGTACACATGGGATTCAAACAGGGGAAGATGCCAAATGATACCGGTGGCCACCTATCTTCTACACGGTATAGACAAAAAATAAACGGTGTAAGCAGGCACATCAGGCGTAAGGGTCCGCAATACCAGTGGCTGCTTACCCTCAGGTCAGGCTGTTGGGGGCATTTAAAGCAGAGATTAATAGTTATATGAATAGTCAGGGTATCAAAGGTTAAGAGGAGAAGGCAGGGGAGTGGGGCTTCATGCTCGTGATGGAATGGCAGAGCAGACTTGACAGGCCAAATGGCCTACTTCTGCTCCTATATCTTATGGTCTTATGGTTATCAACTCTAGATGAATTTCAAAGCGTGGGCCCTCATTTTGTTTCCAATTGCCAAGCAATTCACAAGCTTACCACCAAATTTGTGTTCTTTAAACTTTGTTTAAAAACCTAATGAGAGATTTTGGAATCAAAGTGTCATACAGCACAGAATTAGGCCCCTTGACCACCATATCCCTGCTGACCAACTATTACCTATAATCCTAAACCTATGCCCTCTGCAATCTGCTCCAGGTGAGGCATATCATCCAACCTGATCTACTACATTTGGTATACTCGGTGCAGCCTCCACTACATTAGTGACACCATCCTCTCACTGAACACCTTCACTCTGGAGTGTATGGGTCTAAACCTGAGCATCCTGCAGCTGACCATTTCAATTCTCCCAACCATTCCTACAGTGGCATGTCTGACACGTCTGTTCTCAGCTTCATTCATTGTCAGGGTAAGGCTCAACGTAAGCTTGGAGAACAACCCTCCAGGACAGTCTTACACCTAACGGCATGAACATTGATTTTTTTCTTATTTTAGCTAACCCCCACCCTCATCTGATCTCACTGTTCCTATCTCTTCTTTACTGACTACTGTACATATATTTTCTCTCTCTCTATCTATCTTTGTCTTTCTCCCTCTCTTATGTTTTTTTGCACAGCCACTGCGTTCCAGGTAACTGTTGCCAATTTCCCAGAATGCAGTATGCGTCAAAAGATCAGAATGGGAATAAAGGACTCCTTCCTCTTCTGACATTTTACCTCCTCGACCCCTGGTTATTTTCATGGATTGCCTGCAGTATAAATTAAACAGCAGGCAATCTGTGAGCAACGGACTAATGAATAGGACGTCCAGCCTCTTTAAATACCGCACTTCAGGTATGCTGTCCAAACTCAGGGTGTGATATGGATATTTGGAGTTTTAGTCCTTCCTGTGTGAATGGCCCTCCCAGAAGGTAAGGAGATGTCAGAGCTGAAAAGTCACACAAGTTCTCTGTTAAAAAACCTAACTTTTATTTTTCCACCCTCTTTCCAATGGTCTCTCCCCCCTCCACTTGTCTCTCCACCACTAACACTTTCTGTGCTAGACTCTATCACCTCTGAACCCTTCCCCTAAGCTTCTTTCCCCCTTATATATTTCTATCCAGAGATGCTCTCTAACCTGCAGAGTTCCTGCAGCAGTAACAACACATGAGTGATTCCTTTTGACAAGACAAATACACAGAATCTTTCCAAAGATTTCAATAACAAACAATATTGTTACAAAGTGACTGTAAAATAAATATAATTATCACTCAGAACATGACTCTCCTTCAGAGTAGATGTAAAAGAAAAACACATAGTTCTGATAAGAAGTCCCAGTGGCATCAAAGCAATTTAACACTAATATTCAAATAGTAGTAATGGAAGGGATTTGAAATGAACATAATTCTAAACTCCACCAAAGCATAAGATTGTTTTTGTCTTCCAAAAAAATTGATACAATAATATTAAATTTATTTTTTTTTAGTCATCCAACAACATGAGGCTGACATGAGCAAAGATAATGGAAAAACTCATCCTTGGAGAAATGATGAATCTCAAAATTTATGGGTTTCAAAATGAAAGAAAATCTGAAAAGAAGAAGGTCGACAGTCCAGAGCTGAAGTTTGAAAAAAATTATGGGGAAGCAAAAACTCCCTCCACTATCACCCAAGGAGGGTGGGAGAGAGGGACATGGAGATACAGGTACATAGTTCCCTGGAAGTGGTGATTCAGGTTGATAGGGTGGTGAAGTGCCTTCACTGGGTGGGGCACTGAGTCCAAAGGTTGGGATCTACCTCAATGTGCAGCTGCGCAAGTTGTTGGTGAGACCACACTTGGAGCACAGGTACACAGTTCTGATTGCCAGTAGATGCCAATGTCAGAGAGGATGAAAATGAAATTCTCCAGGCTATGGCCAGGACTGGAAGGCCACACACAAAATAAGGGGCACAGTCAAAATCTTTCTCCCCTGATTGGTGTATCAAAAACAAGAGGGCATGAAGGATATGTTGGGATATGTTTAATATACAGAGGGTAGTTAACATCTGGAACGAATTGCCTGAGGAGTTGATAGGATCAGATACAGTCACTGTACTGACAATAACCACACCAGCAGTGCGAGTCTAAGACAGCTTTAATAAACTAATATGTACACCAAGAGGTCTTGTCTCTCTGCAAGATGAACCTGGAAGGCTAGACTGTAGCTCTGGACTGCTTTATAGACAAGGTCACCGGGATGATCCCTGGTGACCTAGTGGTATAATCACAGTCACCACTTTTAGGAGGCATTTAGATTAACTTAAATAGGCAGTATATGGAAGGATAAAGACCTAATGTAGGCAAATGGGATTGGTGTAGATCGGTAAAACTGTTGGTGTGGACTTTGTTGGACTAAAGGACCTAGTTCTGTGCTGTACCTCCCCATGTCCCTCTTTGAAAAATGAGTGAAGGTTGTTTTCATGATGAGGGAACAGATTGTGAATGGTAACAGGGAAATGCAAAATTTCAAAGTTAATGTTGACTTAAGTGAGAGGATGACCTGGCAGAAAATGGAGCAATAAATTACCTTGGTTAGAGCTTTGTATCTCAGGATCATTTGGAGTTGACATGGAAAAGTAAATGTCATGCCACTGATGTGAAGCTTAAAAGAAAACCCTCAATCTCATCTTAATTAAATCTCTCACTGAATTTATTTTCAAGAAGATACTGTAAGCTTTCTGTTCAAGCTTCTGTACATTAAGGGTATCCTTGTGCAATTGATTAATGTCTTCAACACTGACTCTGTGAATACTTCACTGAACTATTTGTTTAGGTTTTAGTTTCTTGAATCAGGCTTCAGAATTATATCCTGTCTCTTCAACATCGTGATTGCACCTGATTCCACCACTTCCTCTGGCAGAGAGTTCCAGATACCGACCACTTGCAAGTAAAATAAAAACACTTAACTCTCCAATCTCCTTTGAAAAACTTCTTCCAGCTGAGGAGCAGCATATCTAGCAGTAAATAACCAATTTAGTAGCTAAATATTAAATATAGCTTAAGAAAATACACTATAAATTTGGAGACGTGGGTGAACTTAAGGCATTTTTTTAAAAAAAGAAATTGCATCTGAATTTATGGTCACTATTAATCAAGGGTCGGGTAGGGTGAAGGGTACTGTTTATATTTTACATTATATATTAATATGTCTTTAAAAGAGATAGATTGTCGGGATTCAGTGTAGGTCACTTCATAGAGTTACAAAACACTTCTCATTTAAAATGCAAGAGCTTTGGCTGAAGCCAGACATTCAGGCACCAGTGATTTTGCAAAGACAATGAAACTGCTTTGGAAAGAAAGTGCAAATGAAACAGTCCAGGCTCAAAGTGCTGATAAAGATATTTTGGAGCCTTGGACAGGCACCAGGTTGCTGACTTCCTCCCGAAGTCATGATAGGAGAGCTGTGGGTGGTTCTTCCTGTCCTCAGGATGGTGGTACAAATTCACCCAGGACCATAAATGGGGCTCCATACACAAGTCCAGTAGAGAACAAGGCCAGATCTTCTTTCAGCACTGTGTGGATTCCTAGTAGCACCCATGGTAATTCGTCAGTCCAATTGCAGCCATTGAGTCGAGTCACAGGGCTGTTTTCAGTTGGCGGTGAAACCTCTCAATGAGGCCATTGGACTGCGGGTGATGGTAATTGTAAATGTAATTGGAGCTGGGATAGTGCTGACCATAGTGTCAAGGTGAATCATGTCCCCCGTTTGAAGTTATGTCCATTGGCAGCCAGAAACAGGCTATTCAGTTAGTGATGAGGGCCCTAGTGCAGTTCGTCATGAATGTGTCTGAGAGTGGTACCACCTCTGGCCATCTGGTAAACCTGAAAACCATGGTGAACAGGTATGTGGCACCTATGGAGATCGGCAGGAGACCAATGAGGCCGACATACAAGTGATCAAAATACCTGTCCATCTGGGGAAATGACTGAAACGGGGCATTGAATCTTGAAGGTCCAGCACTGAACATAAGTTCTGCCCCAGTGGCCAACCTGTTTACACAGACTGTACCACATAAATTTGTCGGCAACCATCTGCATCTAGCACATATGGATGGGTGCACTAAGTTATGAATGGTGTCGTACACACAATACCTCTAAACCACCATGACAATGGGTCTTGGCTGTCCAGTGGATACGTCACAGAGAGGCGTAGCCCCGGAAGATCCAAACCTCATGTCCTCCATGTTCATTATGCATCTCAGCATCTGTAGCTTTGCTGCTGCCAGAGTGGTGTAGTCGATCCCAGGAGCCAAAGAGCTAATCAATTGAATGGATGTACAGGAGAGTGCATCTGCCACAAGATTGCCCTGCCTGCAGTGTGCCTGATGGTAATAGTGTATTCTGAGATGTAGGAGAGATGCCTCTGTTGTCTTACAGACCACGGATGTGACATCTTAGCAAAGGCAAATGTCGGGGGGGTTGTAGTTCGTGAAAATGGTGAAATCCCTCCCTTCCAGGAAGTACCAGAAATGGCAGCTGGCAAGGTAAAGGGCCAAGAGTTCTCGGTCGAGCGCACTGTGTTTCTGCTCTGGTAGTCTCAACTGCCGACTGTAAAAGGAAAGTGATTTCCAACTGCTGTCAACCAGTTGCTCCAGGACATGTTTGACGCATCGACCGTGAGAGCCGTGGGCACGTTGACTCATGGGTGCACGAGCATGGAGACATTGGTCAACGCATCTTTCGCTTTGTAAAAAGCTGCAGTCACCTCCTTGTTTCACTCCAGGTCCTTGGGCTGGCCCAAAAATGGTTTGAAGAACGGCTACATGATCATGGCTGCCACTGGTAGAAAGCAATGGTAGAAATTTACCAGGCCTACAAATTCCTGCAGCCCTTTTACTATGGAAGGCCATGCGAACCTGCGTATAGCTTCCACCTTGCAAGGAAGTGGCACTGCCCCATGCTGGCCAATGCGGTGCCCGAGAAAATCAATGGTTGTAAGCCCGAACTGGCATTTGGCAGGATTGACAGCCAGTCTGTATTCACTAAGGTGCCACAGAGCTGACGCAGGTGCATGCTGTGCTCCTGGCAATAAGACTATTATCCAGATAGATGAGCACGAAGTCCAAGCTGCAGCCTACATTAGCCTCTGGAAGAATTGTGCCACATTCTTTAACCCAAAAGGTATACGCAGGAACTCGAACCGCCCAAAAGGAGTGATGAGCTCCATTTTGGGATGTCGCCAGAGGGCATTAGGATCTGATGGTATCCTCTAACCAGATCGATTTTCGAAAAGATCTTCGCACCGTGAAGATTGGAGGTGAAATCCTGGATATGGGGAACCGGGTATCTGTCCACTGTCATGACGTCATTGAGCTGGCGATAATCACCAAAGGTCTCCAGCCACCAGATGCCTTGAGTACCATTTGCAAGGTGGGGGGAATGCCCATGGGCAGTCAGAGCATCGTACTATCCCCATTTCCTCTATTTTGCAGAACTCCTCCTTGGCAAGCTGCAGCTTGACAGGAGGCAACCTACAGTCCCAGGCCTGTACAGGTGGTCCCCCTGTGGGGATATGGTGCTGGACACCATGCTTTGGCATGGCTGAGGAGAATTGGGGTGTGATTATCCTTGGAAACTCCGCTAAGATCTTGGTGCAAGCATCACGAGAGAAAGTCACCAAGTTGAGGTGAGGTGCCAGCAGAGTGACCTGGCGTAGGGCAAAGGACTAAGCAGTGCCCTTTCAGGCCCATGAGGAGGCACTGGGCTTGGAGGAAGTCTCCACCTAGCAGGGGTTGCCATACGTTTGCCAGTGTGAAGGTCCATTTAAACTGGCAGGGGCCGAATTCCAGTGGGATGGCCTTCACTCTGTATGTTCGAATATTGCTGCTGTTAGCCACAGTGAGGTAAGACCTGGTCTTTACCGCACGAGTGTCCCGACTCGTGGGAGGAAATACAATGATCTCTGCTCCTGTGTCGACCAGGAAATGCTGAGTGGAATGCCGATCCCAAAGATAGAGCAGGCTGTTTCTATGGTTGACCATCATAGCCATCAATGATGGCCAGCCAAGGCATTTCCCGGGTGCAAGCAAGGCAGTTGACAGTGGCGGGCAGCAGAACCCCAGAGCCGATAGTAGTAGCACCACTGTTCCTTGTCCGAGAAGTCCCCAGCTGTGTTAGGCTTTCTCTCCGTCACTGGAACAGTACGAACACCCTAGCATGATGAAGCAACCCGGTTGATGGCTGCTCCACCATGTTGATTGGCTTGTAATGTAGCATTGTAGTTGATGGCAGGTCCGCCATGTTGCTGACCCTGCCATAGGGCGTCGGTTCTGGCAGCCAACCTGAGAGGGACGCTGAAGTCATCATCAGCCAGGAGCAGGTGAATGTCCTCTGGCATCTGTTCTAGGAATATCTGCTCAAACAGCAGGCAGGGTCTGTGACCATGCATCAGCACCAACATATCACTTATGAGGGCGGATGGTGTATGGTCGCCCAAACTGTCCATATGCACCAGCTTCGCTGCTCGCTCGTGACGGGAGAGCCTGAAAGTGTGTATGAGGAGCCTTTGAGTGCCTCATGTCTGTCAATGGTTGGAGGCTGCTGCAGGAAATTGACAACCCTGCCAGCAGTCTCCTGGTCTAGAGTATTTATCTGCGGCTCCAGCAAGATCTTTCATCTATTGCCTTTTGTAAACAACAATCCATTAGTGAAGTATCTTGAGCACTCTTCAAAGCTCTTGCAAAAGCTCTGAAACCCAGATATGTCTAGTATCGGGAAGAGCTCCAGTATTTTAAATAAGATCTGCTTTAAAGTATTTGTATGTGACCTAGTCCAACAAATCTTTCCCAAAAACTTATCTATATACTCTATATACTCTGTCACAGTGCCCTTTATATAGTGCTGGAGTGCTAACTCGGTGCCAGCAAGGTCTGATTGATTATAATGGCCAATTGCCCAAGGCCAAGTACAGGAGGGCTGGAGGGTTCCGTTCAAGTAATTTACATGGAGCCAATAGCTCAGTGCCAGCAAAGTCTAGTCAATTACAAAGGCCAATGGCCAAGGCCAAGTACAAAGGGGCCAATGGTCAGGTGGCAACTGATAGGTGAGGATAGGGTGGGACCAAACCTTGATTGGAAAGTGGTGTGCCTTCCGACCCAGTAGTGGGCAGTGGAGTCGCGTGTCAGCCATGGCCCTCCACAATACAAAGACACAGACTGGAACAAGCAAATAAGAGGAGCTGAGTCCATGGCCAGATTAGCTCTGATCTCATTGAGCAGGCTTGCTGTGCCAGATGGCAGACTCCTGCTCCAATTTCTCAAATTCTTACGTTCTCCAACAAGGCCTGGCCAGCCTTGTCATCAGAAGCTAAATTATGAGTGCGTATGCTTCTGGAATATAAGCTTTGTCCACACGCTGGGATGTTTGATATGCTGGATTAGTATTTTTTCTTTGTGAGCAGAAATCGATTTAAGGATTCTGACCAGCGGTTGCAGTTTCTAAATATGCCTCTGCTGTCTTCGATTCATTTGCATTCATATGATGCCCAATATGAAGGAATCATGTCCAAACAGTTTACAGCAAACAGTGTGATTTCATAGATAACATTTTTTCTGCTGTCTACACATTCTTCTTGTAGACATGCAACCCAAAATAATAATGTTCAAGAGAATGATTACCCAATAAAATCAATATAGCTCATTTCAAGGTCTGCTTGATGATACAGAAATAAAGGTAATGCATAAATCAAACTGCATTAAAATCTGTCAACAACAACTCCACTCTAAGGCAGCGATTATCAACGGGGGCCTTAGCAAATTTAAGTAAAAGCCTTGCTTTCTTTTCATCTCTGGTACATAAATATTTATCATTGTTATGGATTTGTGTTAACCTTTAATTTAATGTTAAACTATATTTATTTTATAAATATGTCTTAGTAAAGTAAATTATAAAGCTAATGTATTGTATCTGTATTTTTGGTAGGTTAGCTGTGGGTTGGTACAGGGTCACACACAGGTCACAACATATTTATGGAGAGCCATTGTTTTCTGAGAAGAGTTTTCATTCTTGGAGTCAATGAGTCTTGGACAGACAGAGCTAATGGATTTCAAGTGGGTCTTAATTGTTCAAGAACTGCTGAAGGAAGCCATCTGTTTTTAGTCAAAGCCACTTAACCTCTTGAACAGGGATGAGGTCAGAGGTTTTTATGGTTCTGAAAAAGTATCAGAATTTTGGTAGAAATAAAACTGATGGTCATGTGCTTTCCAAGAATTTGGTCTCAACTCGGTGATGATGTAATGGTCACATGATTTGGAGAACTATATTACTGAATTCAGACATTTTGAGTTCAGGTGTGGAAAAGTTCAGTTTGGAGAGTACATAAGTCAAGACCTCCATGACACAGGGGTTGAAACCTTGTGAAAAACAGGTTTGAGTTACAGTAACTAGAATTAGTGATGTTGTTGTGTGTTACTCCTGGGAAAAGGGGAACACAGAATCTGTGGCTTTTGAAATAAAGAAGACCACTCAGCTGTCTCTTTGAAAAAGACCTTTTTCTATTTTTGTATGGCCACTTCATTTAACCCTTGTCTGGTTTGTGACTTCAAAGTCGAAAAAGATAACTACATTTGTTTAACCCGTGTCTGGGTTTGTGAATTCATCATGGAAGAAAATAACCACATTGTGAGTAAAAGAGGCCTGAAGATTTAATGTTTAAAAGTACTTTATAATTATTTCTGAACTGAGAATTTAAGACCTTCAAGCAAGACTAAAATGATGTTGAATTCTTACACAAACACACAGTCTTACATTTGCACATAGTGGGGTTCAGTTTAGAGTTAAGTAAGTTTAGAGATAAGTAAGAAATCTTATGTTATTGATAGTTTAATTAAAAACTATCATTTTGAATTTACCATTGTCTGGTGAATTTTCCATTGCTGTTCCTGTGTTAGTGCTAACAAAGTCCCTTTAGTCCCAAAAATAATTTAAAATGTTAATTGTTTGTAACAGTAATCAGTGGGAGAGAAGTACAGAAGAAACCAGACCTTGACTTCTTCACAGGGAAAGGGGCCCATAAACTTTAAGAAGAGTTCTGGGGCTGGGGGTCATCATCGAAAAAAAAAGTTGAGAGTGGCTGATCGAGAGAGAAAAAAAATAAAAACCTTTTTTTCATTATTTCTTTGACCAAATCATTTCCTTCGTGTTACTGTAACACCTTGTGATTTTTTGACATCTTTCACTCCAATAAGGAGTTTGTATGTTCTCCCCGTGTCTGCGTGGGTTTTCTCCAGAGGCTCTGGTTTCCTCCCACCATTCAAAATGTACCAGGGTGTAGGTTAATGGGGTGTAATTTTGGTAGCCCAGACTCATCAGGCCAAAGTGGCCTGTCACAGTGCTGTTTATCTAATTTAAACATAATTTAAAATGTTTTCTTTTAAATTAGCATCAACCCAATGAACAACAAATCTTACGACAACTAAATGGGAATTGCTTGCAGCAAGGTGAAATAAATGAAAATTAAGTGGGATGGTTAAACAGATGTTAGTGCTGTTGATCAGTTCTGGTGACTCACTCAATCCTGACCTCTGGTGCAGTCTGCATAGAAATTGCTCGTTCTTCCTGTGGCTGCATGAGTTTCCTCCTACATCACAAAGTCGGTTAATTGGCTCTGGTAAGTTCTTCTCTGTGTGTAGGTGGCTGCTCTCAGGCGATAAATTACAGAGCATCCAAATCAAGTACTTCTGAATGTTTCTAGAACCACTTAAAACAGGGATCTTCAAGATGAAATGGAGTTCTGACTGCGCCAGCATGCCAGGACTGGGTCAACTTCAATAACATGACAACTCCGCAAACACAGCTCGTTCTCACATCCAGAAGGGCAATAACAGAGTGCTAAGTGGAAGAAATATTCTCGCCTGTGGACTGGATGATGTTCCAGCAGACGACAGGAAGTTAAGGGATTACCGGCATGACAGCCCAGGCGGAGGCCATTTAGCCCATCAGGATGCCTGCCAGCTCCCAGCCGAGAAATCCAGTTTCCTCTTTTGCTGTTACTTTTTCTCTCTCGCGGGCACATCAACTCCCCTTTTGTTCTTTTTATTGACTAATTTGCAATTAACCTTCCAGCATGTCTTTGGGATGTGGAAAGAAACCTCAAGCATCTTGGAGGGAAACCCACAGAATGTCAGGGAGAAAATGCGAACTCCACACAGGAAGTTGAAGCAAGGTGGCTGGGGCTATGATTAATTATAGGTGAATCTTCAAATCCACTTAGTTGGGGGCCAGAAATTAACAACACGAGGGGCTGAATCTTGACACACGACAAGTAACCTGCTGAGTTTTTGTGCATTAAACTAACATCCTGAAGCTTCTTGATCTGGAGTTGGCTCTATAAGTGTAAAGGATTTTGAGGTACTAGTTACAGGCCGGATAAAGCAAGTCTCCCCAAATGCTGGTTTGACAAAGTACCATATGCAAGACTGATCCCAACTACAAAACTGGTCATGTTCCCTGACTGAAGAAGCGCACAGGAAAGTAAGGGGAGTAGGTCACTCATCCCCTCTCATCTGCTCCACCATTCAATACAATCATGGCTGGCAAGGAAAATTGGATTTGACTCATCTATTGGAGTTCTTGGAGAAGGTGAAACAATATATAAAGCAGAAGTCATTGGATGTGCTGCACTTGGATTTTTCAGAAGGCTTTCAATAGGGTCCTTCACAGGACATTGATCAACAAGAGTGTGGAGTTCAGGGTAGTGTATAACAGAAAATGAGGACTGAAAGCAAAAAGTATGAATAAACATATCTTTCCCAAACTGGCAGGCTGTGACCAGCAAAGGGATCAGTGATTGAGCTCCAGCTGATCACCACCTGTCAATAGTTTGACTAAAGGGAAGGGGTTTGCTAATACAATGAAGCCTGATAGTATTCTTAGCAGAAAGTAGGCCTCAAGGGGCTATTGATGGGCTTAGTGAATGGAAGCAACGTGGCAGATGCAAAATTAGTGTAGCAAATATGAATTTATCCATTATGGGGCAGAATAGTATTTTAAAAGATTAAAGATTAGGTTGTGGCAACCCATTACCAGCAAGGAAACCAGCTCCCAAAATGGCAGACGTGCTGTGGAAAACGTGGGAAATTAAACTGCATCCAACACAGGTTTTTAATCTGGGCTGATGATGTCACTGATTATGTCACTTCTAGTCCATGTGACAGAAGCAGGGACATATTTAAGCCCAGCATGCAAGCCTGGAGGTGTGAGTCTTGCACTAGACTCCACAGTGTGTACATCAACTCAACAACCTGTAGTGATTCCACAACGTGTTCACTGACATCTATGTGGCTCAGTATAGGATACTTTGTTACATTGCTGACCCCAATGTGGAAATATTTTCTTTGTACCATGCTGTGGCTCTGAAATTGCCAATGTTTTGGATTTCACAACCACATGTATGGTTTGACCAAGCAAAAGCACAATTCCAGTTGAGGCAGATAACATCTGATTCCACGCGGTACTACTATGTAGTAAGTACTCTGGATCAAGAGACGGCATGCTGAGTTTCCGATTTTCGGCAGCAGCCTCTGGAGGAGGGCAAGTATATGGCACTCAAGAGTCTGCTCATCCATATCTTTGGCTTCTCATGATATAAGCGAGTAGCCAGTTTACTTCACTTGGATGGCTTGGGAGACAGGACCCCTTCTGTGCTCATGAATGAAATGCTGGCACAAGCGCAAGGGCATAGGCCCTGTCTCATTTGAGTAGGCTGTCTTGGAGCAGTTGCCAGAAGATATCCACATGCTGGCCATGAGGATTTCAGTGACCCACAGAGTGTCGTGGCCCATGCTGACATTCTATGGCGGGATAAGCAAGAGAGCGTGACATCCATAGGACAGGTCAACAGATCCCACTCACAACAGCAGGACTGTGCAAGTCCAACATTAGACAACAGCAGGATCAATCAAATTCATTGTCAGACACCCAGTCAGCCAGGAGACAACGGGACGAAGATAGCACCCATCTACGATTGGCCACAGAAGCTCGCCACTGCCAACTTCCCTCACTAAGGCATGTGGCCCTCGAGACAGTCTTTTATATGTCTGGGATAGACATTCCTGCTGATGTTTCTTGGTGGATACAGGGGCTGAGATCAGCATGCTTCCCCCTTTGGGGTGTGACACACGTAACTGAAAACCCAGGACATCATTGAAAGTGCAAACTTCAGTTCAGCGATACTAAGTTCACTTAGATGTTCACATTGACCATGGTCGCACAACCACTACTGGGAGCTGATTTTCTCAGAGCACCTGGTCTGCTGGTTGATCTAGAGGGATGAAGGCTCGTTCAAACTAACACTTTCCAGAACCTTCGCCTTAGGTGAAACCACGCTGCCAGCCTTGCATTTAGCTTCTGTTAATTTTCAAAGAATTAATTTTCTAGGTTGTTGGTGGAATTTCCCGCAATAATTACACCGCAATTCACCTCGGCAATGATGAAACATGGGATACAGCATCACATATCAACAGAAGGGCTACCGTTGCATGCCCGAGCTCACTGGCTCCCTCCTGTTTTCTTCTCACTACAGTGGATTGGACCACGTGGTGGCCAGAGGCGGTTCCACTGGCAGACATGACTACCGACACCTACGCCAGGGCCCTCATTTCTGCCTGAATAGCACGTTTTGGTCTGCCAGCACACATCACGTCTGACAGGGGTGTTCAAGCCTGTGGTCTGCAATGACCACCCTGCTTGGAACCAAGTTGCACCACACAACTGTGTACTACCCACAATCTAACAGACTAGTAGAAAGGTTCCACAGGCATTTGAAATCAGCCTTTATGTCACGTCTGCAGGGACCTAACTGGGTTGATGAGTTGCCATGGGTACTCTTGGGCATACAAATGGCACCTAAGGACGATATAGGTGCCTCATCGGCAGAGATGGTCGATGGCATGCCCCTGATAGTTCCAGGAGAATTTGTATCAGACTCACAAGAATGGGAGGAGACCCCCGAAGCGGTCCTAAGCAAGCTCCACAAGAAGCTCGGTTCTTTAGCGCCCATACCGACATCTCAACATGGTCAGGCCAGGTCCCATATACCCCAGAACTTGCAGGACTGCAAGTACATTTTTGTACAGAAAGGAGCACACTGACCACCATCCCAGCATCCCTTCGAAGTACTAAGATGCAATGTTTCAATGTACATTTTGGACATCAGAGATAAAGAAGAAGCTTTTGCAAATGACCGCCGCAAACCTGCCCATCTGGATCTGGATGGAGAGGTCGTGGTTCAGACACCTTTGCGGAGTGGAAGGCCGCCTAAACAAAAAAGATATACAGACTTTGGGAGTCCGCAGCGGGATTGCCGGTTCTGGTGGGGGGGAGGGGTTCATGTGGCGACCCACTTACCAACAGTGAACCAGCTCCCTAAATGGTGGATGTGCTGTAGAAAAACACAGGAAATTGACCTGCATCCAACGCAGGTTTTTAAATCTTGCTGATGACTTCATTGATGACATCCCGTCCGGTCCCTGTGACAGAAGCAGAAGCAGTGATGTATATAAGCCCAGCACGAAAGCCTGGAGGTGTCAGTCTTGCACTAGACTCCACAGCGTGTATATTGACTTTTTGTGGAAATATCAACTCGTACACCGATTCCACAAAGTATACACCGACGTCTATAGTGGCTCAGTATAGAATACTTCACTACAAGGTCATATTAATGTTCAAAGAAACATAGATTCCTTGTATTCAATTCACTGAAAGCTAACATGAAGAGGAAATAGAACTATTTGATTATTAACTATTATGCCTTTGATACAAAAGGATTTGAAAACATGAATAAAGAACTCTTAATGCAAATATAAAGAGCCTTGGTTACATTACACCTTGCTTACAACATTGGTCTCTTTACTGAAGAAAGTATACACTTTCTTTTGAAGGAGACAGAGAAAATTCACCAGACTTGTTCCTGGGATAACAAGATTGATTTAAGAGGATTTACACTGGGACCATATTATCTAGAGTAAAGAAGAATGAAAAGAGATGTTGGTTCATTACTGGAAGGAGATGCTTTAGGTTGTCCTTGTGCAAAGGTTTACCAGGATGTTGCCTGGAGTCGAGAGCAAGTCTTGTGAAGTAAGGTTGGCAGAACTAGAGTGTTTCTCTTTAGATTGATGGAGAATGAGAGATGACTTCATCGAGGTATGTAAGATTATGAGGGACTTAGACATGGAGGACAGGCAGCACCCTTTTTCTGGGGTGACAAAAATATCAGAGAACATCTGTTTAAGGTGAGTGGAGGAAAGTTTAGGGGAGACATCAGAGGTAGGGTTTTTTTCCCCCGCAGAGAGCAGTGGGTGACTAGAATGTATGGCCAAGGTTGGCAGTTGTGGCTAATACAATAGCGGCATTCAAAAAATTCTTAGATAGGCACATAAATGCAAGAAAAATAGAGTGTTATGTGTGGGAGTTAGGGAAGGATTAGATTGTTGTGGAATAGATTTACATAGGTTGGCAATACATTGGGGGCCAAAAGGTCTGCACTGTGCTGTAATAGCCACAGAATTCCTTCAGAACTCAACAAGCTGGGTGCAGGAAGGATGATTTCCCCAGCCGAGAAGTCTGTAACCAAGGGTCGTGCTCTTTGAATAATGGTTGGGCTCCTTAGAACCAGGACGAAGCTTCTCTCAGACAGAGGCAATTCTTTGGAATTCTCCGAAGGCTCAGTCAGTGGGTTCATTTGAAACGGGAACAGATAGACTTCTGGCCATTAAGGAAATTGAAGGGAATGGCAAAGGGGCAGGAAAAGGGCAGAAAAGGCTTAAAGAATGAAATGCTTAAGAGCAGAGCAAAGTAGGAGTAGGAGAGGGTTTGCTGGGCCCATCAAGCCTCAATACTAGTCCCTGAGCCCATCAGGCCTCAATACTACCTGACTTTCTCAAGGTTTCAAATCTTCCTCTTCTCAAGTCCCTGGTTTTTCCAAAATTCATCTGCCTTACAACTTCTAATGTTCTATAGCCTCCATAACTTCTAGCAATTATTTTCCCTGAGAAGAAATGTCAGCTGTTTAAATTACTATTCCCTAATGTTGTTAACAAGTACATTGTCCTTTCCTACTCCCTTTCTCACTTTCCATTTGTTCTTGTGTTTACAACAAACAGCTTCAGATCTTCCCGTTCTCAGACCAAGAAATCTAGCCTCTGCCAGGGTAATCGAGCACCGGTACCCCATTAAAATTACTGTGAAAGTTAGCCGCATGGAGAGAAGTTGTTTTTTTGATTCAGATATTTCAGATGTATTTTTAACGTGTTCTTTTATTTTAAAAATTCAATTTATTTTACTATTGTTTTCATTTACATGATTGATATTTCTTAATGCTTGAGAATGCCATAGATGTTCACAATGTTTCACTTTTGATGACAGTTTTAACAGAGTGGGGAGTAATGACTAATGTTGTGAAGAACATTCTGAAACTTCGTTTACATCCAAAATTAAATTTGAATTCTATTTGACAAACTTCATTTGGGCTTCTCAATAACATTTCTTGAAGTCTGGGAGCTTCAAACCTTCCATCTGATAATCCCATGATAATTTATCAATAGAGACTCTGGGTGGGTTATCCTTCCAGAGAAATTTCCTGATGCTTTTGTTTAATTCTTGTAAAAATTTCTGAGGTAATGGAATTGGTAGTGTCTGGAAGAGATATTGGGCTCTTGGCAACACTCTCATTTTTATACAATTGACCCTGCCAACAAGAATTATTGGGAGATTCATCCATTTACTCCTCAATCCTCTTAAGCAAGGGAAGATAGTTCAACTTGTATAAATTCTGTAAGTTACTACCTTTTTCTCTAAATATTTTATATAATTTAGCAGCCACTTAAAATGTGAATTTCTCTGAATTTGATTATACTTTCCTCCCGTAATTTTGCTTTTATCTCAATTGAGATAACCCAAAACTATTACAGTTTTTGTAATGAGGTTGCTGGCTTTGTAGTCAGTAAGTCATCACCAAATAAATTAATCTGATGTTCTTCCTGATTGAATCCTTTTATGTTTGGATCTCATGGGATAGATTCTGTTAATGGCTCTTCAGCGAGGATAAAGAGAGCTGGAGATAATGGACGACCCTGTCTACTGGATCTGGATAATGGGAACGCTGATGAAATTTTTCCATTAGTAATTACTTTGGATTTAGGCTCAGAATATAGAGCTTTAATCCAATTTATAAATGTTTGCCCTAACCCAAATTTTTCCAACACTTTAAATAGAAAATCCCATTCCAGTCTGTGGAAGGCTTTTTCCACATCAAGGACCACAGGAACGCTCAGATCATCTCCTGTTTGTGCCAGATGAATTCTACTGAGCAATCTGCAGATTGTCTCCTTTGCACAAAGCCAGTTTGATCTGCATTTATTAATTTTGGCAAATACTTTGCCAATCTATTTGCCAAGGCTTTGGTAATAACTTGTAGTCTGAATTCAGTAAAAGACAGAGAGGATCCCATCCTCTCCCAGGTATTTATTAGCTTGCTAAGAGATCAATGCTTCCTTATCTCTATTTGAGTAAAGGGAACATTTAGACCTTTTCGTTCTTCAAGATTTAAATTTGGAAGGTCCAATTATGACAAGAAATCCTCTATTTTATTCTCAACTCCTAATGATTGGGATTTATATAATTTAGCATAAAATTGTTTGAAAGTCTCATTAATATCTTGTGTTTTATAGGAATTCCTGTGTGCTTCTGTTTTAATTGCACTTATAGTTCTGGAGATTAATATGTGGAATAAAATAAATTATCAAATCGGGACTAAATCAGGCCTATCTCCTAAAAAACCTCTAGCTCAAAATAGGTTTATTCCTTTGACAATGGACAATAAAATTGTGTCTCGAGGATTGTTTTGAGCAGGGGCAATTACTGTCATTTGATCAATTAAAACCCAAATATGATGTGACTAATAATGCTATCTTCTGCTACTTTGAATTAAGCTCTTATTTAAGGGACCAATTGGGCCCAATTATGACCTCACCTCAGTGCAGTGATGTAGAGTCTCTGGTTCGAAAGGGGACTACAAAGAAATTTATTCCAGAAGCATATTTCCTACTTCAAATGGGTTCCACAAAACAGGGGTTACATAAAACTAGACAAAGGTGGGAGACAGATTTGGGTATACTGATTGATGATTGATTGGAAAAAAAAGCTGGTCTAATTTATATCGGGACTGCATGACCAAAACTAATAACATAAGGTAGAGATTAGCACTGTACAATTTTTTTGCACCAATTATATCTTGCGCCGCAATAAATCACACAAATTAAAATAAGAAATATCAGATCGATATTTTAGATGCAGCAAAGAAACAGGAACATTTTTGCATTCAACCTGGTCATGCACCCTGGAAATGTATTGCAATTTTCTTGGAAGAATGATGTGGAACTGAATATTCAAAGATGGCATTCTGAATTAAGATCTTGTATTCAGTTAGGAAAAAAATAACATAATTTCCGTAATAATTATTCTTTTTTTATTAAAGTGTGGACTTCTTATCTGAAATGTATGGGTTAGATATAGCTTAAAAAGTTTTTACTTATTATGATTTTTTAAATTATTATTACTGTTAAGGATGCAATACCCACCACAGCAGTAATTATCATATTTTTGTATATTTTCTCTGGCTCATTAGATAAATGGCTCATTCGTTTAATGTGTTCAGGATTGTTTTCTAAATCAGTTAGTAGAAGAACCGACTCGGGACGGTGTAATACTGGATCTCCTGTTAGGGTACGAGCTAGGTCAGGTAGCGGACATTAATGTTGGAGAACCAATTGGGTCTAGTGATCATAATTCTGTTAGTTTTAGGGTAGTTTTAGGGAAGAGCAAGGAGGGGCCTAAAGTTGAGGTTCTGGATTGGAAAAGAGCAAATATCAAAGGAATAAGAAGGGATTTGGGGAGTATTGAGTGGGACAGGATATTTTCAGGTAAGGATGTTAATGAAAAATGGAGGATATTCAAAAAAGAAATTTTGAGGGTACAGAGTAGTTATGTCCCAGTGTGGATCAAAGGAAAGGCTGGAAGTCATAGGGAGGCTTGGTTTTCGAGGAATATTGGAAATTTGGTTAGGAGAAAAAGGGAGGTGTACAAGAGGTATAAAGAGCAGGGAGCTGAGAAGTTGAAGGAGGACTACAAGGAGTGTAGAAGGAATCTTAAGAAAGAAATTAGAAAGGCCAAATAAAGGCATGAAGAGGCTTTGACTGACAGAGTAAAAATAAATCCAAAGGGTTTCGAAAAGTACATTAAAAGTAAAAGATTAGTGAGAGATAAAATTGGACCCCTTGTAGATAACGAGGGTAGGCTGAGTGAGAAGTCTGAGGAAATGGGGGAAATTTAGAATGATTTTTTTGCCTCAGTATTCACTAGGGAAAAAAATGTTGAACTAGTTGAAGTAAAGAAAAATAGTGGGGAGGTCATGAAGCATATAAGGATAACCGAGGAAGTAGTGATGGCTGTGTTAAAAAAGATAAAGGTGGATAAATCTCCCGGACCGGACAAAATATTCCCTAGGACACTCAGGGAGGCTAGTGGACAGTTAGTGGGGCCATTAACAGAGATATTTAGGATGTCACTGGCCACGGGGGTGGTGCCAAAGGATTGGAAGGTGGCGCATGTGGTTCCTTTGTTTAAGAAAGGGTCCAAATGCAAACCTGGGAATTATAGGCCTTTAAGTCTGACGTCTGTGGTGGGCAAGTTGATGGAAAGTGTTCTGAGGGATGCTATTTACAAATTTTTGGAGGTACAGGGATTGATAGGGAGTAATCAGCATGGTTTTGTCAGGGGTAGATCATGCTTGACAAACCTGATTGAGTTCTTCGAGGGGGTTACAGAAAAGGTCGATGAAGGGAAGGCTGTGGATGTTGTCTATTTGGACTTTAGTAAAGCTTTTGACAAAGTTCCCCACAGGAGGTTAGGAAAAAAGGTGGAGGCATTAGGTATAAATAAAGAGGTAGTGAAATGGATTCAGCAGTGGTTGGATGGGAGGTGTCAGAGAGTAGTGGTAGAAAATTGTTTGTCCAATTGGAGGCCGGTGACTAGTGGAGTTCCTCAGGGTTCGGTCCTGGGTCCACTATTATTTGTTATATATATTAACAATCTGGATGTAAGGGTGAAGAATTGGATAAGCAAGTTTGCGAATGACACAAAGATTGGTGGTGTTGTGGACAGTGAGGTAGATTACTGTAGATTAAAAGGTGATTTAGGAAGGCTGGAGGTGTGGGATGAGAAATGGCTGTTGGAATTTAATACAGATAAATGTGAGGTGCTACATTTTGGAAAGGCAAATTTAAATAGGTCATATACATTGAATGGTAGACAATTGAGGAGTGCAGAGCAACAAAGGGATTTAGGAGTTATGGTAAATAGTACCCTCAAGGCTGATACTCAGGTAGATGGTGTGGTGAAGAAGGCATTTGGAATGTTGGCCTTCATAAATCGGAGTATTGAATTCAAGAGTAGGGAGGTTATGATGAAATTGTACAAGGCATTGGTGAGGCCAAATTTGGAGTACTGTGTACAGTTTTGGTCACCAAATTATAGGAACGATATAAACAAAATAGAGAGAGTGCAGAGAAGGTTCACGAGAATGTTGACAGGATTTCAGGGTCTGAGTTACAGGGAAAGGTTGTGCAGACTGGGGCTTTTTTTCTCTGGAGCGTAGAAGATTGAGAGGGGACTTGATAGAGGTGTTTAAGATTTTAAAAGGGACAGACAGAGTAAATGTGGATAGGCTTTTTCAATTAAGAAAGGCGGAGATTCAAACTAGAGGACATGGTTTAAGATTGAAGGGGGAAAATTATAAGGGGAACATGAGGGGAAATTTCTTTATGCAGAGGGTGGTGGGGATGTGGAATGAGTTTCCGGCAGATGTGGTCGAGGCGGGATCATTGGTTACATTTAAGGAAAGACTGGATCGTTACATGGATAGGAGGGGACTAGAGGGGTATGGACCGGGTGCTGGTCAGTGGGACTAGGAGGGCGGGGATTTGCTATGGCATGGACTAGTAGGGCCGAACCGGCCTGTTCTGTGCTGTAAGTGGTTATATGGTTGTATGGTTATATATAAAGATTTGTTTATGGAGATTATGGGAAGGAATTGGGAAGGGTGTGGGAGGAGAGAGGAAGGTTAAATGTATTATTATTTTAGTGTATTTTTAATATAATTTTTTTTGTATGCAATATTATTAAAAATGAAGTTTAAAAACCGTGGTCATGTGCCAAGTTGAGGCCTTTCTGGGAAGATTTGGAAAATTCGATTCAATTTATACTATATTGGGAAATATAGCAGATGTAAGACATAAACTGAGGCTTTCGAGACACCAATTAGAATTTGTAAAGATCATTCTGGCAGTGGCCAAGATTATATAAATTCTAGCCACTACCTGGAAGTCCAATTCCCATCTAGATAAGGCCTGTTGGAAAGCAGAAACATATACTTGTATTCGCCTGGAGAAAATTATTTATAACCGTAGGGAAAAATACAATGTCTTTCTAAAAGTTTGGAGTTCACATCTTCAACATATAGGTTTAGGCTCTTAATGATGCCCCCCTCTCCCCCCCACACCCCACCCCACACCACCCTCAACCCCCTGCATCCAGGAAGCACCTGGGATTTTGGGTAAGTCAGGATGAATCCAACAAAACCTTTTATTTCTTCTTTTCATCTCTTTTTCTTTTCGCTTTTCAATTCTCTCCTTTTTTTTCCCTGGGTGGATGAGAGGGGGAAGGGTTTGGGCTTCTTTTTTTTCCTTGTTTTTTTCTTTTTGGACTCAAAATCAACATCGAAAGATAGATTGTTTCTTTAATGTAATTGATGAATTTCACATGTGGGAGGCTTAGTGGTGGCCTTATGGAGGTTTAGAAAATCATGACCTTTTATCCAGGTTCAGGGGTCTAAAAGAAGGCATAGGTTAAAGGGGATCTGAGGGGTAACATTTTCAGACAGAGAGTGATGTGTATATAGAATGAGCTTCCAGTGGACGTGATAGTTGTGGAAACAATTACAATTTTTAAAAGATATTTAGGCAGGTACATGAATAGGGACAGTTTAGAGAGATAAGGGCCAAACACAGGCAAACAAGATGAGCGAATTGAGCTGTTCCTACACTCTATTATTGATGGACTTGGTGCTAATAGTCACGTGGGAATAGCATAAAGACACGTAGCTCTCTTGAGAAACCCTCATGGTATTTTTTCACATGCAGAGCAGACAGTTAAAAAAAGCCAACAGGTCAAACAAAGGCTTATGAAGTCCAGGATAATTATTGGTGGGAAACAGGAGGATTGCAGTGACTGGAAAATTGAGACTGCACACAGAGAGAGTCCTTTGTGTGTGGCTTGAGGGTAATTCTTCATTTTTTAAAGACTGAAAGCAACAATGAAAGAATATGTGAGAAGTTATATTTGTCAGATCTCCCACAGTCTTACTAATCTGATGATTCATCGTTGCACTCTGGGTATAGAAAGGCTGAAAGCACTGTTATAGGGTGAACTGAATAATAAGCTGCACTTTTATTCAACTATTGTCAGTCTTTTACTGATATTTTAAAACTAATTACCTCCATTTTTCTCCACGTGTAAACATTAGGAGAGGACATCCAGCAACTGGCAAGCAACTGTATTAATTATGCTTGCTTCTTGCTATCCACCTCTGGTGTGGCCTTCTGCTGGCAAGACCTGACCCCAGCTTGTTGGCCTGGCCCAGGGCAGTTTGGGCATTCTCCGGATTACTGAAAGAAGGCAGGAGAATGAGATTGAGAGGGAAAATATACATCAACTTTGATTCAAATGACTCAATGGGCCAAATGGCTTGATAGCACTCTTATGGTGGCAACTGAGAGTTCCCTTCAAATAGATTCCCTCATTAGCTAGTATGGTTCAATCTCCAGCCACACCTGTTGTTGATAGAGCAAGCATTGAATCCATGCTGCTGAAGACCCAACTGTGCTGGGTGGGTCACGTCTCCAGAATGGAGGACCATCGCCTTCCCAAGATCATGTTCTATGGCGAGCTCTCCACTGGCCACCGAGACAGAGGTGCACCAAAGAAGAGGTACAAGGACTGCTTAAAGAAATCTCTTGGTGCCTGCCACATTGACCACTGCCAGTGGGCTGATATCGCCTCCAACCGTGCATCTTGGCGCCTCACAGTTCAGCGGGCAGCAACCTCCTTTGAAGAAGACCGCAGAGCCCACCTCACTGACAAAAGACAAAGGAGGAAAAACCCAACACCCAACCCCAACCAACCAATTTTCCCCTGCAACCGCTGCAACCATGTCTGCCTGTCCCGCATTGGACTTGTCAGTCACCAACGAGCCTGCAGCAGACGTGGACATTACCCCTCCATTAATCTTCATCCGTGAAGCCAAGCCAAAGAAGAAAGAATAAAAACATAAGGAGCAGAGCAGGGATCAGCCTAACACCAGGATCATCTGGGATCTTTTACTTCAATGCCACTATCCTGCACAGTCTCCTTTCTGCTTGCAGTTCTGATCACCCAGTCACAGATGTCATAAAACAGGAAAGTGTGCAGAAACGAATCCCGGGAATGTTCCTGGGCCTATTGGCTTAAATTATAAACAGAGGCTGGGATTCTACTCCCTGGAGTGTAGGAGGCTGAGACGACAACATTATGCATGTGCGTAGATAAGATAAATAGTCACACCATTTTTCCAAGGGAAGGGAAATCTAAAACTAGAAGCATAGAAATGAGGGTGTATAAATTTTAAAATGACCTGAAGAGCACCTTTATCCACACAGAAGGCAGTGAGTGTGTTGAACGATCTGCCTAAAGAAATGGTTGACAACTACAATGTTTAAAGGACATTTCAAGAGGCACATGGATAGAAAAGGTTGAGAGGGATATGGAATGAATGCAGGCAAATGGGACATGTTTGCGTCGACATCTTGATTAGCATGGAAAGTTGGGTCAAAGGGTGGGGAATGATACAATTTGAGAAAATGTTTTTAAAAAGGAGGCATTTGTCTTCGTGGGATTAAAGGTGGATAAATCCCCAGATCCCGATGGGATTTATCCCAGAATGTCATGGAGGAGATTCCAAGGTCACTGCCAGAGATTTTTAGTTCTTTGCTGGCTACAGATGAGATGCCCAGTGACTGGAGGCCTGCAAAAGTTGTAGCTGTATCCAAGAAGGATAGGAGGAACAAGCTCAGTAATTTGCAGCCTGTGAGCCTACCGTCAATAGTGCGGGGAAAAATTCTCAGAAGGAGGGAATCAATATGCACTTAAAAAGGGTAGGTTTTAATCAAAGAGAACCTGCATGATATTGTGAGAGAAGAGATTCTGAAGCACCATTTTGATTACATTTTTTTGAAGAGAAGTAAAATGAAATGATGAGTTGATCTGAGATTTATGGGGGTCTTTCATTTAATCGAACTTGGGAACTCATCCAGGCTATTGATCCAAAATTGGTTCAGTAATAGGAAAAGAAGGGAGGTGATCCAAGGTTGCCTGGCTGACTGGAAGCCTTTGCCCAGTGGCTGGGGCAGCATCTTTCTGCTTGCTATCAATGTTATTGATTTGGATGTGTATATCGGAAGCACGATCAATAAGTTTGTGGATGACCTGAAATTGGCAGTGTTGTGGAGAGTGAAGAGGATATTCATCGGCAATAGGATAATATTGATTAGTTTGTAAAGTCAGAAGTGACAGCAAAGGTTTGAGCATATGATCATGCATTTTGGAGGATGACAGGTCATACATAATGAATAGCAGAGCTCTGAGGAGTACTGAGGAACAGAGGAATCTCTGTGTACAAGTCCAGGGGTTCCTGAAGTGGCTGCATAGGCAGATAAGGTCATGAAGGAGGCATGCTTTCTTCATAACCTGTGGAATAGAATATAGCAGCAACAAAGTTATGGTAAAATATAATAAATCATTGGTTAGGCCACAGCCAGAGAACAGTGTACAGTTCTGATCCTCACACTACAGCGGGTAAAAGATGGCACTGGAGATTCCCCAAGATAGTCCTGCGTTCAAGCTTTCTGCTTGAAAATTTGATAAAGGTTTACAAAAAATACAAGAGTCACAGGTAGGCTTAGATAGTCAAAACATTTCCCCATAGCCAAGGTGCTTTACACTAAAGAGAATAATTTTAAGGTAAGATGTAACGAGACGGGTGCTGGGAATCTGGAATGTGCTGCCTGTGGATTTTCTTTATCCTTCTCATTTGATTCCAGTGCAACTCATTCAGACCCACTTGGTCAGAGCTGATGCTCCAACTAACTTCTACAAGTGCTCTGTGGAAAGTATATGGACTGGTTGCGTCACAGCCTGGTTTGGCAATCCAAGTTGCCCAGGAGCACAGAAGGCAGCAAACACTGCCAGGTCCCTCACAGGCTCTGACCTCCCATCCATTGCAGATATCTCCATGAGATGCTGCCTCACCTTGATCACAACCTCTTCTCACTGCTCTCTGGCCAGAAGGTACAAAAGCCTGAAGACCAGCAGCTCTAAAATCAAGAACAGCTATCACGCTGTTGAAACTCCCCATGTTACACTCAGCAAGGACTGTCCGACACCACAAAACCACTGTCTGCACTTTTGCACAAGGATAACTGTGAATATTGTTTTATCTATCTTATGTATTGTCTCTTTTAATTAATTCAATTAGTTCACTATTGTAGTTTTTTTTTTCTTACAAGCACCTGTTTGGCTGCAGCAAATGTTGGTGCATGTGTACATCGTTCAATGTGTATGACAATAAACTCATGATCATACCCAGGGCTTCCTGCAACCTCAGGGTTTAACAATTTAGATGAAACCATTGATGAGTGACTATTCCACAGAAAACAATATTGATCAATGCTGTTGTGTCACTTCTGACCCATTCTTCCTATTTTATTTAGTCTCTTCATTCCCTTATTTTTAATCATCGCTGGGGAAGCCACAGTACAAGCAGTTGTTCTGAGAAGAACTGCTTTCCATAGATGTAACCATGAGGAAAAAAAACAATCAGGAGCCTAATGAGAATGAAAGAATGGATTGAAGTATTCTCAACACCTGAGACAGGTTAAAGGGTGACTGTAGTTAAATAAGAAAGGCTGCGATTGTTGTTTATACACAAAAGGTCTCGGGGACCTCAGCAGGTCACACAACGTCCATAGGAAGCAAAGATATATGACCAATAATTTGGGTCTGAGCCCCTTCATTAATGAGTGGCCAAAATGCAGGCAGATGCCTGATATAAATGTGAGGGGAAGAGGGAAGAAGGGCCACGAATGGATGGATGGAGCACAGGTCAACAGTCATAAGTAAACACACAATGATACGCTGGAGGAACCCAGCTGGTCTTGCAGCATTCATAGGAGATCAAATATATTGCTGACATTTCTGGCCTTCAAGGAATAAGCAAAAAAGGGGAAATCTCAGAATAGACAATGGTGACTGGGGGAGGAGTCTAGACCAACAAAAGCTGTTAATTGGATATGATAAGGGGAGAGGTGAGAATTGATTTTGTTGGTGTGAAAGCAGACAGAGGGAAAAGGGAGAAAGTCAGAGCTAGGAGAAAGGGATGGGAAAGAGGAAGGGCCTGGTGTGGGGAGCTGTGGTTTAATGAAAGCCAGAGAGTGAATGTTAATGCAATCTGGTTGGAGGGGGCCCAGATGGAAAATGAGGCGTTCTTCCAATTTGCAGGTGGTCTCAGCCTGGCAATGCACAAGACCATGGACAGACATGTCCATTTTGTCAGGTTGTACTTAAATAATTGTATTTGAATTTGGGATTTTTTAACCTATTAAAGGAACAACTCAGCAGCTAAATGCTGCAGAGAGCTTTTGCATTTTCAATGGACTCTGGCAGATGTGTAAAGACTGCAGCCAATTCATAGATTAGCCTGTGAGGCCTGCCAAAATCAGTCCACTGTATAATAATATCATCATGTGTATTATTGCAAACATTCCTCCCCTCCATTGACTCCATTCACGTCATCCCTCGGTCTCCCTTTAGCTTTCCACCCCTGTCCCTTCCTCAGATTCTTTTTCTTCTCCCTTCCCACCTGTATCCACCAATGACTTCTGACCTATTAGCTTGCGCTCCTCCCCCTGCCCTCTCTCCCCACTGTTTTATTCAACTGTCTGCCTGATTTCATTAAGGCTCAGGCCCAAAACGTCGACTGTCTTTTACGTCCCATGGATGTCCGTGACCTGCTGGGGTTTCTCCAGCACATCTGTACACTCCTCTGGATCCCACCATCTGCAGATGATCTTGTTTATAGAGGTCTCCTGCAACCTAAGGTAGGCAGCCAATGTACTGAAGCATCCATCCCACCCTGGTCACCCACTGTTTTCACTTCTCCCATCGGGGAGAAGGTTTAAGAGTGTTAAAACACGCGCCAGCAGGCTTAAAGTTAAAAATATTTCCCGGCAGCCATCAGGCTCTTGAATGAACCAGGCCCTCATACTGCCCTTGCTTGGTGCTAATTTTTCTCCCTTTTCATTGAGATCCTGCACTCTGTGATTGTACCTCTTTAAATGGCTGACTGGATGCTAAAGATAACCTGTTAGATTGCTCACAGAAGAACCCTTCTCTCCACAAGAAATAGACTGAAACTAGATATCTGCAACAGCTCCACACTGGTCATTGGTTCAAGCTTGGGGCCGTAGTGTGTTTTCCTGCCTTGATGCTGTGTGATGATATCATTGGTGTGGTGCATCTGATGCCAGGAAATGAGGATTGCAATTGGGAGAGCCAGGTACAATTTCACTCACAAATGATCATCGACTTTTTCCCTCTGGCTAATTTCAGATTGTCTAGCCCTGTTAGAATGCTGCTAACCCAATGAAATTTCTAGGCAAAAATACATTGAGAGAAGAATAGGCAGTGACTCTGAGGCAACGTAGTAATTAGGCTGCCGATCACATTTGCAGTCATCCAGACATAAACAGTGCAATCTAATTTATTTCAGATAAGATAAACCACTGACTTACTTTTCCAGAGCAACAGAATTGTGGTTTTGGCTTGAGGAGAGATGAAATTAAAACTAATTTGCAGAATCTCTGGCAGCAGGGTGGCAACGGATCGATTTAGTGAAAGGGAACACTGAAATTATATTAACTGCAGAGGTTTTATTTTGTGAGGTCCCTTGCCCAACATTACCATGGTTGGTGGCTTGTGCCTGCAGGCAACGGACATTTGGGACCGATCACAGGCGGAATGGGAGGGTGCACTGCCCTTCGCTATGGAAGGATAGGATCCAACCCCCGAACAAGGAGAGTCTGATCCTCAGTTGTTGGCGTTAGGAGCAAGTCTGAAGATGGAAACATCTCTCAGTGAGTGAGTAATGATCAAAGGGAGAAGGTAGGTTTGAGGGACCCTAGATGCATTTGCCATCCTGAGCCACAAATTAGACCTCCCCAACCCCCCCCCCCCCATCCCTTGGCTTTCCCTCATCCCTCTGACAACCTTCCTCCGGCTCCCCACCCCCCCTTCCTTTTCTTTTCCTACCCTTCAGCATCTTTCTCAGGCCTCTGCTCTCTCCCCCATCACCTCTTACCTGAACTGGGCTGAAGGCCTCCTATGGATCTGCTTGCTTCCTGGAATGATGCCGAGGCTCCAACGCTGACAGCGAGAGTGACTTTCATTCTGACCATGAGACTGGGTCAGCCACTTGCGGATGATTGTACTTGAGGTGATGGGCATGAGTGGTGACTACTTGGTGGAAGTAGATAGAGCCTGCTTTCTGAGAGATGCAGATGAAGGGGACCTCTGTGATGTCTGGATGGATGAGGCACTGGAAGATGCGGGTTCATGCAGAGCAGACTGTAAGTGAGTAACGTCTATCAATACAGGTTCAGTGTGATTGTCTCTTTTAAGTCATGTTGTTTCAGTGTTAAGACCAAAATACTATAAGACATAGGAGTGGGATTAGGCCATTCAGCCCCACTATTCCATCATGGCTGATTTACTATCCTTTTCAACCTCATTCTCCTACCTTCTGCACTTGATTCCCTTTCTAATCAAGAATTTATCTACATCTACCTTAAACATACCCAACACCTTGGCCTCCCCAGACATCCACAGCAATAAATTCCACAGATTCACAGCCCTCTGGGTAAAGAAATTCCTCCTCCTCTCTGTTCTAAAGGAATATTTTTGTATTCTGAGGCTGTGCCCTCTGGCCCCAGACTCCTCCACCAGATGAAACGCCCTCTCCACATCCATTCTATTCAGTATTTTCAGTATTAAATATGATTCAATGAGTTCCCCCACATTCTTCTAAATTCTTCTGAAGTCTTGTTAATAAACAGAACAGGTTGACGCCAAAGAAAGCTCCATCTCCCCCTGAAGAATAGGCCCCTTGAAATCGCCAGAGCCGAGGTGAGGAGAATCTTATCCAGTGGGAACCTACACAAGGCAGCAGGGACGGTGCTGGGGTAGGGTGGGGTGGGGTGGGGGGGTAGTGGCAATCACGGGCATTGCCTCCCCACCAACAGCACTGGCGTCACTGATCTCCACGCAATATAAACCGCGTGTTTGTCTGTTACGACGGAGTGAGGGGGAAGTGTGACAGTGGCGGCGCACAGAGGAGGTTCATAGTAAGCAGGTAGGTACCATCAACACCCCCCACCCCCACCCCAAGCAAGTTATCGAATGTCAGAATGTGCCCTCCACAGTTACCCTAATGCCCCCTGCTAAGACTTGTTCTGAGGCCGACCCTGGGGACCAGACAACATATCTGGTCAAGTACTGAAAGACTGTACAGATCAACTGACGGAGATCCTTACAGAGATTTTCAATACGTCATTTCAACAGTCCAAGTTTCAAGACAGCCACCATCATCCCAATACCAAGGAGAGTGACAGTAGCAGGCCTCAACGACTACCACCATGAGGCACTGACCTCCACCATTATGAAATGCTTCAAGTGAATGTATCAAAGCACACCTCCAAGAGACATTGAACACATTTCAATTCACCTATAGAAGAAATCGTTCCACTGATGATGCCATAGCCTTGTCCCTCCACTACCCCGACCCACCTGGAGAACAATACAGAGAGATCGGGGGTTGCATTTCAATTGTATTAAATGTCAAGCTGCTGTTCATTGACTTCAGCTTGACATTTAATACAATTGTACCCAGAGGCTGGTGGAGAAGCTGTCCTTGCTGGGATTCAACAGCCCTCTCCATAATTGAATTCAGAACTTCACAACTCGAAAGACCACAGTCTGTCCAAGTTGGATGCCAAACATCAAGCACTGTCACGCTGAGCACTGGCGCACCTCAGGGCTGTGCGGTCAGCCTGCTCTTGTTCACTCGCCTGACCCACAACTGCAACACCAGATCTAGCTCCTAAAGTCTTCAAGTTTGCAAATGACACAACAGTGTTGACCCCATCAGCAACAACAATGAGTCACACGACAGAGAAGGGGTGGAAAATCTCGTGAAATGGTGCAAGTGTTACAACCTGAGTCTCAACATGGACAAGGCAAAGGAGATGAGTGTGGACTTCAGGACGACCAGGGACGACCACCCTCCACTGCACATTAATAGCTTAGTAGTGGAGAGAGTAGAGAGCACTAAGCTCCTCAGTGTCCACTTAACAAGTGACCTATTTTGGATGCATAACATCTTCTCACTTGTCAGAAAGGCACAACACAGACTGCACTTCCTTAGAAGGCTGAGACAGACAAGGCTGCCTGCCAGCATTCTGTCAACTTTCCACAGGAGCTCTATTGAGAACGTCCTGGATGACTGCAACACAGTGTGGTACGGTCGCAATAGCACATCAGATCAGAGGTCAATCCACTAGACCATAAGTGGCAGAGATGATCACTGGGGTCCCTTTCGATGTGACTTACCAGGATCATTGTTTAAAGAGGGCACAAAAAAAATCAGAGGACCCCTACAACCCTGCGCACAGCATCTTGCAGCTATTCTCTTTCTTCCTTTTTCAATCTTTTGATTAAGTTTCAGATTAATAAACACAAGAATGATACAGAGAGATCGGGGGGTTGCATTTCAACAGTTAACATATATCAACATCAAGCAACGCATGTAAGCTGAACCTTGCAATCTCTTAATGGCCAAACATGAAAAGGAAACAAATTTTATTACAAAAATAGCCCCTAAGCTAAGAAACAAAACAAAAAAGAAAACAAAAGCTGGTTTCAGCAGTTAAACAATTATTTTGTGGTTAATTCCGCTCCTCCACACTCACAAAAAAATGTTAAAAAGGATTCAGAAAGGATCAACTTACAGCATATGAAAATGTTCAATAAATGGCCTCCATTTTACTTCAAATGTAACCGAAGGATCAACAGTACCACGTCTAATTTTTTCTAAGTTTAAACATGCTACAGTTTGGGAAAACCATTGAAATGTAGTGGGTGGTTTAGGGTCTTTCCATTTGAGTAGAACGGATCTCCTGGCTATTAAAGAAACAAATGCAATCACATGGCAAGCTGAAGCAGATCAGTGGCCAGAGTGCAAAAGTGGTCGTCCAAAAAGTGCAGTCATACGATGAGGTTGTAGGTCAATGAGCAAAACTGCTGAAATAGTATCAAAAGTATCTTTCCAATATTTTTCCAGGGAAGAGCACAGGACTAAACCATATGTGTCTGGGAAGCCACCTCAGAATGACATCTGTCGCAAGAACTGGTACATACAATCATTAGGGGAAAAAAAATCACTACAATTCCCCACCACCCCTCGACTCGGTGCAGGCACGACTCTATGCTACAAGGGACACTAATTAAATGCTCCCAACCCTTTTAACAGAGGACATCTTCCCAGCAGTTTCTCCAGCACCCTTCCACATTTCTAGGCCTGGAGTGAAGCAGGGTGGTCCCAAGCTGGCAAAAGAGGGAGAACAAAGAGCACCTGGCACCTTTTTAGTGCTGGAGGGACAAGCCCACATCAGTTACTGGGGGCCAATAGCTCACTGGCAAGAGGGTCAATCTAATTACAACAGCCAATGGTCCAAGGCCAAATACAGGCAGGCTGGAGTGGAGTCCAGGTAATTTACATGTGTCCAACAGCAAGGTGTGCATTAATGGGTGGAATGGAACCAAACCTTGATTGGCAGCTGGTGTGTCCTCCAACTAGGTAGGGAGCAGTGCTGTCACATGACAGCCACAACCTTTCCCAATACAATATAGGAGTAAAAATGAACTAGCTTGTCCTTGGACATATGGGCCCTATAAACCACCTTAAACTGTATCAAAGATTATCAAGCACACATTGAAGAAGTATTAACTAATTGGAGAATTTTCTCCCTCGTCTCTGTAGGTAAAGGTCTCTGAAGTTCTCTTTCCCATTTATTCTTAATTTGGTCAGAAATCACTGGATGTATTTTCAGAATCAAATCATAAATTATTGCAATTAAACTCTTCTGAAAAGGGTTAAAACATAAAATCTTATCGGTATCTTCAGTCTGATGTGGTATCGGAAAAGTAGATAACATAACATTTAAAAGGTTCCTAACCTGCAGATATCAGAAAAAAATGTGATCTAGGCAAATTATATTTATTAGACAATTTCTCAAAGGACACAAGGTCTGTTATCCACAAATAAATTGCGAAAGCATACTATCCTCTTCGTGTTCATGAAAGAAAAGCTTGATCAATTCTAGATGATTGGAAGAAAAAATTAGTTAGAATAGGGCCTTGACAAGATAAATTTGTTCGATCCAAAGCATTTACAAAATTGGAACCATATTCGTATTGAGTGTTTAATTATGAGATTCGTCATTGGTTTATTCAATTTAGTGAGTGCAAAGGGGAATGAGGCATCTAAAATAGAAACCATTGAGAACCCCTGCACAAACCTGCGCTCAAGACTCTCCCATAGTGGACATTGAATTTCATCCAAATCTTGTGTCCGGAAAATTATATACCGAATATTAATTTCCCAATAGTAGAATCTAAAATGCGGCAATGCCATGTCACCATCCTTTATTAATTTCTGTAAATATTTCTTACTTTAGCTAGGTTATTGCGGCAGACAGAGCCAAGATGGTCAACAAAGCGATCTCCAAGTCTACGTCCAATCTCTCCGGTGTAGAGGAGACCACAGCAGGAGAACCAGATGTAGTCTTTGTAACACCCATTAGCGTGCACACATTTGCTTTCTCTTCATTAAATGGGACTTTCAACCTTGCACTGCTAGGTTTCTTCCGGTGCTGCCTCGTTTGAACCTGCAGAAGCCATAGGAGCAGTGGAAGCAACTTCACTGGCACTTGGTGACTTGGAGGGGAGTTCCTTTTGCTTCTCTTTCTCTTGTGGGTGAAGGCACTGGGCTAGGCAGGTGGCGCCTCTTCATGTGCCTTTTTGGCAAGCAAAAGTTGACAAATTTTCCGTACTTATTACTTGACAATAAAAGAATCTTGATTGGTTTTGAGGCCAGACTCTCCAAATATGTTTGAGAAATATGCTGTTTGAAGACAAAGCCACAAGATGGTGCCATGGTTGTGTGTTTCATACAGGCAAAAATACTCAGGGACCAACATGAAGCTGTGGAAAATAAACTTGAGAATAAAGACACTTTTGTTGGACAGTATTCCATCTTCACATACATAGACTGAGGCCAAGTATGTCAATTACAGTGGGAAAAAAAGTGAAGTGGACATTTACTCACATTCATACCTACGTCTTTACTTGATTTTATTGATTCTCAAATGTCTTCAAATATATGGCAGAATAAGAACCCAAGGTAAAGTAAGAAATACTTACAGAAAAATTTTAAAAAGGATGGTGGCATGGCATTACTATTGGACAATTAATATTCGGTATATAATTTCCTGGACTCAAGATTTGGATGAAATTCAATGTCCACTATGGGAGAGTCTTGAGCGCAGGTTTGTGCCGGGGCTCTCAATGGCTCCTATTTTAAATGCCTCATTCCCCTTTGCACTCACTAAATTAAAAAAACTAATGACGAATCCCATAATTAAACACTCAATATGAATATGGTTTCAATTTTGTAAATGTTTTGGATCGAACAAATTTATCTTGTCAAGGTCCTATTTTAACTAATTTTTTCTTTCAACCATCTAGAATTGATCAAGCTTTTCTTTCATGAACACGAAGAGAATAGTATGCTTTCACGATTTATTTGTGGATAACAGACCTCGTGTCTTTTGAGAAGTTGTCTAATAAATATAATTTGCCCAGATCACATTTTTTTTCAGATATCTGCAGGTTAGGAACTTTTTAAATGTTATGTTATCTACTTTTCCAATACCACATCAGACTGAAGATACCGATAAAATTTTATGTTTAAACCCTTTTCAGAAGAGGTTAATTGCAAAAAAAAATATGATTTGATCCTGAAAATATGTCCAGTGATTTCTGACCAAATTAAGAATGAATGGGAAAGAGAACTTCAGAGACCTTTACCTACAGAGATGTGGGAGAAAATTCTCCAATTAGTTAACACTTCTTCAATGTGTGCTCGACAATCTTTGATACAGTTTAAGGTGGTTTATAGGGCCCATATGTCCAAAGACAAACTAGTTCGTTTTTACTCCCTTATAAACCCTATCTGCGACAGAGGTCATTCTGAGGTGGCTTCCTGGACACATGTTTCAGTCCTGTGCTCTTCCCTGGAAAAATATTGGAAAGACATTTTTGATACTATTTCAGCAGTTTTGCTCATTGACCTACAACCTCATCGTATGACTGCACTTTTTGGACGACCACTTTTGCACTCTGGCCACTGATCTGCTTCAGCTTGCCATGTGATTGCATTTGTTACTTTAATAGCCAGGAGATTCGTTCTATACAAATGGAAAGACCCTAAACCACCCACTACATTTCAATAGTTTTCCCAAACTATAGAATGTTTAAACTTAGAAAAAATTAGACGTGGTACTGTTAACCTTTTGGCTACATTTGAAGTAACATGGAGGCCATTTATTAAACATTTTCATATGCTGTAAGTTGATCCTTTCAGAGTCCTTTTCAACATTTATTTTGTGAGTGTAGAGGAGCAAAATTAACCACAAAATAATTGTTTAACTGCATGGTCGCCCAGCTTTTCTTTTTTTTTTTCTTAGTTTTGGGGATATTTTTATTATAAAATTTGTTTCCTTTTCATTTTGGCTCAGTTTACATGTGCTGCTCGATACTTGTAAATGTTAACTGTTGTAATGCAACCCCGACCTCTCTGTATCATTCTTATGTTTATTCATCTAAAACTTAATAAAAAGATTGAAGAAGGAAGACATTTACTCATATTGTGCAGTTAGAGACTGTGTGAGCAGGACTGTGAATGAGAGGAAGGAGTATTTAAAAAGTACCGTGAAAGGGAGATGTTTGTTTATATCTCAATGGGACTGAAAGAATGAAAGGAAGAGCATTTAAGAAGCACCAGGTAAGGTAAGTGATTGTTTAAATCTCTCCATTGTCTAATTAGCTACAGCTAATAAAAGGAAGGGAAACTCAAGTGGAGCGGCCATTGTGTGAGCGGTGCAGTGTAGGGGTGGGACTTTGAGGCTTTGCCTTGAGAGGCTTCAGCGAGCAGAGGCCAAGGTGGTGGTGCAGGAGTTGAGGTAAGGAAAGGACAACCCTGATGAGGAAGAATTGGATGCTGCAAGGAGGCACAGGTTTTCCTAACCTTATTTTCTATTTTCATAGACAGATGTTGAAGGCTATCAGGGAAGGGAAGTGAGTGCAGCTACTATTTCAAGGGGGAAGGCACTCCAAAAGCCTGCATAGTTTCTTTAATGAAAAATCTTGCTTGTCAAATCTATTGGATTTTTTTGAGGAAGTGACAAGCATTCTGGATAAAGGAGATGCAGTAGATATTGTTTATTTGGGTTTTCAGAAGGCCCATCTCCTCCTCACGATGCTCATGCCATTTGCTGGCATTGGGCCCATAGCTCTCCATGACTTTTCTCCACGAATATACTTTAACTGCTCTGTACTACCCTAACCCTAAACATGAACTATTCCAGACCACCAAGACGCCTTTTTCTGGCACTACCTGGTAGGGTGGCTATTCCAAAGGAGGACATGGTCATAGGTTACCATATATTAAAATATTTATATATATATATATATATATATATATATATACCTAAAAAAAAAATATATATATATATATATATATACCTATCTCGGCTGCACCATTTCATCGGATGCAAGGATCGACAACGAGATACTCGCCAAGGCAAATAGCGCCTTTGGTAAACTACACAAAAGAGTCTGGAAAAATAACCAACTGAAAAACCTCACAAAGATTAGCATATACAGAGCCGTTGTCATACCCACACTCGGTTTGGCTCCGATTCATGGGTCCTCTACCGGCATCACCTACAGCTCCTAGAATGCTTCCACCAGCGTTGTCTCCGCTCCATCCTCAACATTCATTGAAGCGACTTCATCTCCAACATCGAAGTACTCAAGATGGCAGAGGCCGACAGCATCGAATCCATGCTGCTGAAGATCCAACTGCGCTGGGTAGGTCACGTCTCCAGAATGGAGGACCATCGCCTTCCCAAGATCGTGTTATATGGCAAACTCTCCACTGGCCACTGTGACAGAGGTGCACCAAAGAAGAGGTACAAGGACTGCCTAAAGAAATCTCTTGGTGCCTGCCACATTGACCACCGCCAATGGGCTGATATCGTCTCAAACCGTGCATCTTGGCGCCTCACAGTTCGGCGGGCAGCAACCTCAGAGCCCACTTCATTGACAAAAGACAAAGGAGGAAAAACCCAACACCCAACCCCAACCAACCAATTTTCCCTTGCAACCGCTGCAACTGTGTCTGCCTGTCCCGCATCAGACTTGTCAGCCACAAACGAGCCTGCAGCTGACGTGGACATTACCCCTCCATAAATCTTCGTCCACGAAGCCAAGCCAAAGAAGAAAGATATATATAGTGTCTGTAAAATAAAAACATTTTATAAGATTTCAACGGTATTGCAAAAACAACAAATCCAAATACACTATATATATAAAAATAACCTATGACCATGTCCTCCTTTGGAATGGCCACCCTAACTGTAACTGAATATTTATTAACTCTTGCTGTCTCAGCATATTGTGCTAATTTGATGTTTACTGTTGCAGTTGATGGTGTATCTAATATACCTTTTTAGCTGTAGCAAGTAGTTCTTTCGGAGCATCTGTACATTGTACTTTTGAGTATGACAATAAGCTTGTGTTCCCCCCTTCTCCCTCTCCCTTTCCCTGTTCCTTTCCCTCCTCCCTTCCTATATTTATTCCTTTATTCCTTCATTTGTTTATTTATATATCAAGGCCGAATATCTAAAATTGAAAATAGCAAGTGCTCATTCATAAATGCAAGTTTTTCTTACAGTACTTCTGTATCCAAATCCCCAGTAACTGTTTCATCAGGATACCTGATTATATCATGTGGTAAGTCCTAGGGACATCGTTGTAACAGACAATGCTATTCAGTTCGAAGTCACTGCCATTATTAAAGAGTGCTTTGTTTTCGCTCCACCTCCATCTTGTCCAAAGGGATTTTGAACGCAGAATACATTGTTCCAACATGGAAGTTACATGCTCCAACATGTAAATTATAAATGGATTACAAGGGGGACTCCTGACAGAGAGTGACTGGTTAAATGTCCCAAGTTAAGGTAAAAGACCTGGAAATTATTGTTATTATCACACTTCTTTCCAGGAAATGAATATTTACTTTTAAATTGCATAATTCTCTTGAAAACAGCCTCAAGCAATTTCGATTCTTGGTACAAAATTCTTTTAATAGTGCCTTCAAAATAAGCACCATGCCCCAAATGAGCTTTTTTTCATGATCCTGGTTGCTGACCTGTCGATGTGGGTGAATTTACTGACTGTAGTGATTTTAAAAAATCTCACACTGAAGGTAAGCATTACACACACTTTAATGCATCTATCCACTGTACACCTCAGCACAATCAAAACACTTGCTAAGTAAGTATCTAAAACACAATGGTGATAAATAAGTTAGCATCTTCAACAAAACCGAAAACATACAGTAGATATCCTCTTCATTGACAGAACGTTTTGTTCCGTACATTAATGTCTGACTAACTTGCGTAGAGCATTTCCATCAGCAAAGCATTCATTTGGACATTTCCAATCAAAGATCGGAAAAATAACTGTGTGATGACTGGCGGATTGATGCTCTTTAAGAACATGAGTACAAGCTCTATCTGGCTGAAGCGGGTTGTATCCTGAAGGTAGACAGAGTGGGTGTACTCAGTGAGGGCTTGCTCAGCCTCCTGTTGCAGGCACAAAATGTGTTGCGGACTGTGCAAACCCGATATGTCTGCAAAACAAAACAGGAACACATTAAGGAAATGGATGAGAGAAAGGAATAAATCTGTACTTTGCAGAATCTTGGTAGATTTAAGCAAGGAAAAAATATATGCAGTTGGATCCACCTGTGTCCTCTTACCTGTTGGCCTGTGCTCCAATTCCCCTATCCCTTCCCCCTCTTCTCCATTCCTCTCCCCCCATCATTTTATTCAAGTCCCTGTCTGATCTTGCTTATGCCACAAATGGTGGTTATCCCTTGTTTCCTCAAAATGTTGCATGACCTACTGCATTTCCCCATCACACTTATGCATTGCACTCAAACCCCAGCAACTGCAGATTTTCTTGTTTAAATACAAACTGTTCATTCTCTTTCAGAATCACAGGCCAAGTCAACATTAATTGTGCAGCACTAATTGTCCTTGAACTGAGCTGATATGTTGGAGGGCATTTAAAAGTCAACCACAATTCTGAGTCTAGGCCAGTCCAAGGATAGTTGACATTCTTCCTGTACAACAGAACCAAATGGATTTTTCCATCAATCCAAAGGATTGTGGGTGTTATTGGTAAAATTTGTTATTTTTCTGAAAAATCCAGATTATTAATCAAATTCTAATTGCAAAACTGGGACTCAACATATATCTCTGGTGTTTGATTTACTGACCTTGCAATTTAATCACCACCTTCTGGGCTTGTTCATGCCATAGGGTTTCAATAGCATTACCCACTTCCTTCCAAAATATGTAGAGTTCAACACATTTTCCTTTAGGAATTCTATAAAAACTTTAGTATTGTTCACCCAATGGCCCCATCCCACAGAAATAGATAAGCTTTTATGCCAAAGGTTCTAAGAAGACATTTTTGAAGATTAACACTAGAAAACTATTTTATGCTTCTATTTATTCTGTTGCATTCCAAAGGAAAACAAAAATGCTTGATTTCACGATCTCAGAGCCTAATAAATTATTTCAGAAATGTAGTTTTCGTTGTAACCTCGGCATTTTCCAACTTCTGATGAAGACGACTCTCTGTGAGCTATAACTCGGCAGTTATTAGGGAGGGTCAATATGATAACCCAAAAATGAGTCTTCGAGTAAAAACACAATGCTGGAGAAACTCAGCTTAAGCCTGAAACATCAGTTATGTATCTTTATCTTTGCTATATTAAGGACACTGTTTGACCTGCTGAGTTTCTCCAGCATTGTGTTTTTACTTCAGCCACAGTGTCTTCAGACTTTCATGTTTTACAAGTGACTCTTCAAACTGTCTTAGGGTAACCCCTAAAAGAGAAACTATACTTCACCTACTCATCAGCATTAGAAAGCAGATTGTAAGTCTAGAGACATGGTGCCAAGATATCAACTCTCTCTCTCGACATCAGTAAGATAAAGATGATCATAAACTTCAGCAGAGGAAGTAGAGACCACATCTATGGTATCTCTACATCAGTGGTATTGAAATGGAGAGGAGAAACCTTCACGTTCTTGAAATTAAGCATCTCCAATGACATAATTTGGACCATCCAGTATGGCACAAATGTCAAGAAAGCACACAAATGTCTTCGAAGACAAGGGAAGTTTGGCATGCCTCCCTTCTACATTGAAAGCACACATGATGGGTGTATCACCGTGTGGTACGGAAGCTGCTCTACTCAAGATAGGAAGAAGTTACAGAGGTAATGAATGAAGCTCAGAACATAATGCAAATTTCCCTCCACTTCACAGATTCCATCTACACCTCTCGCTGCCTAGAAAAGGCATACGACATATTGAAGGACCTATCGCATCCCAGGCACATTCTCTTCTGCCTCCTCCTTTCAGGGTGGCATCATTTGTTTCACTGCTGGGAATAACATCTACTGTATTTCAGGATTCTGGTGTCGAGCTTTTCAATAGATGCCACGACTCAAGGATGTTTCTAAAGTCTCCTTGAGAAATTGTATCCCTTCCAGGAAAAAGCGTTGGCCCACAGTCATACAGAACTGAAGAAGGAGCTTTCAGGTTGGCACTGAGAATCTCGAGTCTATGCATCACAATTCTGCAGAGGCCATGTAAATAGAGAAAGGAGCACAAACCCTCACAAACTGCCCATCCAGACTTCCCACCAGGAAGCCCCTTCCTCCCTTTGATCATCTGTAGCAGAGTCCACAATCCCTATATTGACTTCACCAGTCACCTCTCAATCCACTGAGGCAAAGTAGAAACAAGTCATCTTCAATTCTGGGAGAGTGCCTCAGGAGAGGATATTTGCATCAAAGGCACAATGGTCAAAATTTCTCCCCTTCTGTTGTGAATGTCTGGTGAAGGTTCCCCATTGTCCCATTTCTGGGTGTGGAAAGGTTTTGGAGCACTTTTTTTTAAAACTAGATTTTGGTAGTTTGGAAAATACATATGAGACTCGAAAATGTGGCTACTTTGCTACTCAGCTTTCAACCTGGGGCAGACTCTTGGGATGGAGCATGACTTGCTTCTGCTCCTATTTTGGTGTTGTCATCCAAGTTCAGCAAGACTCTTCCACAGGTGGGGCAGAATGTGGCTGATGGGGTGGACCCTTGCCACTTTGTGAGTTAATATGCCACACCCATTATACAATAATCTTGATGAAGGCTTCCAACCTGAAACATCTACATTTTTTCATGTCTTGATGAAGGGCTTAAGCCCGAAACATTGGTAATGTATCTTTATCTTTGCTCTATAAAGTACGCCGTTTGACCTACTGAGTTTCTCCAACATTGTGTTTTCACTTGAAACATCTACCATTCTTTCTCTCCCATTGATGCTACTTGACCTGCTGAGTTCATCCAGCAGACTGGAGACGCACGTAGGAGATTACAGATGCTGAAATCTGAAGGCAAACGAGCAGCATCAGTGGAAGAAAGAGAATGGTCGGCGTTTTAAACAGATTGTTATTTGCTGTGATACACTAGACTCCCATGAGGTCCCACACATGACACAACATTCTCAATACCTTCTCACTCTCCTACTTGTAAAAGGTAAGCAATGGAGTGTCACCTTAAACCACCGGTTGCTTCATTTGGAGAGGCCATTTATTCCAATAACATAATTTCCCAATCTGCTTTCCATATCATTCCTTGCAAGTAGATTCATGTTTTGCCTCAGCTAACCATGAATTATCTTGAATCTCACTATTTTCTCAAGATTTAATGTGGTGTCCATTGGACCAAAGTACAAAACAGACATGGGGTCCAAGATCATCAATGTGTGAAGGTACTGGTTGATGAAGGAGGTGTATGGGATACTTGCCTTTCGAAGTGGGCATAACACCTCGAAGTTGGGACATTATGGTGCAAAACAACACTGATTAGATGACACAGAATATTTTGCACAGTTCTAATCACCATACTATAGGATGGATAGAGATTCATCAGGATGTGGCCTGGATCGGAGGTCATTAGCTGTTGATAATGTTTAACGAGTTTATTGTCATACTCATTGAACAATGTGCATATGCACTGAATTTCTTACTTGCTGCAGCCAAACAGGTACTTTGGGGGAAAAAAAAACAACTAGAAAATCAACTAAAACACCACTGCAATAGTATATTTAATCAAATTTAAAAAGACAATAAATACAAAAAAAGATAGATAATAAATATTCACAGTTAGCTTAGTACAAAAAAAAACACAGCAATAGTCATTTTGTGATGTCGAAGCAATCCAACAAGGGGATACTTAAGAGTCTGATAGCTGTTGGAAAGAAACTGTTGAACATAAAGTTGCTGGTCTTCAGGATTCTGTACCTTCTGCTAAAAGGTAGTGTGGTGATACACCACTGGCCTACTGCAGGGGGCGACCTGTGTGGTGATACACCACTGGCCTACTGCAGGGGGCAACCTGTGTACCTGCAGGAAGATCACCGCAGGACAGAGCACACCTGGCTGGCTGTCAATCGACCAAACTGAATGGACTAAGCCCCACTCAGTCACTGCCAATCATCCGCCAGGCTATAAGCCACATCCAGCCCCTCGAGGTCAGTCACACAGAGTTACAGCTAACTACAGCAAAGACTTTAAGTAGAATAAAGTTGTTCAGTCTTTGAATCTTGTGTCTGCTCACTGTCACTACAGTGCATCACAGGTAGCAGTGAGAAAAGTTATGGAGAGCGCTTGTTTTCCCTACAATGAAGGAGGTGTCTAAAATTATAAGAGACATAGGCAGTGCTGGAGAATCTTAGCAGGCCAAACAGTGTCCTTTATATAGCAAAGACGGATGTTTTGGGCTTGAGTCCTTCGATATGTATTATATATCTTTATCTTTGCTAAATAAAGGACATGAATTTCTCCAGCATTGTATCTTTTACTTTTCAGTGCTTTGATGGGTAGTTAAACAAGAAAGTCCTTGTTTTACAAGCTAGTCAAGCTGGAGCTTGCATAGGCACATAAAAAAAGGCTAGCTGCTTCAAAGATGTGGCAACTGGAAGATTTAGTTCCAGGTAAATGTTGGGCTTGGTCTGTTAATCAGCAACATGCATGGCCAAATCCCCTTTGGAAGGAACATCAGGGCCAAAAGTCCATTCATTCAATAAATCACGTGTATGCTCTAAATGTACAACCACTATAAATGGATCAATAGCTTTTCAAGTTAGATAATTGCAACTGAAACTGCAGACATTCTGTACGGTAACTTAAACTTTCAGGATCGTCTGGTGTCATCGATCAATTTCCACAAAATCAATGCCGACTGAGGGAACTTAGCAGTCAGCATCTAAGGGGAAGGGAGGAAAGATGGAAGAGAGAAGTGTGGGACTCCTGTGAGGATGGACCAATGGCTTACTTTTGAAATTCGTTCACCATGTTTGGGCTCTGTTGAAAGTTGTTCAGAAGGCAGTATAATGAGTTTCCCACAGTCATTCAATTGGTCTTTTGTGACATTTCAATGCACAGGTGGCATGTATTGATATCTTCAGAATTTAAGACAATTGTTTATCAATTAAAATAATATTGGTTCAATCGTATCACTCAACATCCAGTACCCTTATAAAATGGAGGAAATATTGTGTCCAATAGCCCTCATCATTGCAAAATACCTGATTTTGTGCTTCTAACAAATGCACGATTTTATAATATTTGCCATGGGTCAGAGTCATGGAGATGTGCAGCACAGAATAGGCCCTTTGGCCCAATTTATCCATGCTGACCAAGGTGGCATCCTGGGCTAATCTCATTTTCCAAACATTTGATCCATTCCTTTCTAACCCCCTTCCTCTGCACATATCTGTCCAACTGTCTTTTGAACAGTGTAATTATACCGACTTCTGGCAGCTCCTTCCCGATGAGGATCACCCTCTGAGTGAAAAGAATCTGGTTATTTGGATTAGAAACTCAGCTTGAACTTCAGAGTTCCCAGCAATGTAATTACAGATGGACACCACGTGCCTGAGCTGAATTCACTGTGCTGTATCTATAAAGAGGTAAGGCTGAAGCAGTACAAGGCCAGTGATGACGGTAATTTGCTGTCACTTGCATTAGCGGAGTGTTAGAATAGGGGTGGCCAACCTTTTCATTATTAATTTGGACATGAGCATGGCAACAGGCTATTTCAGCCCACGAGTCTGTGCTGCCCAATTAACCTACGCCCCCAGTACGGGCTCATGGGCTGAAATGGCCTGTTACCATGCTATATGTCTAATTTAAAAATTAAATGGTTAGCCACCCCTTATGTACTCTTTTCACCTCCCACTATGAGCACATTGTTAAAGGTGTGAGAATGCCGTCCAATTTTATTTGAAGGGATTATCAAGCACAGCAGATTAGTTTCTTGTTGGTTTCATCTGGTTGAGGAGTAGATCCATGCAAGGTCCTTACCATCCTATGAAAAACCAATGGTGACTCCTACACGCCTCACAGACCATCTCTGTTAAGAAGTAGCTATGTGCAAGGAACACAGAATTATCTGTAAGCCCCTTACACTCTTGTGTACTGCACTAGACTGCAGCATTTGCAGATTTACTTGTTTTCCCAGAGTTCAGAGGAATACAGTGGAGCAGGCAGCATCCACAGAGGGAAATGGTTGTTTGATATTTTGGGTTGAAACCCTGCCTCAGGTCAGAGAAAGAAGTGGAAAGGCAGGCAGTGTTAAAGAGGAGAGGATAAGGGGGAAGGGGCCAGTAGGTGATAGGTGGACCAAGGGACAGTGAAGGATGACAGACAGATGGAGTCAAGTAGGGTGGAGCTGGGAGCCAAGGATAGGTAGAATCAACAAAAGGTAAAACAAGGGAGGCAAATGCAGCCCTGAGGAGGAAGGGAAGGGTGAAGGTGGAGAAGATGCTTCATGAAAGAGATGGGTATGAGATGACAGGTGGTCTGATGGCAACTTCAGGGGTGGGAATAGAGTGGGAGGGGTGCTTGGGTGGAGGGAAAGGGAAAAGGAACTGGGTATCAGGGGTGAGGGGGTAGAAAGAAGAGGTGTAAAGAGAGGACCTAAGTAGATGAAAAAGAATTGAATTACTTGAAAATGAAGAATTCAATGTTCACGCCGTTGAGTTGCAGACTACCTGGGCGCACATCTGGGGGACCATTATGGATTAGCTGTATATAGATTTAATTTCTTCATGCCTGTACATGGTAGGGTGGCAGGTGTTGTTTATTACCCTCAGTAGTTCTAAATACCTACCCTGTGTGTTTATCGTTTGGTGAATCTGCATGCCAGTGAGATCATCTCACAGATGTCCTTTGGTATTGGCCATTGCCAGCCTGGGAACAAGAAAGTGGCTCTTCACTCTATCTCAGCCTCTTCATAATCTTATATACTTCTAATACGCTGCCTTATTCTCTGTCGCTCGAGAAAAGTCCTAATTATAGTGAATAATTCCAGCATTTATTAGTTAGTGGAGAAAGTAATTCCTCATCATCTCAGTTTTCAATGGCCATTCCATTATCCAGTCTCTTCTCTCCCTATTCTGTACTTGTTGACTTAAGGAAACGTCTTCTGAACATTTACACTGCTTACCCCCTTCAGAATGTCACCTGCCTCAGTGAGATTGCTTCCCACAGGAAATAAAAGGGCTGGGGGGGGGGGGGGTGTTGTGGAGACATTAATTAAGGATTTCTGGAGGGAGGATGGCACAGAATTAGCATAAGCAGAATTTCTTGGTTGGACCAAAGAACAAAAAGCTCAACATTAGGTGTATTCTTGTGGGTCAAGAACAATTGAGAGAGATTGAGAGAAATATCTTGGAGATTATAAAGTTCAAAAGCTTTAGAATCGCTTTTATGGGGGACTTTATCCTAATATATACTGGGTTTGGTTGTAGGAGTAAGGACCGAGAGGGGTAAAAGTTTCTGAAATGTATCCATAATAAATTTCAAGGGGAGAGAGGAAGAAGGATTTGTAAGATCGGCTTCTGAGAATGAAGTTGGGGAGGACCAAATATAAATAAAAATGAAGAAAAGACAGAATTTGTGGGGGAAAAAAAAACAGAATTAATGTTTCATACCAGAGATCCTTCATCACCAGTTGGGGAACATTTAGGAAATAGCGATGCTTCTTTTCTTCCTGACAATTTTTTCTCCACAGTCATCAGGCTCCTGAATGACCCCAAGCTGCCTTTGCTGTGTACTAATTGATGGTTTGTTTCATTGAAACTCTATGCTTTGCAAGTGTGCTGCTGTTCTTCTACTTCATTCAGCTGTAAAAGGTGACCTGTCAGAGTTTCAAAGAGAACTTTCTCATTGGACCAGCTATAACGTGGCAATAAATTGAAACCAACCAATCAGACAGTCAAAACATATTGGTGAACATAGAAAGGGAAAGAAATCCAAAATGATTCATAGAATAAAGGTGAATTTATAAAGTTCCTATCCGTCTGCAGCAAGTAAGATTTTCAGTGAATGTATACTATGTACAATGTAAATGTCAATAAGCTAATTAACGTTGTTATCTAAGAGAGGCCAATGGGCTTGTGCATCTTGGAGCCATGCTGTTGCTCTAGAATGGGATGGCAGTTGAAGAGGAATGCCTATTTGGGCAGACTGGTGTCAGGTCAAAGCTCCATACAAGCCCTCTTTGAGCAGTGGAACCATTGCCAGCGATGTCAGCTTTATCTTCAAGGTTCAACAATGTGCAATTGCGCCGCAACTGAAACAAAGACCGTTTCCTCACTGCAGTCATCAGGCTCCTGAACGAACCCTACATTCACGCTGCCCTTACTGTGTTTGAATTGATTTTCTCACCTAACACGACATACTGCTGTATGCTCTTGCCCCTCTGCTTTGTGCTGTTGCACGCATGCTAGGGTAAGTTTGCTAGACTGTTCACAGAATGAACCCTTCTCACTGTACTAAGTATAAAGTGAGAATAAACTTGAACTTGGAATGATGCTGTGAAGTAAGGCATGCACAGTCTTAGCAATAGTGTGGAGCTCAATGAGAGTACAAGAAATCTGCAGATGTTGAGGTTGGTGCAGTACACTTGTGTGGCATGTACTGCCAGGTTGAGGCCACAGGTAATATAAGAGGAGCGCCACCTTATATTCCATCTCAGCAGTCTCCAACCAATGACATCAATGTTGACTTCTTAAACTTATGGTAATGCCCTCCCTCCACCTCCCCCTCCCCCCCCCTCCCCCCACCCCGGCATTCTCTTCTTTTCAGTTCACGGCCTCCTTCCCTATCACAGAGCATCTTTCATACATCTCTGCCTCATTCCTGCATCACTGCTCAGCCTCTTCTTCCCGCTCCCACTTGTACCACCTATCACCTACTACTAGCCTGTGCTCCTCCCCCTTCTCCTTCCCTCTCCCAATTTCTCATCTGGGTGTCCACCTGGATAGCAAATTTTTTCAAAAGGTTTGCTTCCTGGAAAAAAAAAATGGAGACTATGATAGACAACTTCAAGCTGAACACAACGATCATTTCAGATTTACTGTATCACGTAGAAACTTGAAGAAACATTTATTAACTTTTATTGAATTTAGCATGTTTAATCACATAAAGATGCTGACACATTGCTTTAGTTCGACTAACCTAAAAATGTTTTGCTCATGATTTTTGTTTGTACTCCGCATCTGATTCTAGTTGACCTAATACTGCTCTTCTCTGGTCACAATGCCCTGGTGAAACCTTTCATCATGCACCAAGATCAGCAGGGAAGAAGTCCAAGTGCAAATGCAGAAAATAATTTTCAATGACTTCAAGTGGACTTAAAATATGACAGGAAATATGTTATATCTAAAAAAATGGTATGTGATATTAAAATTTTAAAGAAATTTTATTGATCAACAGTCCACAATCCAATAAATAAACCCAAAAATGTCCAGGAAGCAAAAACCAATGATTTTGGCATACCTGAAGAGCTCAGGCCCGAAACATCTTTCTCTCCTGTGATTCCTTGGAAAAGGTATCTGTGGGCAACTGTACTTCCAGTCATTTCTCAGTGCAATGTGATGGTTGAGGCAGAAAGTCCCTGGGACTCATTGGTGGAACAGTGTCCTGTGAATGGACCCCCAAAGTAGGAAACGATGTTGGGGTGCAGGTAGCTAGAACGGACCTTAGCACAGGAGGAATCAGGAGGTAGGGTGGGGGAGGAGAAGAGTTGTGTTCCTTGTGATGGTTGCAAGTCTCAGGAAGTGGGAAGGAAGTTATGTAATTGCCATCTCCCATTGCATTGCAACTGTCTCACCGGACAGTAACTCAGCGAAGAGTGGGGCAGGCTGGTGGTGGCATTAGTAGGAGCTGAGGCAGCTGGTGAAAGGCTAGGATCTCTCACCCACCTTCTCCCTGCATAGAAACCTCCAGCTGCCTACTCACCAGCAGGAAGCAGGTTTTAGTGCAATGCAAGTTCCTGCCCTGCCTTTCCCCCATTTAAAAATTACTGCCAGTATTTTGAGGAAAGAACTTTGATTTACAGAAATAGCTAAGTATTTACTGGAGGTGCCAGCACTGCCAAACCAAGGTCACCCACAAATTGGAGGAACAGCACCTTATATTCTGTCTGGGCACTCTCCAACCAGGTGGCATTAACATAGACTTTTTAAAAATATATACAAATGTTGTTTCACACAAAAATGTTGGAGAGCTTCAGCAAGTTATGCAGTATTCTTTATCCATTGAGGCTAAAGGTAGATAACCAACTTTTCAGGCCTGAGCCCTTCATTGAGGTCTGAGCAAAAGGAAGGAAGGTGCCTGAATAAATCGGTTAGGGGATGGATGGGGTTGGGTGGGGAGTGCAGGCCAGTAAGCAAGAGGCGATAGGTGGATATGGGTCGGAGGGCACAAGAGAAAAAAGCTGAGAAGTGATCGCTCTCTAAATGGGGATGGAGAGCTGGAGGAAAGAAGATGGGGGAATGGGGAAGAGAGGGAGACAGGGGAACGGCCTTGCAGAAACAGGAGAGATCGATCTAAATGCCACCTTGTTGGAGAATGCCCTGTCTGAATATTAGGCATTGCTCCTCTAATTTACTGATGACCTCGGTTTGGCAGGGCATGAAACAATGGACAGAAATATCAGCGCAGGTGTCCTAATGTACGCTTCAGTTTCATTTAGATCCCTCCCCTGCCTCTTTCCCTATCTCTCTTTCACCCTCTCTCTGTTTCCTTTCCTCCAGCTCTCCATCCCTTTCCCTTTTTATACAGAGAGCTACCTCCTCCCCTTATCAGTTCTCAGCTTTTGTCTCATCTGCCCTCCCTCCTATATCCACCTATGACCACACCTGTTGGCCTGTACTCCTGTCCTTGCCCCTTCTTTTATCTTTCCCCCAACTTTTTTATTCATACCTTGACAAAGTACTCAGGCTCAAAATATCGGTTATGTATCTTTGCTTCCTAAGTTTGCTGAGTGACCAGCTGAGTTTCTCCAGCACTTTTGTGTATTAGTCCTAGTTAATGATGAGATGAATCAACCATTATCATGACCATTGACTCTGAAAAATGAGGGATTGTAAACTTGCACAGCGGAGGTTGGGGAGGTAACTACTTGCCGATGAACGTTATAGTCCTCCGTCCCTCTGACGTAGCAGATGAAAGCCCTGCTGTTGTTGCAGGGAGAGTCACTAGCGTACGTGAAGCTAGACGCTAGTGGCACTTGATGCACGCTAGTGATGCAGTCAGGGGTGGGTCTGACGGCGAGTGATGGCTTTGGGCCTCGCTTGGGGGGAGTAATGCCCCCAGAGGCTCCCCCCACTTAGCACCAACCCTGGTTTGTACCACTGTTAAGTCACATTTTTGCACTGAAATAATTGTGAATTTTTTCTGTTGTATTTATTGTCTCTTTTTAGTTCAATAAATTATATTATGTACTTTTATTTTACATTGTTTTTGTAGTTGTAGTTGTTTTTTTACAAACTATGTTCGGCTCCAGCAATTATGCATTTCACTGTATACATACATTGCACAAGGTAAATGGGAATTAACATCATCATTATCATTACTTCACACAGCGGAGCACATCCCCAGTCTGCCAGGAACTTGAGGAAATATAGTTGGAAGATGGAGATATCAAAGTATGCCTGTGCCTCCTTCACTCCACAGAAATGATTCTAATGAATATAAGGAAGTTTTCTACCAAAGATCTGTGAATGCAAAGAATCTATTTCCACCCTCACAACTGAATTTATTTTAAATGTAGACATTCTGCCCAGTTATAGACCCTTCTGGCCCTCAAGCCAGTGCCCCCCAAATACACAAATTGACCTACAACTCCCATATATTTTGAAGGGTGGAAGGAAACCCTCACAGAAATGGGGAGAATGTGCAAAACTCCTTACGGACAGCACCAGATTTAAATCTGGGCTGCAGGCACTGTATCAGCGTTGTGCTAACCACTGCACCAGCCATGCCACCTAATAGATTCTTGGAGATTACAGCCGAAGAGAAAATTTTGGGACGTGGTCAGCGATTCTGCACCAGGGGTGGAACTGAATGTAGAACGGCAGACACAAGGATCCAATTGGTCAACTCCTCTCTCTGTATTCCCATCACAATTTCAATGGGATCATCCACATGGCCTATTGCTCTATGACTGCACCCAGTGAAACCATCAGAGATGATCACCTGTGGAATGTCGGCTGCAGTAAAATATATATCACATCATTTGGGGACCAATTGCCATTTTGATTTGTTTAATTGCTGTTCAATCCCTTAAGGGGATTTTGAGGATATGGGGTTGAAAGCATTATTGAGTTGAATGCATCTTGAGAAGGCAGCGGCTCATCCAGTCATTTACTGAAATTACTGAAACCAGCATTTTTCAGAACCTTTCAAGGTATGAATCAGACCTGTAGGCCAACATTTTCTGCCAAGGCTCAACAAACAATTCCCTTCACACATTGTTGATCAGAACATCCAAGAAAAGAACAATCCTTTTCTTCTCTTGTGAAAGATATGAAACAGCTACACTTGAGGCGCATGTTTTCAAATATGGTCATGCTTCCAAGGAGATTGATTGCACTTTATCGATCAAGATTTGGTCTTCTTTAGAGCACTGCCTGAGAAGTTAGATCTTGTTGTTGTATATTAATTAGCATCCCAGTTAACATAATGCTATTACAGTGCCCATAAGCTGGGTTGAAATCTGGTGCTATCTGTAAGGGGTTTGTGCATTCTTCTCATGACTGTATGGGATTTTTTTCCCAGTTCCCTCCCACCCTCCAAAACATACAGGGTTGTTAAGTTAATTGAGTGTAATTGGGCAGCGTGGGTTTCATGGGCTAGAAGGGCCTTCTATCAGGCTGTATCATTAAAACTTTAACATTTAAAAAATTGGAGGCTTCCAGATAGTTAAAAAACAGTATGACTGAGAAGGTCGGTCAGCGTCCATGGAAAGAGAAACAATCACCAGGACTGCGGCCCTTCAGTCCTTTTTTTTAAATGAAAATTTTATTTATTAATCATGATAAATCATACATAAAAGATTTAAAAAAAACATAATATACACATGATATTTTTACCTCTTACCACCCCGCACCCACTACCATAACCAATCCTCCTCTAAACTACCCCAAAAGAAAAGGAAGAAAGAAAAGGAGGAAAGAAAGAAGAGGTCAATTAACTTATTTGCCATGGTTTGGAGAACACCATCAATACGTGGGAAAAAGATTAATAATTCAACCCCATATATTCCAAATACAGGCTCCAGTTTTTAACAAAAAAAGAATAATTATTATGTAAATTATGTTATCTTTTCCAATGGAATACAAGATCTCATTTCTAAATGCCATCGCCGAATACTCAAATTAGCCTCATTCTTCCAAGTAATTGCCAAACATTTTCTAGCCACAGCCAAGGCCAATCTCAAAAAAGCAATTTGAAATTTATTTAATTTTAACTCCAAACTCAATTTCTTAATATAACCCAAGAAAAATACAAAATGATCAAGTGGAATTTTCAATTTAAAAATAACTTCTAAAGAGTTCCTTAAATCTACCCCAAAAAGGTTTCACCGTCTCACATAACCAAGTAGAATGTAAAAAATAAACAACTTCCTTATGACGTCTGAAACTTAAATAAGATAAACTTATATTTCCTTAATTTCTCCTGAGATAAGTATAACTGATGAAGAAAATTATAATGATCCAATCTATACCTTACATTTACAATTTTAGTCATACTGTCCTCACATACATTCATCCAATCATCCTGAGAAAGAGATGTGGATAAATCTTTTTCCCATTTTAATTTAGATTTATAAACATCAGGCTTAAGCATTTTATTTTGTAATAAAGCATACATCTCAGATATAAATCTGTCCTTACCACCATCAGTAAGTAAAATTTCAAATTTAGACTGCCGAGGTAGCCGTAACATACATCCCAAATTATCCAACAAGAGTGCTTTAATTTGATAACAAGAAAAAAAAGAGTATTTGGAGATATTTCATATTTCTCTTTCATTCTTTGAAGCAAAATAAAATATCCTTCTTCTACCAATTTAATACCTTCCTGTTCACACAACTTCAAAATTCAGTGTAAAAGGAAAACGCTTATTTTGAAATTTTACTTTGGGTACTTATAATTTCATTCTTTTTATTCCATAATTCCATTAAATGTTTCAACACAGGCAAATTATCATTATTTAATAACTGAGAATTCCATCTATAAATAAACTGATCCATCCTCTTCTCACCAATCTGAGATCATTCAATATTAGCCCATATCAGAGGTTTATCCACTTCGAAGATCCTTTTAATAAATTTCATCTGTGCTGATTCATAATAATTCTGAAAATTAGCAATTTGCAAACCTTCTAATGCACCCTTCCAAGTTCATTTCTGTAATGACACCCTCACCATTTTATCTTTCCACAAAAACCTCCTCTCCAAAGCATTCAGATCTTTAAAAATATTTTGAGGAATCTTGGAAGGAACAGATTGAAAAAGATATTGAATTTGAGGAAAGATATTCATTTTAATACAATTAACACATCCTATTAATGCTATATGTAAATCCTTCCACCGATTCAAATTGTATTTAATTTTAGACAATAGATCATTAAATGATTAAAATTATTATCTAACGTAATACCTAAGTAATTAATCCAATCCAATCCAATGTGAATAGAGCTGGTAACAAAGGGCAGCCTTGCCTAGTCGATCTAGTTAACATAAAAGGTTATCACAACCCTAGCAGTAGGACTTTTATAATAAAGCCTTAATCCAAACAGTAAAAAAAAACCCAAAATTAAATTTCTCCAAAACTTTAAGCAAAAAACTCCATTCCACTTTATCAAAGGCCTTTTCTGCAATGGGAGAAATTATCATTGGTTGGTCAGACTGCTCCAGAGAAATATTAATTAAAGTAATCAACTTGACAATATTATCTCCTGAGTATTGATTTTTAATAAAACCTGGTAAATGTTTAGATAATCTATTAGCCAGAACCTTAACTACAATTTTATAATCTACATTCAATAAAGAAATAGGTCTATTAGATCCTGCTTTTAATGAGTTCCTACCCTTCTTGAGAATATCTGTAATAATTGCTTTAGAAAAGGAATCCAGAAAAGAGCCAATCTCCATTGCCCATCAATAAAGGGATTAATAAATCCTGAAATTCTTTATGAAATTCAGAAGTAAAGCCATCATCACCAGGCATAGATCGAAGTGCTTCCATCACTTCTTTAACAGTGAAAGAAGCACCTAAATCCTTAATATGTGGTAAAACTAAATCAGACAAAAAAATTTAGCTTCATCTCCCAATACTTCAGAATTATACAATTTCTCATAAAATGTATGAAACTCATCATTAATTTCCTGATGTTTATATATAATCATTGAATCGTGTCTAGTAGCATTTATTGTTCTAGAAGCTTGCTCTGTTTTTAACTGCCACATTAAAACTTTATGAGCTCTCTCACCTAACTCATAATATCGTTGTTTCGTTCTCTGTAATAATTTCTCAAGCTGAAAAGTTTGTAATGAATTATACTGTAATTTCATATTCACTAAGCATGCTTTCTTAACCTCTGTAGAATTTCATTGGAAATCCTTTTCCAAAATCTCTCTCCCCTTCTCCAGCCATATGTTGTTTCTTAATTTTAGTAGTATAATTAATAATTTGTCCCCATAAATAAGCTTTCAAAGCATCTCACAGAACAAATTAACTATCAACTGAGCCTATATTTATTTTTTTAAAGCTGTATTTGATCCCTTATAAATTTACTTATTTCCAGATTTTTTAACAATAAAGAATTAAATCTCCAATGATAAACATTCTCCACTCTCTCCGAACCTGCACACGTATTTAATAACAAAGAATGATCAGACAAAATCCTACTCTTATATTTAGCCTTCAAAGCTCAACCTTGTAATTGCACTGATACTCAAAATAAATCTATTCTAGAATAAGAATCATGATGGAATGAATAAAATTAGAAATCTTTCTCCTTAGGATTTAGCTTCCTCCATATATCTACCAAATTCATATCTTTCATTAACACCATTAACTGTTTAGCCATTTTAGTTCTAATTATCGATTTTGGAGATTTATCTAATAATGGATCTAAGCAACAGTCAAAATCACCCCCTACCATAACTTTATGATATGCCTGACTTAAATTTAAAAAAAGGAGTCCACCATAAACTGTTCATCATCTATATTATGAGCGTAAACATTCATTAAGTCCAAGATTCAGAAAATATTTTACAATTAGCAATCAAAAGCCTACCAGCTGACTCAAAAGCTGAATCCAATTTAAAAGATAACTTGTTATTAATCAAATTAGTCACTCCTCTTGCTCCAGAATTAAAAGAAGACTATAATTTTTCCATTCCAATCTCTTTTTAATTTCTGATGTTCCTTTTCAGTCAAATGTGTCTCTTTCAAAAAAGCAACATTAACCTTCAATTTTTTTAATATATGTCAATATCCTTTTTCTCTTAATTGGATTATTAAGCCCATTAACATTAAAAGTAGCAAAATTTAAATTAGCCATTAAGTCATGTCTATAAACACCCCACCATAAATGGTGAAGCACCTCCCCATGGCTCCAACACAAACAAAACTTAAAGAAAGGAAAGGAAGAAATTTAAAAAAAAACCTCAAAAAAAGGACACTATAATAGTATTAAACCCCCCCCCCTCAATTATACAGGAGTGACAAATGCCACAAAGTGGCCAATAACTTCGGAAGGATCCCAAATAGAACAACAAAAAATAAAACTTAAAAATCATTTCAAGTGTGAAATGCTTCCTCCAGATCGCGATTAACCTGGTCATCATCAATTCCAATATCAATCATCTGTTGAGATTCCATCTCTCGCTTCCCATTTTTCCTTTTCGGAACCAAAACAGGCTGTTGAGGGAACCTTTCTTGACTTTGCACCTGCTTATTATCAGGTAAAGAATTAGCAAATGTAAGAGCTTCACCAGCAATCATTAAAACACTGACATTGATAACCTCCATAAAAGACTTTAGGCACAGCAGGATAGCAAAAGGCAAATTTATATCCTTTTCTTCCACAAAATAGCTTTAGCTGAATTAAATTCTTTACGACATTTAATTATAGCTTGACTCAAATCAGCATAGAAAAATACTCTATTATTTTTAACAAGTAAAGGGCCCTGATTACTTCTCGCACTCTGCACAGCAAGTCTTAAAATCAATTCTCTGTCCTGATAACGCAAAGATTGAATCAAAATAGAATGTGGAACTTGAGCAGGAAATGGCTTCCTTTATATTGCTTGATGAGCTCTATCCAATTCCAGATCATTTGGGAAATATGCTGTTCTCAAAACCTCAGGAACCCACTTCTGAAAAAACTGAACCAGATCCGGACATTCAAAATCTTCTGGAAGACCAACGATTTTAACATTATTTCTCCAACTCTGATTTTCCAGACCATCAATCTTCTTCGACAAATCACTTTTCTGAATTTCCCAGCCAGTAAACGAATCCCCCATCTGTCCCATCCTTTCTTAACATTGGTCCACATCATCTTTACAATCAATAAATGCTTCTTCAATCTTCTTAAATTTATCCTGAACCTTATCTACTGCTTTCAAACATTTTGCCACATCTATCTTAATAGAAGATATTTCCCCCTTCATTTCAGCAAACTGTTCCTTCCAAACAGAAAACCCTTGACTCATTTGAACAGCCAAGTTCTCCATTTGTTTAGACAGATCAATAGATAAAGTTGGTTTTGAATGGTGAGGATCAGACTTAAACTTTAAAGTCTGCCTTACCATGAGCCTACCCTCATACCCTCCTCTTCCATAAGTTGTTCCTCCTCTTCTTCCAGACCAGCGATGTCCACCTCTTCCTCCTCTGTCAAGACAGAGGTCGCCTCAATCCGACTACGGGTATGGACGCCCCCCCCTCCCCATCAGTCCAGGTTCACTGGACGAGGCAAGTCGGGTCTACCCGCAGCCTGGACCATATCAGGTGTAACGCGTGAAATTTCGCGCATGCGCAATCGTTCGTCTTAATTAGGAGGAGTTCGATGTCGGAGATCGGTGCCATCTTCCGCAGCAGTGCATGAAGCCGGCGCCGGTGTAGTATGCACCTTACCAAAGGACTGGCGTTGCAGTCTAGGCTGAGAAGAAATGAAGTCCAGAGGCTCCACTTGCAAGGTAGGCCGAGATTCTTCAGTAATTGTTAACTGTTTAGTAGCTGTTTTCTTTGCTGGTTGAGCTTTAGTTTTTCTCATAGCTGCTTGTAGAATACTTCAACAGAATAATAAACAGGTTCTAAAACTATTTCTAAGACTTTAAAATGGGTTTTGAATAGTTCTGCCGGGGGAGGTGTCTCCCCACGTCTTCTCCCTATGCCATCACGCCCCGCCCCCAGCCCTTCAGTCCTGATGAAGGGTCATGGCTTAAGTTGTTGACCATTTCTCTTTCTACATGTGCTGCCTGACCTGCTGAGTTTTAACAACACTTTGTGTTTTTATTTCAGATTTCCAGCATCCGATTTTTCTTTAATTTAACCTTTCATCGTATTGTTCCCAGAACAAGTCTCAGCCCAGTCCTGGGAATTCCATCAGTCGTTTCCCTCTTTTACTCCTTCTCTTTCTGGCATCACTGCCACCTTCATCCTAATCTGCAACCCATTATCCCTAGCTCCCAGGTCACTCCTGGCTCCTTCACAAAAACCCCATTTTGAATCCGTGAACTCCAGACCAGATCCCTAACTCAGCAGCCTCTGAAGCCCCAACAGGCCTTAAACAATCATCTGCTATTCTCCTTAAACTCTCCAGGACGCAATTCCCAATGCTATGCCGTGGTGCAGTTCATGGAGGAGAGTTTGCCAAAATCAGAATCAGAATTCATTGTCATGAACAAGCCACGAAATCCAGTGTTTTGCGACAGCATCACAGGGCAAACGTTCCTACTATAACCATCTTATGCCATTACTATAAAAAAGTAAAAATAATAGTGCACGAAAAGTGAGGCCGTGTCTTTGGTTCATTTGATTATCCAGGAATCTGAGGGCAGCAGGGAACGAGCTGTCCTTGTGCCACTGAGTGCTCGTTAGGCTCCTGTACTTTTTCCCCGATGGTAGCAGAGTGAAGAGGGTATGGCCTGGGTGGTGGTTGGGGTGGGGGTCCTTTGAGGATAGAGGCTGCTTTTTTAAGACACTGGCTCATGTCGATGTCCTCGATGGAGTGGAGTCTGGTGCCTCTGTAGCAGAGTGAAGAGGGCATGGCCTGGGTGGTGGTCGGGGTGGGAGTCCTTTGAGGATAGAGGCTGCTTTTTTAAGACACCGGCTCATGTCGATGTCCTCGATGGAGTGGAGTCTGGTGCCTCTGTAGCAGAGTGAAGAGGGCATGGCCTGGGTGGTGGTCGGGGTGGGGGGGGGGGCGGTCCTTTGAGGATAGAGGCTGCTTTTTTAAGACACCGCCTCTGGAGTTTACCCTTGTCCTGAGAGTTGGCACTTCCATCCCAGGCAGTGATGCAACCAGGCAGAATGCTCTCCCCGGTACATTAAATCAGACAAATTTATTTATTTTTAAAAATGAAACATTATTTACTACACGGAAGCCAATTATCCTACAATTCTGTATGTTTTGGGGGATGGGATGAAACTGGTGCACCCAGGGAAATACCAAGCAGGTCACGGAGAGAACGTACAAACTCCTTGCAGTGGATTCGAACCCAGATCACAAGTGCTGGAAGAGCATCTTATGCGAACCGTGCCGCAAAAACAAATGGCACCATTGAGTTTGTGTGAACAGTCCCACCTCCAAATCGGCACGATTCACGGTGAATCTTCAACGCTCTGCACAGAAATCTTGATAGCCCGCGAGGTATTAACATAGAGAAGGTAAAGTGTCTTTTCCTTGATGCTATAAAGGGAATAACGTTCGAGTAAAATGCGCGTCCTCGCTTCCCTGGGATGCAAACATGATTTAAGACCCAAGTCAGCAGTTGTTAAGAGCTGCATCAGTTTTAATTCCTTAAAAGCTAAAAATGAAACAGAAATGGGGTGAATCAGCCATGAGCGTTAACCAAGTGGATTGAACGTTCTTGTGTTAGAGATTTTAAATATCTGAAATAAAAACTAGGAGTGGAACAAAAGTTGATCCCCCCACCCACGTTTCCTGTTCAACTTCCTCCCTCAACTCGGCTCCACTCTGACCGAGCCACAGCTCCATCTTCCTGAAATTGCACATTTTGCAGGACCCAGGGGCAAATCAAGGTGCTTGTTTCGTGTTCTGTACCAGCTGGCTGGGAAAGAATCACTCAGTTTGAATTAAGAGCCAAATTGACATCGCCAGAAACACCTTCTCAGCATTTGCACTGACTTTCACTGAAAATGAAGGAAGATTTTAGTTCGGCACTAATGAAGTGGAGCGCTTACCTGGACTGAACAACACAATCCCTTTTAAGTACACGTACTCTTTTGTGCTGAAGTCCATAGTCCAACACTTGGTCAGGAAAGATTTGACTCTCTGTACTTCCGCAGCTGATGGCTCGTTGCTTATTTTCTCCTTGTTATCTTTCATTTTCTGGTTCATTAGAAGCTCCTTCAGTATGCTTGTCTTCGATGGTTCAATCACTTCGAAATCCACACCTTCCTGAGCTAAGCCCAGCATGAAGAGAGCAGCCCAGCAATTCTCCAGTAGCAGCAGCTGATCCAGCTGCTGCAGCCCCCGGTACGAGGGGAGGTTTTTAACGAAGTTCACAGTCTTAAGCAGAACTTCAGAAGCAGCCTTGCAGGCAATGTAAGGCGAGCCCAACGCCACTTTGTCCTTGCAGCTGCAGGTGGGGAGATGCGGATGCCCCTTGTGGTTCAGGATATGATAAAGTATACTGCTTTGATTCATCTTGTCCTTTTCACAGTGGCATCTTTGAAGAGCAAAGTGGGAGCTGAACGCCATCACTCTGTGCAGACAGTTGCACCCTTGTCAACAGTACTGTGAGGAGTATATCACTGTTTACATTTGAGAAACAGGACCCTGATAGATCTTTTATACCCAGACTGCCAAATAACCTTGAACAGCTCTGTAGCAAGTTCCAAGGTTATCACTGAAATAGTGGAGATGTGTTTATGTGAAAATACAGGCATGGATCAGAGGCAGAAAAATGACATGGATTGTGTCTGGAATTATCTGGTTATGCACTGATGCTAAAGAAATGATGATAGCTAAGTTCCCTTTAGTATTCTCAATGCCATCCAACAATTAGGATTAATCATTAGTTTAATTTAAGAAGTTCTCATTTATTTTTTGTCTTTGCCACTTCCAGCTGCAATTGTGTAAAGTTGTGTAAGGGGAATGTGTATGTCAACTGCTCTCCTCCTTAACTGCAATGGAGAAGCAGGGATTAACTTTGCTGCCACCCTTACCATCAGTTCGCATTGAGAAAGGTATCATGTCTGCCCAAATTGGTATCAGTTACAAACCATATAATAATTACAGCACAGAAACAGGCCAGTTCGGCCCTTCTGGTCACCTTCTCCCACCTAGTCCCATTGACCCACACCCAGCCCTTAACCTGCCATACCTCTCTCGTCCATATACCTATCCAACTTTTCCTTAAATATTAAAATCACGCCCGCATGTTTGGCTGGAAGCACATTCCCACCTCCCTCTGAGTGAAGAAATTCCCCCTCATGTATCCCCTAAACTTTTCCTCCTCCAATCTCAATCCATGTCCTCTTGTTTGAGTCTCCCCCCACTCTCAATGGAAAAAGCCTATCCACATTTACTCTATCTGGCCCCCTCATAATTTTAAGTATCAAATTACCCCTCAATCTTCTATGCTCCAGGGAATAAAGTCCTAGCCAGTTTAACCTTTCTCTGTAACTCAAACCCTGAAAATCCAGGCAACATTCTAGTAAACCTCCACTGCACTCTCTCTATTTTGCTGACACTACTAGACCATAAGACTCAGGCCAAGACTACACCACCATTAACTACTAAGATGAACTACCTACTGATTTATAAACCCACTGACTCCCACAACTACCTTGACTACATCTCCTCCTATTCTGTCTCTTGTCAGGATAATATCCTTTTTTCCCATATTCTCCATCTCTGCTGCATCTGATCTCAAGACAAGACATTTCTGTTTCCAAATATCTGAAATATCCTCCAATTTCAGGAAATGTAGCTTTCCTCCACAGTGGTTGAAGGAGCCCTTACCCACTTCTCCTCCATTTCCTGTATTCCTGCTCTCACTCTCCCCCCCCCCTCCCACCACCACCTCTTTTCCATCACCTGCCACGGGATCCCATTACCCGTTGCCTTTTTCCCTCTCCACCCCTTTCTGCATTCTAGGGGGACTCCTCTCTCCATGACAACCTGATTCTTTCCCCATCCTGCAATTCCATCCATAACTCCTCCCTCTCCACCATCCAGTGACCCAAACACCCCTTCAAAGGTGAGGCAGAGACATGGGTGCACCTCCTCCAATGCAGACTACTGCATTCAGGCTCTGGCCTCCTCGACGAGGTGTGGACTAAGGGGAACTTGGTTACTGAATACCAGCACTCTGTTTGCAATGGCCATCCCAGTTGCAAGCCATTTCAACCTCCCTTTCCATTTCCACTCTGACCTGTCTCTCCTTGGCCTTCTCCACTGTCTGAGTGAGGCAAATAAAAACAGAAGAACAGCACCTAATATTCTGCCAGGATTGCCTACAACCAAATATATGAGCATGGGAGTTTATAGCTCCACACACTATCTCTCTCCTTCTGTCTCATGCAGGCTCTCTCATGCTTCCAACACCCAGATTCATTCTTCTCTCTCACTTGATCCCATCTGCCAATCATCTCACCAAACACCTTTGGTTCACCTATTCCCTTCCTCTACTGGTTCCATCTACTCAGCATTCCACATCTTATCTAGTTCCAAATATCACCCAGGTTTCTTATCAGATTCCTGCATCCACAACCTGTCTCTGCTCCTCACATCCTGGCTCCATTATCCCTCACCTTCCCTGGATCCACCTGTCACCTGCCATCATCTCACTCAATGCTCCCTCTCACCGCTTGATGCTGGCTATACCCCCTCTCAATCCTGATGCAGAGGCTTGATTCAAAATGTTGCCTGTACATTTCTCTCCACAGACCAGCTGAGTTCTGCCAGTAGCTTTGTTTTTGCTTCAGGTTTCAACCTCCGCAGTTGATTGTGTCTCAGAAGAACAGTTATGTCCCCCACACCACCTACCATCAAGAAAACATTTTGTAAACAGATAGAAGGAAATGGTGCCTCACCTGGATGAGAGGGGTCAGTGCCTCACCTGGATGGCTGGGAAATTTACCTTACCTGGGTGAGAGGGGACAGTGTCCCTCCTGGATGGGAAGAGACATTATGACACCTGATGGGAGGGTCATTTCTTCACCTGGATGAGAAGGGTCAGTACCTCACCTGGATGGGAGGAGGCATTACCTCACCTGGATGGGAGGGGACATTGCCTCACCTAGATGCAAGGAGACAGTGCCCCACCTGGATGAGAGGGAACAGTGCCTCACCTGGACGGGAGGGGTCAGTATTAGGGTTAGTACCTGCCTCAAATACCTCTTCTAGCAGCCCATGTCTGGGCAACTTTAACACTGTGGCAAGAGCCCTGAGAGTGCAAAGCCTATCTTCTCCCAATAGTCATTCCAGAAACTCCATGATGCCCCATCCTATGAAGGGATAAGTCTTCCTGTCACAAGGAAAGCTGTGGAGCAGCCGAACGTATTGGAGGAGAAAGAGTGGAATCTGGATAACAGGAAATGCAGCAGCAAGGGGAGCAAGAAGAAGACAAAATGGAAGTAGATGGGAAGACATAGGAGTACAATGGGGCCATTCAGCCGATTGAGTTTGCTCTGTCATTCAAATCATGCCAGATGTATTTTCCCTTTGGCTCCATTCTCCTTCCATCTTCCCATAAGCTTTGACTCCCTCACTAATCAAGACCCTATCAAATTCCACTTAAATCTACCCAATGACTTGGCTTCCACAGCCATCTGTGGCAACGAATTCCATGGATTCACCGCCCTCTGACTTAAGAAAGCTCTCCTCATCTCTGTTCTAAAGGAATGTTCTTTTGTTCTGAGGATGTTCCCTCTGGTTATAGACTCTCCCACTGGTGGAAACATCTTCTCCACCTCCACTCTATCCAGTCCCTTCGATATTCAAATGTTTAGATGAGATCCCTCCCCTCCCCTTCTATTCCCACCCCCACCCTCCACCCCAACGGGGACAAATAAAGTACACTTAGCCAGTCTTGATAAAGGGTTTTGATTCAAAATGTGGACGATTCACTTTCTCCCACTGATGCTGTCCGACTCACTCCAGCGGATTGTGTTTAGTGTCAGGTTCCAGCATCTGCAGTCTCCTGTGCATCTCTAGAGTGCTTCGGTACAAGGCAGAACTCCTGGTTGCAAATCCATTTGTGGTGGAACACTGTAATACTTGCATTTTACAGGTTGGCCCACCCCTGATACCCTAACTCCTCCCCCTCAAGATTCCTATCAAAGGTGGTACCGCCCAATCCCCTCCCTCAGTTCTGTAGGAATCAGGCAGGCAGCATGTAAGGTATGCCTGTAAGATTATAGGGATTAAAGCCTATTAATCTCGACTTCTGGGTCTGTCTCGTCTAATTGATAGCTCTACACCATTTTAATTCCTCTCCCCATTCCCACACAAACATGTCTGTGCTAGACATTCTCCATTGTCAGGGTAAGGCCTGTGGTAAACCACTGTTCTTCTTTGGCTTGGCTTCGCGGACGAAGATTTATGGAGGGGGTAAAAGTCCACGTCAGCTGCAAGCTCGTTTGTGGCTGACAAGTCCAATGCGGGACAGGCAGACACGGTTGCAGCGGTTGCAGGGGAAAATTGGTTGGTTGGGGTTGGGTGTTGGGTTTTTCCTCCTTTGCCTTTTGTCAGTGAGGTGGGCTCTGCGGTCTTCTTCAAAGGAGGTTGCTGCCCGCCAAACTGTGAGGCGCCAAGATGCACGGTTTGAGGCGTTATCAGCCCACTGGCAGTGGTCAATGTGGCAGGCACCAAGAGATTTCTTTAGGCAGTCCTTGTACCTTTTCTTTGGTGCACCTCTGTCACGGTGGCCAGTGGAGAGCTCGCCATATAACACGATCTTGGGAAGGCGATGGTCCTCCATTCTGGAGACGTGACCCATCCAGCGCAGCTGGATCTTCAGCAGCGTGGACTCGATGTTGTCGACCTCTTCCATCTCGAGTACTTCGACGTTAGGGATGAAAGCGCTCCAATGGATGTTGAGGATGGAGCGGAGACAACGCTGGTGGAAGCGTTCTAGGAGCCGTAGGTGGTGCCGGTAGAGGACCCATGATTCGGAGCCGAACAGGAGTGTGGGTATGACAACGGCTCTGTATGCGCTTATCTTTGTGAGGTTTTTCAGTTGGTTGTTTTTCCAGACTCTTTTGTGTAGTCTTCCAAAGGCGCTATTTGCCTTGGTGAGTCTGTTGTCTATCTCATTGTCGATCCTTGCATCTGATGAAATGGTGCAGCCGAGATAGGTAAACTGGTTGACCGTTTTGAGTTTTGTGTGCCCGATGGAGATGTGGGGGGGCTGGTAGTCATGGTGGGGAGCTGGCTGATGGAGGACCTCAGTTTTCTTCAGGCTGACTTCCAGGCCAAACATTTTGGCAGTTTCCGCAAAGCAGGACGTCAAGCGCTGAAGAGCTGGCTCTGAATGTATGAATGTAATGTATGATTATCTGGTCAAGCATGCCTATTAGCCAGTTGTACCTGTGTCCCTGCATAAAGGTGGCTGTTCCACAGCCCCCTGCAACTCAGAGCAGGGCAGCCGAAAAGGAAGGATATGCTATGTTCTCAAGTGAATTAAGGCCTATTGGTTTCTCCACAATAGTCTCCCTGATGGTGCATCAAGGCCAAACCTAAATTTGAAGAACAACGCATCATATTCAGCCTGGACAGCCTAGATCCCAACAGGTTATCAATCAAGTCGCTCCCACCCTTGCCTCATTCCTCTCTTTCTGTCTCTCCTTGACTGGCTCCTGCTCTCACTTTTCTCTCAAACCACACCCTCTCCAAATGAGCACCTGCCCTACCTGTCTCTCCACCTCTCCATTTGTACATATAGTAGCATATACGAGGCTTCTATATCAACACGTGAATATGGGGTATGGAGGGATATTGAGGTACCTTCTACTTTCTCATGAGTTTGGTATGACATCAGAAACCTTGGCAACCTTCTACAGCTGTGTGGTGGAATGTGTACTGACCAGCTGCATCATAGCCTGGTGCAAAAGGTAGTGGATGCAGACCAGTACATCACAGGAAGGACTATCCCCACCATCGAGAAAAATTGATGGCCAGGCGAACCGGGTTGGTGTGTTGCATGCGCATCATCGGAGCAGCTACATCAAAGATGGTGTCAGTCGGCCTTCTTTTCTGGTAGCACCTCAGGGCCTGCATGCACGCAGGTGGTGTGCTTACGTCACGATAATGTAGTTTCCGGTGCGCTAGGGTGGGAGCTTGGAATGCCCTAAAAGCGACAGCACACTAGTCAAAATAAAGTTCACAAGTTCTAACGAGCCCATTTGCTCAGTTAGCACGCCCTCTCCATTGGTGACCCCAACAACTGTGTGCATGAATGGTGTATAAGAAAAATCTCTGGAACCAAGCAAACAAAAAGCCCTTCATGCGATCTCACTGACTACTCCCACAATGGAGTTATAGTTTCTTTACACCGTTCCCTCAATACAATAACATGTCATTAGTGTTTTTTTAGACAGCAATGTCAGAAAAATCTCAGAAAAATTTAACATAAATACTCACCTTGTGGTCATTTACACTGCACGCCTTATGTTCCTATGCACGTTAACCCCTGTGCTTTTACGTGGAGCAACGTGGCCTGCATCATCAGCTGGATGTCGGATTCATGAGGTGAGCTTTGTGATGCAATTTAATCTGCGGGTGTGATAGTACAGATCTATCACCAATGTACATAGTGTATATAGTTACTGTATCTAGACTGTGCTTACAGCGATTGGCTGAGAGCTAAGCCACACCTATTGTCTGGGCCTTAAAGGGTTGTGTCCCTAGCCAGGTCGGATCATTCCGGACTGGTCGGCCACCTGTGAAGAGCTCCTGTCTTTTGCTAATAAAAGCCTTGGTTTGGGTCAACAAGTCTTTGGTTCTTTCGACGAGCTCTACAGCGGGCTTCCCCTGAAAAGCAGAATGGGCCCTGCAGGATAAATTGCGGTACAGGAATTGTCTAAAAATTCCTGCACTTTCCTTTTTAGACTGCCCATGTAATGGCAAATGTCATTGATTGCACCGTTACACGGCTGCAGTCTAAAAAAAGCATAATCATCTAACAGGAGCAGCAGAGAGATTGCTCTTGTATTACTGCTACTGCTGCCTTTTCAGTCTACAATCAATGACTGCTGGACATAATCCTGTTGTCTTACTGTCTTGATTTGGAGATGGTGGATCACTGGGGACCTGTGAGTTAGGACATACTTCAGCATTCGGCATAAAATACTCAAAGCACTGCAGATGAGGCAGCAAATCCGATTTCTATTCTCTGCAGTTCTAATTTTACTTCACTCATTCTCTAACACTATTTGTCTGATCCATCAGTATAATTCTATTGACACCAAATCTTTCTTCTTTGCATCTTCAATATGCTTACAGTTTCCCACTATCCAAACACTCTGGCCAGGGACTGTCATACCAGCAATGTTTCTAGAAATAGCTTAGCTCTCTGTTGGGTTACTGCTCCTCACCTTTCTTCAAAAGACAATGGTCTTCCTTGGCAGAATATAAGGTGCGGCAGGGTTAGTGTAATGGTTAGTGCAAAGTTATTACAGTGAGAGCGACCCAGGATCAAATCCACCACTATCTGCACGGGTTTTCCCCGTGCCCGCTGGGTGCTCCTGTTTCCTCTGACGTACAGAGTTAATACATTAGCCACATGGGTGTATTTGGAATTGTTGGCTGGAACAGCACACAATATCTCTTAGAATATATTTTCAAATCATAAATAAATTAAATATTGACTCTGCATGGGAGCAATGTTTAGCACTAACATTGTGGGTCCCATGGGTCAACTTCTCCTTCTCTTTTGTTCATTGTACCAATCTGACAAAGCTCAAAAATCAGATTTGCCAGATTCCTTACATTTTGCAAAACCTTTCCGCAGTCTTGACGACATTTCCAGTTGCAGCATAATTTTGTGGACTGTAGGCATTTTCTGCACACTCTATCTGACTTCTTCACCCTGCTACCATCAGGAGAAAGGTACGGGAGTGTGAAGACAAGAACCCAGCGGTACAAGGGCAGCTTCTTCCCCTCTGCCATCAGTTTTCTGAATGGACACTGAATCACAGACACCACCTCACTTTACCCTATTTTTCTTAAACTATTTACTTTTGAAATATAATTTATAGCAATATTTGCATTGCTAATACTGTCGCAAAACAGCTAATTTTGCGCTGTGTGTATGACAATAAATTCTGATTCTGAATTCCATCCCTTTGGAAAGAAATTAGGGTAAACCCAGCAACATGCTATGAAGTCCTGGGTGCATTATTTAATGGATTGTATTAATCATTTCCAATGGACGACACAAAAACACAATGTTGGAAAATCTCAGCAGGTCAAACAGTGTACTTTATAGAGCAAAGATAAAGATATATAGCCAACAGTTCAGACTTGAGCCCTTCATCCTTCAGCATACCTTATGTCGTCGATTCTTTATGACATAAAGTACACTGCTTGACCAACTAAGTGTCTCCAGCATTGTGTTTTCATGTCGTCAAACCACAGTGTCTGCAGATGTTTATGTTTCACTTCCAATGGTCGATGATCTATTTCAGCACCCATTATATTTTGTCTTTAAATATGAGAAGGGAGAGTTAGTTCTGCAGTCACAGAACTTCCAACAGCCTTAGGGAAAGAGAGAATCCACCCACAAATTGGAGGAACAGCACCTTATATTTCCCCTCAGCCAGATAACATTGATCTTGACCTCCAATTTCTGCACTGAAATTCTCTTTACACTAACAGACAATAAATTAAACAAAGGGGTGTTACAATGAGATTCTCTTGGGTAGTGTTATCAATTATTTATGTAATAGAACAGTTCATTTAGGTGGTGTCCTCAAGAAAGTAACATGTTGAGGTGGGAATAGTGGTGAAATTTATGTGCGGAGAAGTGAATATCACCAGCCAACTGTCCCAGTCCATCTACCTTAATGCTACAACCAAGAAAACAATGAACTTACTTCCTCGAAGACCAAAGGAAATACAACTTGTCCCCAGAACTCTCTTACCAGTCTTTGTAGATGCACTATTGAAAGTATCCTGTCTGGATGCATCACAGCTTGGGATGGGAAACTGGCCTGCCCAAGACTGCAAGAACATCAAAGAGTTGTGAACGCAGCTCAGGCCATCACATAAACCAGCCCCACCCCCACCCCCACCTTCATCATCTCCGTCTATACTTCCCAGTGTCCTGGGAAAGCTGCCAACACATTAAAGGATCCATCCCGCCCTGGCTACATTCTCATCTCCTCTCTTCCATTGTTCAAAATAACCATGAGTTTGAAAACCTGAACATCCAGTTTTGAGGATTGTTCCTTTCCTGCTGTTATCAAACTCTTGAATGGACCTCCTACTCATGAAATATAATGCCTCTGTACTATTTAATTGCAATTTGCTTATATACTGTACTTTGTTCTAAAACCACCATTCCATGCACTGATTATATGCTGAGTTTCTGTTTTATTATCGTGTTACTTGCTGTACTTAAATATGAGTTGACTTGCTGGGTAGCGCACTAAATAAACTTTTTCATGGTATCACCGTATATGTGACAATGAATAATTCCATTCAATATCTCCATGGTGCACAGATCTGTCATCTTCCCCTAGGATGGTAGTTTGCTCTTTCCTGAGTATGCTGGTACAGCATATTTGCTTACCCTGGCTGTTAATCCATGGCTATACGTCAATATGTTCAGAAGGTGATCCAGAGCTTCTCAAAACTTCTTTCCAAAGTGACCTGCCTAAATGAAGGTGGCATTTGTAGCAACAGTAGAAGAGGAAAAGGTAGAGAGGTCAACCGTCAGCATTACATGAGGGGCAAACTCATAAAATTAACACCATATTGGATCCTCTGATGGCTTTTCGTTCACAGTTACTGGAAAGAAGTCGTCATCAAGATCTATGAAAGAGGACATGCCAGAAATGTGGCTCTGTTGATGACTGGGGTGGGGGGGAGCTGTGGTTGAAGTTACTGGCACTGCTCATGACTTATTTGATAAGGTTGCGCCCAGACAGAAAGGGTTTGTCCCTTCAGCTTTCTTCCTCTTACCATTCTTCCACAGCATTGCCAAGCTTCCTCATGCTCCCCCACTTCCTCCTCCTTCTTTGTTACTCAAATACGTGTCTCAGTCCCTGTTAGCAAGGCTGTGATCTGACAGCCAAATCTTGATGTGCATTGAACTGAGAACCATGGCATTCTTCAGTGCAGTCCACACAGCACAAGTGTCAAAGGACAACACTGACAGTGTCGATGGTAGTGTTCTTTGTGTCAGCATGACTCTCCTTGCAGGCTCGCTGTACACATCCGTGGGTTTTTTATTTGTGCTGACACCTGTGACCTGTATCACCAACAGATAACACTTGGTTTCCCTGCAGGTTGGTTCCAACTTGTGGTGAGTCAAGTGTAATAATGGAATGTGAATTCACTTGCGTACAGGTACTCTTGGATATGAAAATAAACTCTCGTTATTCATAGAGACAGCTCTGTTTGTGCATCTGATCTTGAACTTCCTGTAGCCAATCATTTTAACTCCCCCAATTATCCCTATAATGTGCCTCTGTCCTCAGCCTCATCCATTGTCAGGGTGAGGCCAAAAGTAATCTTGAGGAACCACATATCATATTCATCATGGACAGCCTTAATCCTAATGGCATTAACATTGATTTTTCTAATTTCAGTCCATCTCTTCTTTTCCTGCTTCTGTACTTATTTATTTCCCCTCTCTCCACCTTTACCTCTTCCACCCCATCCTAGTGGGCACTCCAACTTTCATATCCATCCTGTTACGTCTTGGCTTCTCTCCCAGCTTCTTACCCCTTTTCCATACAGAGAAACGGTTAGTGCAATGCCATTACAGTGCCAGCAACCCGGATTTGAATTCACCCCTGTCTGAAAGGAGTTTGTATGTTCTCCCCATTTCCCACTTGGGTTTTCTTCAAGTGCTCTAATTTCCTCCCACCTTCCAAAAAGTTAATTGGGTGTAATTGAGCTGCATTGGGTTTTATGGGCCAGAAGGCCTTCTACTCTGGTATATTATTCTTGATAAAGAGTTCAGACCCAAAACATTGACTGACCATTTCTACCCATGGATGATGTCTGACCTGCTGAGTTCTAGAAGTAGTTTACTCACCAAAGCACTACCTAAGTTCACACATCTCCTTCACATTAAGATAAAATCCCTAGATTCATAGTACTGGGGCTGTTCGAGTGCCCGTCACCATTTGTTTGCATACCCACTAAACCGTCTGGCCAATTACATAGAAAGCAGAGCAGAGAGCAGAACAGCAAGGGAATGTCCATAATGTCAGTGCGGACCACAATGCCAAATTAAACCAATCCCATTTGCCTTCACTTGATCCATATCCCTCCATTCCCTGCATGTCCATGTGTCATGTTAAGTCTACCATTTAAACCTCATGATCACATCTACTTCCACCATCCCTGCTGGCAGCTCATTCTTGGCACATTCCACATTCAGTGCCAAATTTCCTGCTTCATTAACCTTTCCCTCCTCTCACCTTAAATCCATGCCCTCTTTCATTTGGCATAATCTTGAGGAGAAAGGCCCTGACTGTCTACTGTGTCGACACCTCTCGAGATTTTATAAACTTCTATCAGATCTTCGCCTCAGCCTCTGACGCTTGAGAGGAGAGAAAGCAATCTAAGTTTATCCAACCTCCCTATTGCTCATACTCTCCAATCCAGGCAACGTCCTGGTGAATCTCTTCTGCACCCTCTCCAAAGCCTCAACATCCTTCCTGTAATGTGCTGACCAGAACTACACGCAATACTCCAAATGTGGCAAAATCAAAGTTTTGTAGTTACTCCATTAATCACTGTGCTTTGGGGAAAGCCCACATTTACCCCGACTACTTCCCTCTGGAATTAGCGAATCAGGTGAGCCCATTGAAACAGTACACTGGAAACAGGAAATGGTGATTATGTCTCAAGTTAAGGTCATGGCCACCGTAACATCTGCAGTCAATGTTCTTAGAACCATAGAATCATAGAACACTACAGCACAGAAAACAGACCATTTGGTCCTTCTAGTCTGTGCCAAAATATCATTCTGCTAGTCCAACTGACCAGCACCTATTCCATGACCCTCCAGACCTCTACCACCCATGTATCTATCTAATTTATTCTTAAAACTTAAGAGTGAGCTTTCTGCATTAACCATGTCAGCTGGCAGCTCATACCACACTTCCACCATTCTCTAAGAGAAGAAGTTCCCCCTAATGTTCTCCCTAAATCTTTCCCCTTTCAGCCTAAAGCAATGTCCTCTTGTATTTATCTCTCCTATTCTAAGCAGAAAGAGCTCACTTGGATTTACTCTGTCTATAACCCTCATAATCTTGTAAACGTCTATCAAATCTCCCCTCATTCTTCTACACACCATTGAATAAAGTCCTAACCTGTTTAAACTTTCCCTGCAACTCAACTCCTGAAGACCGGCAACATCCTAGTAAATCTCTACACTCTTTCAATCCTACTGATATCCTTCCTGTAGTTTGGTGACCAGAACTGCACACAATCCTCCAAATTTGGCCTCACCAATCTCCTGTACTCTTGGCTATGAAAATAAACTCTCATTATTCATAAAGACAGCTCTGTTTGTGCATCTGATCTTGAACTTCCTGTAGCCAATCATTTTAACTCCCCCAATCATCCCTATAATGTGCCTCTGTCCTCAGCCTCATCCATTGTCAGGGTGAAGCCAAAAGTAATCTTGAGGAACCACATATCATATTCATCATGGACAGCCTTAATCCTAATGGCATTAACATTGATTTTTCTACTTTTAGCCCATCTCTTCTTTGACTTATGAAGGCCAAGGTGCCAAAGAGCTTTCTTCAAAACCCTGCAACACCACATTCAGGGAATTATGTATCTGTATTCCCAGATCTCTTTGTTCCTCACACGCCTCAGTGCCCCACAATTTACTGTGTATGTCCTACCTTGGTTTGTTCTTCCAAAACAAAATGCAACATTCTTGGTCAGGTTCAGTTCCTACTGGATTCATCTGGAAGCTATTTATCTCATCACCTTGTAACAGTCTCTGGCACCATTCAAACATCAACAAAGTAGTGGAAAGCTCAAAATTATGTACGGTTGCAAAAATTAACCCAGCAACTAAATGAAAGTTGCATGTGAGCTCCGTTGCTTTTGAAGACGATCTTACCTGCTATTGGTCCAACAAATGTAGCAAAAATAATGTAAAAGCGAAATAAAATGTAGTGGTTAGCGCAACGCTGTTACAGCACGAGCGACTTGTGTTGAAGTCCGCCGATGCCTGTAGGGAGTTTGTACGTTCTCCCCATGTCCACGTGGGCTTCCTCCGTGTGCTCCGGTTTTCTCCCACATTCCAAAGACGTACAGGGTTTGTAGGTTAATTGGTCGTCTGGGTGTATTTGGTCAGTGTAGGCTCGTGGGTTGGATGGGCCTAAGCTGTATCTCTAAATTAAATTAAAATTAAATTATAATTAATTATTTGTAAAAAAGATTATAAATTGGTCAAAGTGGCATTGGATTTAGCAATAAGCTGATTGACAGAAAGAAGGTCTAAAATTTGACATTGTATTCTCCTGTTTCCGTCATCTTTCTCCCCTTTGACCCATTTCACTTCTCATCCACTCAAGTCCTCTCACATGCCCCATTCTTTCAAAACCCACTCATCTCCCCTGTTATCCTTTCCATATAATTTCTAGCTGCTCTCCACCCACATTCACTCTTCCACTGTTCCCAACTGACCATCACTCTTCCTCCTGTCTACTTTCATCAGTGGTTCTCTCCATCTTCACCCTTCCTCCTCCTGCTTCCATCTCTTTACTTCAAACTATTATTCTTCTGCCTCTGCATCCTTTCCTATCACCCATCGGGCTCCATCACTCTGTCAAACACATCTTAATGTAGCACAGGCAATAACAAGATGTGTGTAGTGGGTGAAATCAATGGTATTCAGTCATCATTGTGTTAGTGAATTTATCTGGCAATCTCTGTGGCAGAGAGAGAGTGTGTGTGTGTGTATGTGTATGTTGTGTGTGTATTCATGTACTATGATTGTTTGTGTTGTATGTGTGTGAGTGTGTGTGTGTTGGGTATGTGTTCTGTGAGTGTGTGTCTGTATATATGTGTGCTTTATGTGTATGTGTGTGTCCGTGTATGTGTGCTTATATGTATATGTTTTGTGTACATGTGTTCTGAGTGTGTGTCTGTGTATATGTGTGTTTATATGTATACTTTGTGTAAGTGTTCTGTGAGTGTGTGTATATGTGTCTGTGCCTGTGTATATGTATGAGTGTGTATGTGGTGTATATGTGTTTTCTGTGATTGTGAGGGTTGTAGTTGTGTGTATACTCACACACGCACGAATGTGAAAGAGACATCCCTCTATTGACATTTGCCTAATTCCTCGCTATCTCAGCCTAATTATTTTAGGACATAATCCTCTGGATACAATGTCACACTGACATTGGTGCAAATTGCAGTGTATTCATTTTAAAAATTGATTACTTTAATACCACTCTTAAGTTTCAAGGAAGGTAATGCCCAAAATGTTGACCGTCTATTTCTCTCCATTGATGTGTTCTGACCTGCTGAGCCTCTCCTGGTTCTCAATGTTCAGTGTTCGCAAGCTGTGCAACTTGGCTGGTGCCAGGGTTAAGGAGATTTCCCTGAGACTGGAGGCAGTTGGGGTGGGGGAGAATTGAAGTGGAAGGATCTATTCACCATGGTATTGGGAACTGCAGTTATGTGTCCATTGAAGGGAGAGGTTCTTCTGAAGGTGTATGGACAGCATAGTTCCAAATTAAACCGTGGGACCAGAACAGTAATGACCGTCCCTATGCGCACACGTGCAAGAGTGTGTGTGTGTGTGTGTCTGTCTGTCTCTCTGTCTGTCCATGCATGGGTGAATGTGTGCTTGTAGGCACATATGATTGTACATGTTTGTGTGCATGTGTGTTTGTGCAAGTGTGTGTTTGTGTGCATGCATGTATTTGTTTACATGTTTGTGTGTGTGTGTGTCTGCGCGTACACATAGTTATGTGTATGTGACGAGCACACATGCCTATTTGCGATAGTGGTGCACATAGTCTACACCATGTGCAAGTTCATGTTCATGCAGCAGACCTGTTCTCCAGTCTTTGCCAGGAGATCCACATCTCACTCTCCAAGCCTGTGTGGAGTGGAGGTTCAGGTGCAGCTGTGTGGAAACCTGATCCTCTTTAGATTCTTCAAGTTACCCCCTTCACCCCAGCTTTCCCATGCTGCCAATATGTCTCTAAAAATTTTATAAACCTCCCTCCCCCCCCCCCCCCCCCATTATGTACCTCTTATCAAGCTCAGCACTGGGGAATTTTGCTTTACCACAAACCTCAGATTTTGAACGGTTGAGCTATGGTGCTCTGATCAGCAACTGGAAAATGGCCCATCATTAGCCAGTCTGAAATAAATTAAATATATGAGCTCTACTTTCTGTAGAATTTTAATTTCACTCACACCACCTTCTTACTTCTAACACAGTTGAAAAGATGAACGGGTTACAGCAGATATTAACCTTTTAAGGGTTCCTTGTTATCTGGAAAGCACGTTGGAGTGTCCTGAGGTGGTGATTTTGAATCAGGATGTTTCACTGTACAACTGAAAAACCAATTTTTTTTGGTGGGGGGGGTGGTTTCTAGGAACTGGACCAATTATCAAAGGTCAGAAGGGTGATAGCCAAATACTATATTGAAAATGCTCCATGTAAAGTCTTCAGAAAAACTGCTGTCAATTTTACAGAGTTCATATAGAGAGAGGTCCCTTCACCTACAGTATGTATGAACATATTGTGTTTATTCTTCTTTATTAGTGAATCATTAAAGTTCATAAATAAATCATCACCAGAAAAGAGCAGACTACATTGCACAAGTTAAATAACCAGCCTTCTGTCTGCAGCCCATTAATCACATGTTGACATAATTTGGATAATATATTTCATTGGACAGATCTCTGGGAAATGTTACAAGGACATTTTCCTCATTGGAATGCTGTCAAAGAGAGTTTTATGCTGCATATTGCTACTGGTGATTGCCCTGGGTTCCAACAGAGGAGAAAATGAGTTTGTTGAGAGGACAATAACGAAACCGACAAAGACTTCCAACATTTTCACTTCGGTTGCTCTCCTTGCCAATTAAATGGGAACAAGAACACGATCATTAAACAGATGCAATGATTAGAACATTATGCAGAGCGAATAAGTGACATTGGTAAAATACTTAATACTTAAGACAACATTTTACAAATGCAGTGGAGAAACATTAATAGGGGTGAAGGAGTTTTAAGTTTAAATTTCTTTATTTGTCACAAAATACCAAGTACAGTGAGAAGGGTTCTTCTACAAACTCAAAAAAAACCAAAATGCTGGAGAAGCTCAGCAGGTCAAACAGTAGCAAAGGTGGAAATACGTAACCAACGCTTCGGGCTTGAGCCTTTCATCATACCTTGTTCAGCTGATGTACCACTTTCAAGGAACTACACACTATCCCCGGGTCTTCCTGTTTACAACACACTCCAGTGTACTGCCATTCATTGCGCGAGTCCTGCCTGGTTTGACTTACGACAGTGCAACATCTCACACTTGTCAGGGTTAAACTCCTTTTGTCACTCCTTGGCCCACCTTCCCAACTGATCTAGACCATGTTGCAAACTTAGATGCTCACCCTCATCTATTGTGGTGTTATCTGCAAAAAGCTGGCCTCTCCACAACAGCAGACCAGGCAGGACTGGTGAACAGACAGTGGCTGGAGTTAGGAGGAAGTGCCAGCCAGGCCACCCCACACCCTCTTCCAGGGCAGGGTGTTGCAACTGCAGAGGATATCACGTGCCAAGGAGAGAAATGTGCCCAGCATTCAGCCAGCAGTGCAGAACCTGCGGAAAGTGGAACCATTTCAGCAGATCTAGGCAGCAAACCAACACACAGACCAGACCCAGACGGACGATCGACCAGTTAGAGCCAAAACGAGAGGGAGACAACCCTGATGATGAGTACTATGTTAATAGGCTGATCCGATGGATAGAAGGCAACCCAGGAGAAACCCAGTTCAGAGATAAACAACGTGGCCTTAGTATCCATGAAAGTCAATGGCAAGGCCATTGACGAAGGTCGACATAGAAGGAAAGTGCAACATCATGTCACTAAAGACATTCAACCAGCTGAAAAAAAGTGGAACAAGTTAAAACATGTTCAGATCAACGAGTCTGGTAGCGTACTGAGGGAGTAGAGTCCAAACCAATGGCGCAGTGTGGCTAAGGTGCTATGTACAGGAACGGTTAAACATTCTTTGTGATCCACGAGGATGTCCTGTCTCTGCTAGGCCTGAGCACATGCATGGATGTGGACCTCAGCAGAGAAATACACCAGATAAGCCCCAAATATGGTGAGCTTTTCACATACAAGCTGGGGGCATACTCCACGAGGTTCGACCTGGAGGTAAGACCTGTGGTTCATCCAGCACACCCATAAAGAACAAGGTCAAGGCCGAGCTGGACAGAATGCAGGTCTTGGGCGTAATCACTCCAGTTTTGGAGCTGGCCAAATGGGTGTCCTCCATGGTAGCCACCAAGAAGAAAGACGCACAGGAGATCCAGGTCTGCATAAACCCGGGAGACCTCAATGCAGCCCTAAAGAATCCGCATCACATTCACCCTACGTGCACCTTGGAAGAAGTTGCCGCACAGATGGCCAGCACAATGGTATTCTCAGACCTAGATGTAAAAAACTCATTCTGGCAAGTCTCACTCGCTACTGACCAGTTCAGCTCTGTGTTTGGTCACTACAGGTTCCTGCAGATGCCATTTGGAATCAATTCAGCCTGCGAATTATTCCTAAGATACGTGGAGCAAATTTTGGCCAGATACCCTTGTGCCATCATAGTCGATGATATACTGGTAGGCGGCAAGACGCAATCTTAAAGAAGGTGCTTGACGGAGCACAGAAGAAATAAACTTGAGGCTCACCCCCTTCCCCCCGGAAATGCAGGTCCCGCCTAAACCAAGTCAGCTATGTAGGCCATGTGTTTACCAGCAAAGACCTGAAGGTAGACCCCTCCAAAACGAGAGCCATTAGCAAAATGCCAGTGCCAATGGACAGGACAGCTCTACAAATATTCCTTGCCATGGTAAACTACCTGGGCAAATTTATCCCCAACTCAAGTGAACTGACAGCCCCACTGAGGCAGCTGATGCACAGAGACGTAGAGTGGACCTGGCACGAACAGCAGCAGAATGTTTTCAATGCTTTAAAGAGACACGTCATACCCACCAGTCCTCTCCTACTATGACGTACAAAAACCGCTGACCTGCAACGCCTCGCAGTTTGGCCTAGGTGCAGCATGCCTGCAAGACGGAAAACATATGCTTCAAGGTTCCTCATTGACATGGAAACTAGGTATGCACAAATTGAACAAGAACTATTAACAGTTGTTTTTGCTGGCTTTAAGTTCAATGACTATGTCTATGGTAGGCCGATCACCATAGAAACTGATCAGCTACCCCTGGTGACAATAATGAACAAACCAATACACATAGTGCCAGCGAGACTACAGCGAATGATGCTCTGACTCCAGAAGTACAACATCACTCTGGTGCACAAGTGCGAAAAGGAGATGCACTTGGTCGATGCACTATTGTGTGCCTCAGAAAATGCAGGGTCCAGAAGGTGGAAGGAGAAGACAGTTTGGATATTATGATGGTCACCCACATATCCACATCGATCAATTCTGCCAGATTCTTCATCACACCTCTCTGGGCCTGAAGCTCCTGCCGAATCTTAGTGATCAGGCGTGATAATCCTTTGTTATTTGCCTAGCGTTCCTGCCGGTCAGTGTAACACTCCTGACTCTTCGCCTGCAGGTGGGCCTGCATCAGCCCCTTGCCATCTCTGCCTGCCTCTCCCTACACTCCCGTTCTTGTTCCTGGTCCACCAGCTCTCGTTCACGTAGAAGCACTTCCCTCTCCTATCAGTTCCTGGATAACGTGCAACACATTTGAGATTTACATCCTGCATCGTGTCCATGAACTCATAAACAAATAGGCCATGATGAACGAATGAAAAGCGATTATTACCAGCCTCTGGCCCAACAGCAGCGAGGTCCCTTTTTTCTGGGCAGTTGAAGTCCGCTGGGTGGCTGAGGTGCTGGAAGTGGATGAAGTAGAGGGAGTCGGTGTGGTACAGGTGAGGTGTGGGGAGAAGGCATCTGGGACAGATGAGGGAGCAGGGGTGGTTGGGGGACCTGAAGTAGATGAGGTACAAGGAGCATCCAGTCCCTCCACCTCTTCCTCTGGTCGCAAACTGTGTTCAGGAGATGGTGCAGCATCCCCATCACTAGGCTGCATGTTAGTTACCAGCTTACATGCTGGTACCCCACATACTATATGCCTGGTTGAAATAAGGCCAGTCCAAACAACCACTCCCTCTCCTCCCAGTGTAGACCATAACCTGATGAAACCTCCTCCCAAAGTGTCTTCAACTTATTTATGACCTGGGACTTGTCCCTATTAAACCCTATTTCCCTGAGCTTGAATGTTATCGTCTCATAAAACCGGCCATCATTAATAGTGCCTGTGGTGGTACACCACCAGCCTACTGCAGGAGGCAACCATTGTACCTGCAGGAGTGTAAAGGGACAGGACAACACCTGGCCAGCTGTCAATCACTCGGCCTGAATGGATCAAGCCCCACCCGGTCAAGTGTCCATCACCCTCTGGGATATAAGCCTGCGCTGGTCTCCTGAGGCACACTCAGAGTTGCTGCAGCCACAGCCAGTCTGGCTCTGTGGAAGTCTTTGTGGATTAAAATTTGTTGAACAGTCTTTATCTATGTGGGTTTCTGATTCTGGCTAACAGTGCACCACTATGCCCGTCAAATCATATCCTTCCATCTCGTCCAACCTCAGTGATTCTTGCCCTTCCCTATTCCCCCCACCCTCCCCCCCCAGTTTGCAGACAATTAATTTTGTTATTTCTGAATCTGAATAATGCACATGAAAATTTATACCACTCACTTTTATAATGCACACGTGATTTTTAAACTACAATAATTTGGATTGCACTTCTAATTGAGGAGAGGAAGATCTACAGTCAGCCTTACCTCAGGACTCCAGCAGACTGCCTCAGCACATGATAGAACGTACTCACGCAAAAAAAATTGCATAATTTCTGTCCAGGAACGCAAATTGTTCTTTTTCCACTGGTTTAATCAGCATGCAGGCATCTGCTGATGCCGGAGATTTGAGTAGGGGTCGAGGCTGTCAATCCCCAGGGTGATTTGACATCATTTGACGCCGGCGTGCTGATTGATTTGCTTTTCCACTGGATCCTTAACCAGTAAATTGGCTGTCATTTCCTGGGACAAGGTGCCAGTGGACAAGGGGCTTAAGTTAATAGCAAACATTAATATTACACAAAGGTACAAAATAGAATACTTAACAGATACCATTACGGATTAGGCTACAATAACTAGAAGATTTAACAAGTGAAATAAATTGGAATATTAAAGAGACAACAGGAAAATCTAATAAAAAAATAAATTGGATAATTCAGTACAGCTATTAACTGGATCTTTTGACAGAGGCTTTTAAAATCAGATAGGTCAGTGCAAAATTCAACTGGAATATTTAATTGGAGCAAAAACTGGAATATTAATCAAAGGAACTTGCCATGGCACCAAAAGTACTGAGGGTTTTGATAATTTTGCATGCAAAATATAGTCATAAATTAAATGATTTCTTTTAGCAATTTTGGACAAATTGCAGGAAACCGACTAGAAATTCTGGATGAGTGTTGCAGTCAGGTTTGTAACTAAATTTCATTCAATTCATGAGGGTAAACAAAACGTCTGCAAATGCAGGGGAACTAGTACTGTAAACACGACTGTTGGGGAACTGAGCAGGTCACGTGGCTTCTATAGACGCTTGTTTGATCTGTTGAATTTTTCCAGCTCTTATGTGCATTTTACTTTGTTTAGTTCATCTTGCCAATTATTAAAGCAGAATTAAATTTCCACTGAAAATTTAATGGAAGTGGCTGCTTTATAATAGTAGTTCAATTGAAGTATGATAAAATTGCTCTCAGTCATTTCAAGCCGTAGATTTCATGTCCAATACTAAATAAATGGCAAGGTCAAATGTTGCAAGCTGTCAAGCTCAAGTCTGTGAAGCAATTGGCTTTAAATGGCTTCCAAGCTTCTTATCTTTGAGAATAATCTTCAGAAATGGAAGGCGCAGACACTCAAATAATTTCTTCTGTCTTCATTCATATTTTGCCAGTAAAATCAATAAAATAGAGTACTCCTGACCCTTTTTACTGAACTAGTTGTCCTTGATCTGAACTTCACTCATGGTTATGTAACAGTTCTCTTTCTATTTCTGTGTTTGAAAATTATCAGAAAGGCTAGAATCATTTTACTTCGGATAAACAATTTACTTATTTTTGTGGTCATAGAGTCGTGGAGTCGCATAGCATAGAAACTTGTCTATGTTAATCATATATATATATATATATATATAATTTTTCTGTCAATTTATTTATTTATTTATAAATGGATGGGTGGGTGGGCAGGCCGGAAGTTGGAGGACTGACAGCGAATAGATAGATAGATAGATTGATTTTTTTTATTGTCTTGTAATTAAAAACAGCATCAGGTGACACGAAATTGCTTTAGTCTGTTGTAAGGCCGACAAATTTGCCATCGGTAGAAATTTCCTGAAGCACCTCTTATAGTTAGAGAATGAGAAGCAGAAGAAAGTCTCCCCCCCCCACCCCAAGTCACCGAGTGTCTGTGTATTCACCCCAGCACTCCCGCAGTGTCGGCAGCCACACAGAGTCCAATCCAAACCATCGGCAATCCGAGCTCCAGATCTGAACCTCCAATACAATTAGGAACCCTTCAGTGCCCTTGGCTCCCTCTCGCATCCCAGTTCCAATACCCAGTACCCCTTCAGCCAGTTTCATGCCTGTCTCCAGCAGTCTGCCAGCCAGTCTCCAGCAGATAGATAGAGAAAAATAGATTGATCGATTAATCGATAGACAGATAGATTGGTAGATAGATATAACACTTATCTACATTAATTCATGCCATGGCTTGCTCACTCAAGTACCTGCCCAGGTGCCTCTTGAATGTTGTTCCTGCTCCTACCTCCATAACCTCTTCTGGCAGTTCATTCAAGATACCACTTGCTCTTTGTGTGAAAAATTGCCCCTCAATTGTCCATTAAACCTCCTTTCTCTCTCATTAAGCTTATGCCCTTTCCTTTCAGACACCCCCTATCATAGAAAATAGTTTCTGTCTATTTTCACTGTCTCAACCTCTATCATGTCACCTTTGAGCCTCCTTCACTTCAAGGTGAAAAAAGCCAGCTTATCCAACCCCTCCTTACAATGCTAGCTCTCCTATCCAAGCAATATCCTTGTGAATCTTTTCTGCAAACTATCTCACTATCTCACCCTATCTATAGTGTGTTGACCAGAACTGCACACAACACTCCAAGTGCAGTCTAAGCAATGTTTATATCCCAAATCATATACTCAATGCCTTAGCTGATGATATCAAGCGTATCATATTATATGGTTTTCACAAAACTCATTTTCAGAGAAACTATATACCTGGTCCTCAAGGTTTCTCTGTTTTATAACACTCCAGTCACTAGAAATGCCCTGCCCTAGTTTAATTTCCCAAAACACATCACTTTGCATAACTGAGATATTCCATCTGCCCTTGCCCTCTTTCCAATTTGATCAATATCCTGTTGTGATCTCAGTTAACTTTCTCACTGTTCACTGTAATAATTTTAGTGTTGCCTGCATAGTTATTAATCATTCCATCCACATTCTTAGCCACATCATTATAAAAATTACAGACAATAGAGGGCTCAGCATCGATCCCTGCAGAACATGACAGGTCACAGGCCTCCAAACTGAAATCCAACCCTGCTCTACCATCCTCTGTCTCCCACAACTAAACCGATTTGCATCAAATTTATGAGATAATCCTGTGTCTTAACCTATCCAACCATATCAAAAGTCTTATGACAGTCCAAGACGATAACATCTACCACTCTGCCATCACCATTCCTCTTGTTCACCTCTTCAGAAAGCTCGGCCAAAGGTGTAAGCCATGATCTCCCCCGCCCAAAGCCATCCTGACTATCCTCAATCACTCCTTGCCTTTTAAAACGCAACTAGACTCTGTCTCTTAGAATCCCTTCCAATAATTTTCCCTCCACAGATGTTAAGCAGGATTTAAGAAAGTCTGACAAATAAGCTGCAGGTATTTTAATACTATTGCTGCTCACCTTTGTCACCATCAGCTCATCAGTGACAATCAGGTCACGTTAATTTGTTTGAGGATTGTCAGTTCTGCAAGAGCTTGTCTGCCTCTTACATTTCTGCCACTCTTTTTGATTCAAAGCTTTATGCTCAACGTTTCAGCAATAACATAACTTGCAATTATATATTTTATATATATATATTACTTCTTTTTTTTTTGGTTTGGCTTCGCGGACGAAGATTTATGGAGGGGTAAATGTCCACGTCAGCTGCAGGCTCATTTGTGGCTGACAAGTCCGATGCGGGACAGGCAGACACGGTTGCAGCGGAAAATTGGTTGGTTGGGTGTTGGGTTTTTATATATTACTTATACACACATACACACATGAACACAAATATATATATAACACACATACAGAACAATAGAGAGAGAGAGAGAAAATACATGATATATATATTTGTTTTCCTTTGTTGCCTTGTAAAGACGCACAAAGCATCACCACTAGTCCAGAGCCCCTACCACGACGAGAGAAATTGGTGGTGCCATTGCACTGGACAGGAAAAAGACAACAAAGAGTTGTGAACTCGGCCAGCACCATTAGTCTTCACCTCATTAAGGACATCTACAAGAGGCGGCGTCTCAACAAAGCAGCCTCCATCATCAAGGACCCTCACTGCTACCATCAGAAAAGAGGAACAGGAGTCTGAAGACGAACGTCCAACAGTGCAAAAACAGCTTCTGGTCCCCAGCTATCAGATTTCTGAATGGTTAATGAAACCACAGATGTTACCTTGCTTTTTTCTTTTCTTTTGTACTTACTTATTTATTTTTAAAATAGAGTATTTACAGAAATGTAATTAATAGCAATTTTGCACCTGTAATGCACAATAATGCTCCTACAAAACAAATGTTACACGTTCATGACAATAAATATTGATTTCTGAATCAGTGACATCGAGGGTCCATGGATCCTGCCATCTCCTCTGGTGTCACTGCCTCTTAACCTCCATAGCTGTACAGCATCCTGCCTGATCTGGCAATGAACAGGAGCTCCAGGCATCCAAATCATCCTCGTCGACCTCTGTTTCAATGTCCCCAGTGACTGAGAAGCAGTCAGTACCCTACACTCAAAAAGTGGGATTAAATCTGTAGAGATGCCCTTCTTATCCCTCTGGCCCTGCAGAATCCTCCCCTGTATGTTAAAACTGATTAATTGTACTGCACGACATCTCTCTCTACAATCCAAAGATCCTTTTTTACTTTCTCTTTTCTTCTTCTTCTCTTTTTATACCTGTAATTTTTTTAACTTTTTTATATTGCTTTCATCCTGCGGAGGGAGAGGTTTTGGGTTTGGGTGAAAACCATCAGGTATGTAATCAATTTGTTCTTTTTTGATATCTGATTTATTATAATAATTGCAGTTACTGCACGTATGGAATATTAAATAAAATACTGAAATAAAAGGGAAGCAGTCAGTACCCGAGGCTCTTGGGAAACCTTCTTGCCATCTTCATCCTGACCCTGATACAGGTTGTACCTCTTTAATCTGGTGACATTGGGTCCTGGCCATTGCTGGACCACAGAAAAAGCCAAAACACAGAAATTGACCCCTCAGAGAACTCCCCATATAAGCATATCAAAGGTAGAAAAAGTTTAAAACAGGAAATAATACTGAGGGGCTATACAGTTAGGGTAGCAATTAGCGCAATGCCTTTACAGCGATTGGGACATTAGTACAAGCTCCTTGAAGACAGTGCGGGGCTCGAACCCTGGTCATGATTGTGGCAGATTCTACCTTGACAGTGCCAGTGATCAGGATCAGAGTTCGAGTCCCGCGCTGTCTGTAAAGAGTTTGTACTAACGACGGCAGATTCAAAACATGCCAGACCACGGGAGTTCCCGGATCATAGAGTGCCAGATTATAGAGGTTCAACCTGTACCTGGTTCCCATAAGCCAGTGTCTAGCAGCCCGCAACCTGGTGTGAGGGCTTTGACTGCTGAGCTGCTCGCTGGACCTTTGCCGTGGACCTCTCCCAGGCCTCTCCTTCTCAGCATTGGGGACAATAGTTGGTTTTGGCATCAGGAAGCCCAACATACAGCAAGATCAGCTATGGATGGGAGTGAGAGCCTTTACAAATCATGAAATTGTGCAGCACATGAACAGGTCCTTTGGCCCATCACTTCCATGCTAACCTTCTTGCCCATCTGTACGTATCCCATTTGTGAGCAATGGGATCAGTGCTTTGCCTATATAGATGGTCCAACATATAATTTTTCAAATTACGATGGATCCATAGCGACACAGTCCTCATGCTTTTTTCAACCTTTTCTCATGTTTTTAATCGCCTGTTCTCAGATTTTTTTTCTTCCGTTCTCGGTTTTTTTTTCGACCAATTATATTTTCAGAAATATAACCATCGTAAGTTGGGGGTCTACCTTTATATGCATCTAAATGCTTAACTACCTCAAATGTTGTGACTATGTCTATATAACAATTTACAGTACGGAAACAGGCCATATCGGCCCTTCTAGTCCACACTGATTTATGTGAAACTCCACCAGTTTCACCTATCCTTGCCCATAACCCTCAAACCCACTCACATCCATGTACAATTGACCCAGCCGCAACTACTACTTCCAGTAGATCATTCCATTCAGCCACCACTCTCTGAGTGAAGAAGCATCCTCTTATCTTACTCCTAAAATTTTGCCCCCTAACCCTTAACTAACCCTTGTACCAATCTCCCCTACCCTCAGGGGAAAGAGCCTATTCACATCTACTCTTCATAATTTTAAATACCTCTAACTTCACCATTTTTCCTGGTGGTTCATTCCAGATATCGAACATTGCACAGAAAAAAAAGTCAGTCAGATTTCCTTTTAAGATCCCTTCTTCTCATCTTAAATCTCTGCCCTCTTGTTTTTTAATTTCCCCACCATGGGAAAAAGATTTTGACCATCTTTCCGATTTTAGTGGAGCTGGATAAAATGTTCCCCTGGAGCTCCTCCTCAGATTCCTAGGCGGCTTGAGGATCTCTTATGCTACAAAGACACAGAGACCACATGGCACAAACTGGGCCAGTTCGACCACACTGACTAGGGAGGTGTTCTACTCTGGTCCCACAACCTTTGGGTATCCACTGATAAATCCTACAAAGACGATTCTCAGGAGCACTCTTGAGGTACTGGACAAAGTGGCAACTCTCTATCTGCCTTGGTTAAAGAATTTCATGACATTTGAAATGTAGTATTACATGGAAATGATGGAACCTTTACAATAATGACAGAAAGCCACCACAAAAACAGGGAGAGTTAAAAAGGTAAGCTCTAAGGTGGAGTGTTAAGGGCGTTGGGAAGTGAAGGAATTGCGCAAGGGAATTGCAGAGATATGGACGGACTATCAAACAAAACAATGAAATTCATAATGAGAGGGATCAGTACTGGTGGTTGAGGAATGGAGAAGTCTCAGAGCATTGAGCAATCAATGGAAAATCCCATTGCCAGATTACCACACTCTCCGCTGTAACACTACACATTCCCAATTCCGTAACAGCATCCTCTCTCTCTCTCTCTCTCTGCAACAACTCTAGACATTCCCAATGACAGAGAATCACATGCTCTCTCTGCTGTGACACCACACTCTCTCTCTCTCTCTCTCTCTCTCTGCTTTAACACTACACGCCACATACTCTCATGCTGCAACACTACCCATTCCCATTGCTAGAGCACTATACACTCTCGCTGCTGTAACACTACACCTAACCAATGCCACAGCACCACACTGTCTCTGGAACATTTCCATGCACTCCTCTTTCTGCCCCAAAACTACACATCACTCTGTGGTGGTACACCACTGGCCTACTGCAGGGGGCAACCTCTGTACCTGCAGGAGTGTAAGGGGACAGGACAACACCTGGCCAGCTGTCAATCAGTCGGCCTGAATGGATCAAGCCCCACCTGGTCGGGTGTCAATCACCCTCCGGGGTAAAAGCCTGCGCCGGCCTCCCGAGGCCTCACTCAGAGTTGCTGCAGCTACAGCCAGCGTGGCTCTGTGGAAGTCTTTACCTTGTGTGTTTGATTCTGGCTAACAGCGCACCACACACTCTTTCTCTCTGCCATAGCACCAAACACCCCTCTCTCTCTCTCTCTCTCTGTCCCAACACCACACACATACACACTGTACTTTGACCAATGTCACGCAATCAGAGCAGCACTGCCGGTACAAACTGCAATATTTCCTGTTGAGCCAAACAGGATCTATGACTGAGAATGCAGATGCTTCCACTGCAATTGGAGCACATGTTGCCATGGGAATGCATAATTACCACTGCCATCATAAAACAGACAGCCTTAGTGCCAATGCATTACACCCTATATACACACTGAGCCCACTGCCAGAGAGGCGCACACATGGGGCCATGGTGAAACACACTGAACATTTTCCAAAGCATCACAAACTGTACCACCGAACATAGAACACAGAACATTATTGCACAGTACCTGCTCTTTGGCCCACAATGTTGTGCTGACTTGTAGAAACTGACCCCACCATCAATCTCATGCTTCCCATTATCATCGTAACATATATTGCATCAATGCCTCAATGCCAATGACCACTGCAAGCTGTATTCAAAAAAATTTTAAAAATACAATGCTGGAGTAACTCAGCAGGTCAAACATGTACTTTATGTAGCAAAGATAAAGTTGCAAAATAATCAATTTTTTGGACATGAGCCCTTCATCAAGGTAAAGGAACCGAGGTTTACAAAAGGTAATGAGGTCCTGGATCAGAAGATGAAAGAGATGCACACCCAGTAAATGCAGCAAGGAATGAAAGAGGTACTTGAAGGGTATAGGAAATGTGAGAAAACAAAAGGATATCAGGAGGGCTCAAGGAAAGCATGAGGGAGGTTGCTCTGGCAGAGAGGTGAAGGAAAATCCAAAAGGCTTCTACAGACATATTAAAAGCAAGGCCCTCCCTCCCTTTTCCACCTAATACCTCATCTGAGGGCCCCCTTCCCCTTCCACCCTTCCCCCCTCCCCACCATTTTATTGAGCTGCTAATCTACATTTTGTCATGCCTTGATGAAGGGTTCAAGCCCAAAATGTTGGTTTAATACCAGTGGTTCTCAACCTTTTTCTTTCCATTCACATATCACTTTAAGTATTCCCTATTCCATAGGTGCTCTGTGATTAGTAAGTGATTGCTTAAGGCGGTATGTGGGTGGAAAGAAAAAGTTTGCAAACCACTGTGTTAATCGTACCTAATTGAATTGTTATGTGCACAGTTTCTGAACTCCAAAGGAATTGACAATTTTTCTCAAGCAAAATATTTCAGTAACAATTGGGTCTAGAGCAATGGTTCTCAACTTTACCTTCCCACCCACATAATCCCTTACTAATCACAGAGCACCAATGGCAATAGGGAGTACTTAAAGTGGTATGTGAGTGGAAAAAAAAGGTTGAGAACCACTGTTTTATATCTTTATCTTTGCAATATAAAGTACACTGTTTGACCTGCTGTGTTTCTCCAGTATTGTGTTTTGACTTCAATTACAGTGTTTGCAGACTTTTGGGTTTTGCAAACTGTAACCCCTGCCACACATTGAACAATCTACCATCATCAGAGAAGAGAACCCAGTGGAAGGATACGGTGTGGGAGGAGCTGGAGAGGGGCCCTTGGTCTGGCATCTGCAAATCACCCTCCTCTGTCCATCATCCATTCACATCTTCCCGATTCACCAATCCCACATGGGGCCCCTTCCCAAATCTCCCACCCTGGCCTCTTTACTTTGGCTTCTCTTTTCTACATCTCCTCTCTTAATGAAGGATTTGGGACTGAAATGTGTAATGATAGAGTGTTAGTGATCCTCCTGATCACCAGAGGAAGTTGGATACTAGTTTATTAGCTTGGGTTGAATTCCCAATATAGATGCCTGCACACAGTCTTGTGTGTATTTTAGCTAACAAAGTATAATTATTTTAAAAGAACCAAAGCTTCTTTATTACAATAAAAGAAACATCACATGGTTCCAGGAGTGTGTATTGTATGAGGAGTGTGCATAATTGTTAGCAGCAGGGAAATGGAAAGTGTGATGATTCTTGATGCTGTAAATTGGACTGGAAATGTCAACCAAGAGTGGGGGTTGTTTAAATAAAGATTTGTAGAGGCAGCTACACTACTACTGAATGAACAAACAACCAGATGGGTTGAGCTCAGTAAGCAGAACTGATTTATTGCAGACTGCTGGGCTGGACTAGGCTTATACTCCCAGCCCATACCTGGCTGAGAACCGTGCTGGGGGATGCTGATGTCATCGAGGTGTCACGTGGTCCCCCAGTGGGGGCTTCTGAGCCCTGTGCTGAGAAGAAGGGGGAAACACGCAATGGCGCCATTTTGGCCGGCTGCCCTGTCGCATGGATTACAAGTGGGGCCGGTTCGCCTGCCTAGTGGTGTGCTGCCAAACAGCCCCCCAAAACCGGCGCTAATGTCCTTTTTAGCTGGGTGGCCTCTCTTCTTAGGCTGGGCCACAATCACCGGTTTGATGGGGTCAAGGTACGCTGGCTTCAGCCTGTCCACAGTAAACAGTTCCCGCCTGCCGCTGATGTCCAGCATCAATGTAGACTCTGAATGCTGGACAATCTTGCATGGCCCCTCATAATGTCTCTGCAGAAATTCCGCGGGCGGGCCCCGCTGTATAAAAACGTACTCTGTAGAAAGGAGCTCGCTGAGGATGTGAGATGGCCATGTGCTGTGTCTGGGTGGCAGTGGAGGTGCGAAGGAGTCCAAGCGGGCCTGGAGGTGGGGAAGCAGCTCATGCGGTGACTGTTAGGGGTTGTGAGGAGCATTGATGAACTCACCAGGAAGTACCAGCGGTGCGCCGTAGACCAGCTGCAGATTCTCCTTGGGCATGGAGCGGATGCCCAGGAGAACCCAAGGCAGTTCGTCCACCCAGTCGGGACCGGTGAGGCGGGCCATAAGTGCCGACTTAAGGTGGCAGGGCAGACACTCGACCATCCCATTGGCCTGCGGGTGATAGGCCATGGTGCTGTATAGCTCGATCCCCAACCTGTTGGCGAGCTGTGCCCAGAGCGCAGAGGTGAACTGGGTGCACTGATTGCTGGTGAGGTGATTTGGAATGCCGAACCGGGCGACCCAACCGTGCAACAGCACTCGGGAGCAGGAGTCCGCGGAGGCGTCCAGCATCGGATCGCCTCAGGCCAACGAGTGGTGCTGTCCACCACTGTGAACAGGTAACGGTTGCTCCGGGAAACGGGTCAAGGCCAAACTATGTCCACGTGAATGTGGCTGAACCATTCCCAGATGTGCTCAAACTCTTGCATGGACGCCCTGGTGTGCCTGTGTACCTTGGACATCTGGCAATGGGTGCATGTTCTGGCCCAGCCCACAATCTGCTTCCGCAGCCCATGCCAGATGAACTATTCTGCCACCATCCGGACCGTGGACCTGATGGATGGGTGCGAAAGGTCATGGATGTGGTGGAAGACTTGCCTGCACCACTGCTGGAGAACAACTGGCCGCGGGGTGCCCATAGAGACATCGCACAGGACGGTGCTCCTGCCACTCAGAGTCGGGAGGTCTCGGAACCGCAGGCCCATGATGGCAGACCTAAAGGCTCATGTCTCCTCATCAGACTTCTGGTCCCAGAAAAGCAGGTCGAAGTTGAGGCCAGGCATCAGTGCACAGATGGCCAGTCGCGAGAGTGCATCGGCGACCACATTGTCCTTCCCTGCCTTATACCAAATGTCGGTGGTAAGCTCCAACACAAAGGAGAGGTGACGCTGCTGGCGGGCTGACCAGGGGTCCTTCACCATCATGAGTACCTGGGTGAGGGGTTTGTGGTTAGTGAAGATGGTAAAAGTCCTCCCCTCCAAGAAATTGCAGAAATGCCACACAGCTCTATACTTGAGCTCTGGTGGGCGGAGAAGCCAGCTGAAGAATGCCAGCAGCTTCCATTGTCCGTTCACCTGCTGCTCCAGGATGGTGCTGACGGATGTGGCAGAGGCATCGACAGATAGCGCCATATGCTGGTTGGTGTGTGGGTGGGCAAGCATGGTAGCCTTCGTGAGGGTATCCTTGGTGGCTTCAAATGCACTGCAGGCTCTGGGGTCCAGGTGAGCATTTTGTGCTTGGCTGCGATTAGGGCGAATAGTGGCTGCATGATGCACACAGCTCCCGGGATGAATCAGTTGTAGAAATTGACCAAACCCACAAACTCCTGCAACCCCTTGAGATTGTCCAGACATGGGAACTCCTTGATAGCGGCGGGCGTGACTCCCTTGACCGTGATGGTATGGCCCAGAAACTGCATGGACTCTTTCTCAAACTGGCACTTGGCTGGGTTGATGGTGAGGACGAAGTCAGCCAGCCGGGAGAAAAGGTGCGCAGGTGGGCCTTGTGTTGCGCCCGATCTCTGCTGGCAACGAGGATGTCGTCTAAGTAAATGAAGAAGAAATTCAGGTCCCTGCCCACTGAGTCCATGAGGCACTGGAACGTCTGAGCGGAATTCTTGAGCCCAAACAGTATGCGAAGGAATTCAAACAAGCCGAAGGGGGGTAATGATAGCTGTCTTGGGTATGTCCTCAGGGTGCACTGGGATTTGGTGATACCCGCACACCATGCAGGTTGGCCATAAAGTCCTGGATGTGAGAGATGGGGTAACGGTCAGGAACTGTCGCCTTGTTGAGCCGTCGATAGTCTCCACAGGGGCACCAGCCGCCAGATGCTTTCGGGACCAGGTGGAGCGATGAGGCCCATGGGCTGTCAGACCGCCAAATGATCCCCAGCTCCAACGGATGTGAAAACTCCTCCTTCGCCACCTGGAGCTTGTCAGGTGGGAGCCGGCATGCCTTGGCGTGAACCGGTGGGCCCTGGGTGGGCATGTGATTGAACACCCCATGACACGGCAAGGTAGCAGAGAACTGTGGCTTGAGGAGGGTCGGAAACTCGTCCAGTATTCACTGGAACTCATCTCTGGGCATGCTGATCATGGCAATCTGTGGCTGCACTGTGCAGGAGGCGTTGAGGCGAACAGCCTGGAAAGTAGGGTGTCCACCAGGCACCTACCCCGAATGTCCACCAGAAGCCGGTGGGCGAGGAGGAAATCGGCACCCAGGATGGCGGTTGGAAGGGACGAGACGATGAACCTCCACGAGAACTTTCGTCAGCCAATCTGGAAGTGGAATGTCTTGTCTCTGTACATCTGGATCTCTGTTGTGTTGGCTGCACAGAGGGGATGTCCTCGAGTTCGGTTCCTGGACTCGGCCATGGCCGGAATGACTCTGATGTGGGCCCCAGTGTCGATGAGGAACTGCCAGCCGCTGACTGAGTCCCACAGGTAGAGGAGGCTGTGTCCTTGGCCAGCCGCCACAGCCATTAACAGCGGCCAGCCTGCTTGCTTGTAGAAGCAGAGGCCTGGAGTGGGTGCTGTGCCCTAGGTTATGCTCTTGGTGGCTTCTACAGGGGCCAGATGCTCTACTGCAGCACTAGGGGCAGGCTTGACATGGTCATGCCAATGCCTCGTGACCTGCTGGACTGCCGAGCCCTCCGGGAATCGCTTGAGCCATAGCTCTTGGGCCTTCTGAGCAACCTTCCTTGGGTCGGAACAGCTCTCTTGGGCCAATAACGGCCGGATATCCTCAGGCAGATGGTCAAGGAAAATGCGGTCAAAGAGTGGGCAGTTGGTGTGATCACCCATGAGTGTGAGCATCTCGTCCATCAGCTCCATCGGGGACCTGTCCCCCAAAGCATCGAGGTGCACATCCGAGTGGCAGGCTGGCGCCTGGATAGTCCGAGGGATCCGGTGAGCACTCGCTTGATGATCTTGTATTTGTCTTCGGTGGGTGGATGCTGAACAAGGTGCAGCACATGTTTGGCGATGGCATGTTCCAGGGTGGCGACCACATGGTAGAATTTGGTTGTGTCAGATGAAATCTGGCGGAGGTGAAACTGAGCCTCCGCGTGGCCGAACCAGGTCTCCAGCTCCTGAACCCAGAAGTCAGGCAGTTTGATGGCTATAGCATTGATCCCAAGTTCGTTCATGATGGGTTCAAAGACGTTTGAACCAGTCAGGGTCACCAATTGTAGCAGCAGCTACACTACTACTGAATGAACACACAACCAGACGGGTTGAGCTCAGTGAGCAGAACTGATTTATTGGAGGCTGCTGGACAGGACTTATACTCCCAGCCCGGACCTGGCTAAGAACCGCACTGGGGGGCGCTGACGTCACCCGGGCATCACATGGTCCCCCAGCGCAGGCTTCTGAGCCCTGTGCTGAGAAGAAGGGGAAACCCCTGACGGCGCCACTTTGGCCAGCTGCCCCGCCGATTACAAGCGGGGCCGGTTCGCCTGCCTAGTGGTGTGCCGCCACAGATTCATGCTGTACCTGCAGGCCACTGGAATCAATAGCAAACCTGATGCATGGAAGATTGCACTGCTACTTACCATGGTAGGACGTCAACCACTAGAGGTTTTCAATATATCTGTTTTTGCAGAGGCAGACTAGCTCGTTCGACAAGGTTCACCAAAGAAAAATGAAACATTTGAGAGGGTCGTGTTTTGCTCACACATGCAGCTGCAAGGGAGAGCTTTGAAATTTTTTTAATGTCTTGAAATTAAAAGCAAAAACATGCAATTTTGGATTGCTGGAAGATTCAATGATCCGTGATCAAATTATGTTCAGAATTATTGATAAGAAATAAGAGACAGAGCTTACCTTAGTTGAAGCTGTGAAGATATGCCACATCAGTGAATTAGATCTGCAGCACATGAAAAAGTTTGGTGAGAGTGCAAAAGCCAGTGAAAATGAAGACATAGCCGTAGCCACAGTGTGTGTCCACACACGAACAAAAAAAACGAGATAGAGAAAACAAAAAGGTGGAGAGACATTCAAGTGCAAATAATGTGGCACTTAATATGCACCAAAACAATGCCCCACCTGTGGAAAAGTCTGTAATAAGTGTAAAGGGCGGAATCACTATGCAAAGCAATGTTTTACCAAAGAGAAACAAAACAGAAGTGAAACTGTACACACTGTAGAAGAAACTGCTCTTAGTGATACATTTTTTGTTGTCACGGTAGTGCAGGTAGGTTATAAACTAATCGACACTAAACTGCCACGCGTGAACAGAGTTGAACATGATAAGTGGACTGTGTCATTGCATGCAAATGGTACAAATATTCCTTTCAAGCTGGACACAGGGGCAAAGGTCAGTTTGATCTGTGAGCATGACATCAGGGCAATGATGATAAAGCCATACATCCATGCAAATCCTGTACAGCTCAAAGCCTACAATGGACAGAGCATCAACATGAAAGGTACATGTAAACTCAAGATGAAAGTTAAAAATAAAGAGCACCGCCTCAGGTTTGCAGTAGTCCCAGATGGATATGAATTAATGCTTGGTGACAAAGCATGTGAAAACTTGAGCCTAGTCAAGAGGGTGTAATACATTGACAGTGAGCATGCACAGAATGAGACAGAGTGTCTTGGTCTGGTCTATGTACTCAAGAAATTCCACAGTTATGAGTATGGTCTACCAACATTCCTGGCAATGACAGACCACAGGCCATTAATAGCCATAATCAAGAAAAATCTCATTGAAATGTTGCCCAGAATCCAAACTAACAATGAAGCTACAATGTTATTGTGTTAGCTGATGCATTATCCAGGGCAACGACGCAAAGTGAAGCACTCATTGAGAGTTCCACAGAGTCAGGTGTGAATCTGATCACTGAATCTCTTCTCGTATCTGACATGAAATCTAAGCAGATCACAGCTGATACATAAAAAGGCATGGTTCTACAGAAGGTCATCAAGAATCTGAATGAAGGATGGCCTAAAGGTGAATGTCAGCCATACTACAGCTGAGCTGACTGTTGTCAATGGGCTTCTACTCAGAATGAGCAGAATTAACATTCCTCAATCACTGTGACAAGAGATGCTGAAAAAGGTGTGTGAGGGGGATCTGAGAATGGTAAAATGCAAGAGGAGGGCCAGAACTGCTGTTTATTGACCAGGAATAAATGCTGCATTGACAGGATGGTTTCCAGCTGTGAGACCTGTTTGAAACATCATGCAAAGCAAACAAAGGAACCCATGATAATAACTGAGTTACCAACAGATCCATGGCAGACAGTGGGACTGATCTGTTCCATATGGATGGAAATAATTACTTGCTGATTATTGACTATCTATTGAATGCATTTGCATCTGCCTGCACTGAATTTGGTCTGAAAATTAGCCTGGGCAAGAAGGTCATCTTTAGCCAACAAGCCCACAACATTCCATCAGTTAACATCAATGGGTCAGTGCTCACCAATGTAGAGAAATTCTGATACTTGGGCTCCACCATGACAACAACGAACTCACTCAATGCAGAACTGGACACACGCCTGGGAAAAGCATCCACTACCTTCGGTCGCCTCCGTGCCTGCGGTGGGATAACTGCCACCTCTCCACCAAGTTGAAGATCCGAGTCTATGAGCCCTGTGTGCTGAGTACTCTTTTCTACGGCTGGGAATCCTGGGTCACAGATAGAAAGCAAGAACATCTTAACAGATTCCATTTCCGCTGTCTCAGATCCATCCTAGGCTACTCATGGCACAACGGATGGGAGGTCTGTGATGGGCCTGGATATGTTTGCTAGCTTCTGTTGCCTTCTTAGTACCTGGGCACTTGAATTACCAAACCAATTGGTTTACTTTCGACAGTGCACCTGTAAAAATTGATAAGAGTGTCTGATGAAATGGCAAATTTCCTCAGACTCCTTTGAAAGTAGAGTCACTGTTGTGCCTTCTTATTTATGGGGCATAGCAGTCAGTGCAGTGATCGGGACTGGGCTTGGTATCCCGCACTGTCTGTAAAGAGTTGGTACATTCTCCCCAAGTCTGTGTGGGTTTCCTCCAGGGACTCCAGTTTCTTCCCACCATATTCCACATGCTGGAACCTCTCCTTGGGAATAGAGCATAACCGTGGGGAGATTTTTTTTAAAATTGTCAATGTTTTGAAATGGAATCTTTGCAGTCCTGTCTGGCCTGGACATTAACCTTTCTTTTTCTCTCACTGTTGCTTGACCCTTGAGTTCTTCCTGCGTGTTTTTTTTTGTCTTTCACATTCCAGCATGTGCTTTAATTTCCTGGGTCCTGTCCTTGATATACCATTTGGCTTTAATGTTTAAAATTTAGGCATACCGGCGTGGACTTGAAGGGCCGACATGGCCTGTTTCCACGCCGTAAACAGTTATATGGTTAGTTATATGGTTCGAGAAATATCAGGGGTCATGGGCCATTATTGTGCTGTATGTCTACATTTAAAGTGACTCTACCGCTCACACCTCAATCACATCTCAGCCCCTCTCCCAGCTTTTTCCCCTTTAATAAATATAGTTTTACACATTCTATCCTAGTCTTGGATGAAGGATCCTGACCCAAAATGTTGATTGACCATTTCTACTCATGAATGCTGTCTGAACTGCTGAGTTCCTCCAGCAATTCATTGTCTGTTCACGATTCCAGCATCTTCAGCTGCTCTCTCTCTACTCCAGAGTCAAAATTTGTGAAGCTGCTTTTGTCTGCAAACCTTTAGAAAAGAATTAAAACATGAAAACAATGGCCAAGTCCTTCAGTTAGATGTTCGGTTAGGGATTCTGAACACACAATTACTTCTATCACAATCACATATGACAACTGTGGAAGATTGAGTTTTCATTTTGTAATATGCTTTTGTTTTCACAGTTCCAGAACTTGGTGCAGTTTAAAAAAAGGTCTAGACAGAAAGAATATACCCTTTAATTCTTATCTGAAGATTAAAGCCAGTCAAGGACAGGCAGTGAAAGTCTTTCCATATTTTCGCTCGTTTGACCATTGAAAAAGTCCCTGAACATTTCCTTTGCAGCTGAAAATGTCATTTGGTTGAGTCTAGGAGAATGAAAAAGCATTGTCAGGTTCAATGAAAAAAACAATCTTGTGAAGAATTCACTTAAAAGACTGTGAAGAATTACAAAAATCATCACTATTCCATTCATTAACAGAACCAATAAACAATTTGAGCTGTTATGAAGCTGCTAAATTGTTTAAACAATAAACATAATATCTTTCTTTTTCTGGGAGCTCTTAAAAGACTATTAAGATAACTTTTTAAAAGCTCCATCCAGCTCTAATCCATTAGGGAAGTTAGCAATTCCAAGTTTCTCTGGAATCCATCTTGCAAAAAAAAACAAAAAGGTGGAGAGACATTCAAGTGCAAATAATGTGGCACTTAATATGCACCCAGGAACAATGACAACAGTATTAGGCTCCAATGAAATTAATGATACACCTTGACCCAAGGACTCTGCACATTGTGATCAAAGACACCTTTTTTTGTTCCATTCTACAGAAATTTCCTTTTTTACCTTTCGGGGGAATTATTTATATCTTTTGTGCAAGCGAGAGATCGGTACATTCAAGGAGATTTGTGCTTACGTTCCCCCTTCACCCACTGGGCTCCATCACTCTGTCCAACACACCTTAGTGGTGCTGTAGCACAGGCAATAGTAAGATATGGATTGAAGGTGACCCCTTTGGGGGGGATGGAGAGAGTGTGTGTGTAAATTAGACTTAATGTCTAATTTCAGTGCATCTTGCTACATGCGACAATAAACAACTTGAACATGAATACTTTTACATCAGGAAAATATGTGTTTAGGTGCATAGATCATGCCCATAGAAAATGCTCATCTGATGTATAGCCTGGGGCTACAATAATTACTGAACTGTTCTTACCATTACAGGTCTATTAGAGATAAGATGCATTACTTGCACCACATATATCCCATGACCTGCACCACATATATCCCATGACCTGCACCACATATATCCCATGACCATGACATGACTTATATCCCATGACCATGACATGCACCATATATATCCTATGACCATGACATGACTTATATCTCATGACCATGACATGACTTGCACCACATATATACCATGACCTGATGATATTCAATTTGTAAAATCCTCATTCTTCACACTTAAACCGTACAAGATATTTTCATTTACAGATTATTCACAAAATGGAAACGGGGACCCTATGTTGAAACATTCCTATCACAAGAATCTACCCCCCCCCCCCCCGTGAATAGTGGTCTGGTCAGGGACTAGGGGCCTGTCCATTGTTGTTTGGCATCTATATCAACGAGCTAGATGATAATGTGCTAAATTGGATCAGCAAATTTGGAAAGGAACTGTGGAACGTGGAAGATCTGAAAATAAAGATACAATTCTTTGAAAGCGTAATATCATTTTACATTCTAATCAAAGACAGGTTTATAGCATTCTCCACTTTATTAGCAAGAAGAACAATTCTGTTAAAATGGAAAGATGAGTACCCACCTATACATAGATATTAGGCATAATGTCATGAAAATCATGGTTTCTTTTGATAAGACTTGGGGCCCATTTCTAGCTGACTCCCATCGTTTCACTCGTTAGATGTGATGATGAACATTACTGGGCGTGATTGTTTCGATCCCCAGAGGCCACTTGTTCGGATTTAACACTGCACACAATATGAATTTTAACCTTGATTGCTGTGAGTTTGAATATTTTTTTCTTATTTATCTCATATAATATTATATGTATTACTGTTTATTGGATTTAGAATTGTCATATTGCTACTGTACCGTATGATATCATTTGTAAATCTGCAAGTTGTTTTTCTGATAAAAATCAATAAAAATATTTTTAAAAGAAAGGAAGTGGAGTCACAAAAAGATAGGGTTGTGAAGAAAGCTTTGGAAACATTGGTTTTCATAAATCACAGTATAGAGCACAGGGGTTGGGATGTTGCGTGAAGTTGTATAAATTTGGAGTATTGTGTGCAGTTTTAGTCACTTCTCTATGGGAAAGATTGAAAGCGTGTAGAGGAAATTTAAAAGGTTTTGTTGTCAGGACTTGAAGACCTGAGTTACAGAGGAAGGTTAAACAGGTTAGGACTTTATTCCCTGGAACGGGGAAGAATGGGTGGAAATTTGATCATGGTTTACAAAATTATGAGGGATTTCAATGCAAACATGCTTTATGATTGGGTGAAACAAGGGAATATGGGGTAGAAATGAAAGGGGAAATGTTTAAGGCAGTGGTTCTCAACATTTTTCTTTCCGCTCACATACCACTTTAAATATTCCCTATGCCACAGGTGCTCTGTGATTAGTAAGGGATTATTGAAGTTGGTATGTGGGTGGAAAGAAAAAGTTTGAAAACTGCTGTTTTAATCATACCTAATTGACTCGTTTGTGAATGGTTTCAGAACTCCAAAGGAAATGGGCTAATGACAATTTTTCTCAAGCAAAATATTTCAGTAACAATTGGATCTAGAACAGTGATTCTCAACCTTCCTTTCCCATTCACATCCCACCTTAAGCAATCCCTTACTAATCACAGAGCACCGATGGTGTAGGGATTACTTAAAGTGGTATGAGAGTGGAAAGAAAAAGGTTTGAGAATCATTGGTTTAAGGAGAACCTCTTCATGCAGAGAGTGTGAAATGAACTGCCAGCTGAAGTAATGAATGTGGGCTTGAAGTTTGGATAGGTACACAGATGGGTGGGGTATGGAGGGCAATGGTCCAAGTGCAGGTCAATGAGACTAGGTGGTATAATGAATTGGGCATGAACTGAAAGGGCTGAAGAGCCTGTCTCTGTGCTGTGGTGTTTTATGAAAAGTTTACTGACCATTTTTACTCATGCATACTGCCCCGCTGAGTTTCTCCAGCTTGTTATCTTTACTTTCTCATTTCCATTGCTGATGAGCTGGTCAGTGCCAAACGACTGGTGCCCACATGAATGCTCTGATAATGACAGGTGGCTAACACAGCATCAACATCTTGTACATCCTAAGTATCTTTGAATTGTTCTGCCATGTTGTCTCTTTTTATGGAAATTCTCCATTTTTAAATGCCCTCTGCCAATTGGGACATTTCAGATTTATTGTCAGAGTACATACATGACTTCACATACAACTCTGAGATTCCTTCTTCCTGTGGGCACAGCAGAATTACCGCTAATTGGTAGTGCAAAAATTAACTGTGCACAGCGTGAACATGTAAACAATCAAAAGAACTAAACAAATACTAAATTATACAGGGAGAGCAAAGAAAATCAATAAAGTGCACAAGTAAGAGTCCTTAAATGAGTCCCTGATTGAGTTTGTTGTTGAGGGGTCTGATGGTGGAGGGGTAGCAGCTGTTCCTGAACCTGGTGGTGCGAGTCTTGTGCCACCTACACCTCTTTCCTGATGGCAGCAGTGAGAACAGAGTGTGTGCTGGGTGGTGTGGGTCTTTGATGATTGCTCCTGTTCTCCAATGGCAGCACTACTTGTAGATATACTCAGTAGTGGGGAGGGTTTTGCCTGTAATGTCCTGGACTATGTCCACTACCTTTTGGAGGGCTTTATGCTCAAGGGCATCGGTATCCCCAGAACAGACTGTGATGCATCCAGTCAACACACTTTCCACCATACTTCTGTAGAAATTTGTCAGGGTTTCTGACAAAACCTCTGCAAACTCCTGAGGAAGTAGAGGCACAGACATGCTTTCTTCATGATGCCATTAGTGTGTCAGCGCTGAAAAAGCTGGCCATTGTTTGTTGCTGCTGTTTAACTACTGATACATGTTATTCTCCTGACACTACTCTGCTGCTTAGTTCCAAAACAAAATTTAAAAAATCTGGTCCCAAGCATTTTGGATAAGGGGTACTTGACCTGTTCTCCCAATGTGGCCTAATCAGTTTTATACAGTTGAAAGATACTAACCAACTTTTAGCCCCAATCGATGAAGGCAGGTATGCCATATATAGTCTTTACCACCCAGTCTACTAGTGTTGCCACTTTCAGACAACTGTGACTTGCACCCCAAGAGCCTTCTGTACATCAATAACCCTATAAAGGTCCTGCCATTCTTTTCTGAATCCTATCCATCCTAAACACAATCATCTTTTCTACCTCCAATTTTACTCACAACTCCAATGTCTCCTCGCTCCGTTCTCCTATTTCTTTACTCCCTCCAATTTTCTTCCAATCTCCCACTCTCCAAATTACCCTTCTCTCTTATCCCCATCATCCTCTTCTATCCTGAAAAGAAATTGCTACAGAGAAATGGATTGACCTCCTCCTCCCCCCCCCACCCCATCGACATGATGTACCAGGATCGCTCTCTGAAGAGTGCGCAAAATCATTGAGGACCCCTTCCACCCTGCACACAGCATCCTTCAGCTGCTCCCATAGGAAAAAAGATACAGGAGGATCAGAGCCAGCACCACCAGGCTGAGGAACAGTTTCTTCCCACGGGCAATGAGAATGCTGAACGACCAAAGGAACTGCTCCCACTAACCATCCAAGATTCTCATTTATTTTTATAGATAAAATATTTGTCCAGCATAAGTATTATTTTTGTATGTGTGTTATGTCTGCTTATGTGTCTGGTGGTTTTGGACAGAGAACCAGAAAACGCTATTTGGTCAGGTTGTACTTGTACAATCAGATGGCAATAAACTTGACTTGAATCCTCCAATTCCATCTCCCTTTTGTTTCCCACTCCCAGACTTACTCCAATATTTTCTTTCTGAACTCAGCTTCTCCAATTTTTTTCTCTCTTTTTGAGTATCTTCAACAATCTCCTCTCACTCCCATCTCTTCCCATTTGTTGCCCTGTCATCTCTCTGACAGTTAGCTCTTTCTATCTCCTCTCCAAATCTGACCTGATCCCACTCCTCCCATCCCATCTCCTCCACTGGATTTGCTCTCCTGCAAACTTTCTTTCGCCATGATTCCTCCCTTCTCATCCAAACTCTCTTCTCCCTCAGCTCACATTTTGCATAACAATTTCCGTTCCCCTCATCTCTCTTTCAGCCTTCTGTCCTCCCTCTAACCTCTTCACCTCTCATATTTGCTCCCTACCTTCCATCGTCCAATCTGCCGTCCTTCCCCTGGGCTGCTCTGTATCCCCCAAGCTCCTCTTCAGCAGTTAACACTTTTTTTTGCCCAATCTCAGTTGTCCAGATTAGTTACTGCCTCAAGTGTATCATAACAAACAGCCCAAATTTTCCAACAGGGAACATTGTTCCAATTTCTCCTCCAATGGCTGTTTAGTCCTTTGAAATGTTACTTACCTATCCCCTTTCATCAACCATCCTTATACCTACTATCCCCTTCATTAGCCACCTTGGTTCCTACCTATCCCCTTCATTGACCACCCCTATGGCTTTCTGTCCCTTTATCAACCTCCCCCATGCCTACCTGTCCCTTCCTCAACCACCCCCGTGCCTACATGACCCTCCCTTCCATCTGCTAACCTTCTTTGTATTTGGAGTTCAATCTCAAGGCAAGCCATTCTGTCTGCTGTTAATAATGTGTTTGTGGAATATACTGAAGAAAGATTCATCCCTGATTACAATGTCCCAACCTGTGTGCTTGAAGGCAGTCCTATCTGGTTTCCTTTTCTACTCTTAGCATTTTTGTCCTTCTGTACCGATAGATCTCTCCGCTGATTTGCACAACATCCTCTCGCTCTGTGTCATCTAAATCAACCTGATTATCTTTTACTCGGAAAGCTTTCAATAACTGGCTACAATGACAATGGCCCTGGATTTTCTGTTCTCTTGCAATTAATCCCAGCAGATCTGATGCAATTTGGCAAGACAATTTCTTGAGATTACAAGATAAATCCGATACTGCCCATGCATCATCCACTCTAGCCATTCTTCTATATTTAATCTTTTGTTCCATCTTGCCAACCTATTAGCCTCCCAATGATGGTAAGCCTTTGGTAGGTCTGTCATCATTGTCCCACAAGGGTCAGGAAATCCATCTCCATGCAGGTCTGGTTAAGCTCCTTTTATCACGTTCACTGTGATACTGGTACTCTAAATCCTCTCTGTGCTTTTTAGGCTTCTCAGTGCTGTTGATACTGTTATCTGCGCCATCTTTCAGTTGGAGGCTGGGAATTGCCTGTCATAACTTCTTCACACTAGCCTCCATGGATCAATTCTCAGCCTCTCCCTGTACCTCCCACCTTACCTCACATTATGGCCCTGACGTTCATCACCCAAACCCACTTGTAGAGATAGGGCACATGCAAGTAGGCTTTTTCCTCTGAAGCTGGGTGAATCAAGAATGAGAGGACATAGGTTCAAGGGAAACGTGATGGGGAATTTTAGTCAGAGGGCAGTGAGAGTGCAAGATGACGTGGTGGATGCATGTTTGACTTCAACATTTAAGTTTGGATAGGCACATGGATGGAAGGGCTATGGAGAGCTAGGGTCCAGGGAAAGGTTGATGAGACTTGGTGGATTAATAGTTCTGCAGGGGCTAGATGAACTGAAAGGACTGATTCCATGCTGCACTGTTCTATGGTACTAAAATCATGTGCAACACCACTGGTCTTAGACCTCTGATCAGAGAAACACCCATCAACCACTTCTACTATAACCAAGCCAATTTTGTATCCAATTTACCAATTCACTGTAAATCCAAATGTGACAATCTTCTAAGAGGGACCTTGTCATATTCCTTACCCTAAGATCATGTATACAGCATCTACTTACCTGCCCTCATCAATCAACTTGGTCACTTTCTCCAAAACAAATTTGTGAGACAGGATCTCTCCATACAAACACATTCTGAACTTCTCTAAGAATCCTCTGCTTTTCCAAATGCTTATAGAGTGTATAAGAGTAAAGAGGTGTTGATGAAATTCTATGGGGTACTGTGTGCAGTTTTGGGCCCCTTATCTTAAAAAGGATGTGATGCTGTTGAAAAGGGTGCAGAGGAGATTTACTAGGATGATTTACTAGGAATGCAAGGGCTAACATACGAGGATCATTTGGCAGCTCTTTGGTTGTATTAATTGGAGTATAGGAGAATGAGAGGAGATCTCAGAGGCATTTTGAACTTTGAAAGTTTTAGATAGTGTGGATGCAGGTAAGAGGTTTCCCTTAATGGGTGGATCAAGGACAAGGGGGCATAGTCTGAATATTAGAGGTTATCCATATAAGACAGAGATTAGGAAGAACTTCTTTAGCTAGAGGGTCATGGATCTGTGGAACTCACTGTCGCATACAGCAGTGGAAGCCAGATCACTGGGAGTATTTAAACAAGAAATAAACAGGTATCTCATTAGTGTGGGCATCAAGGGATATGGGGAAAAGGCCAGAAATTGGAACTAGTGTAGAGTAGTTTAGTGTAGATTTATGGAACAGACTCGATGGGCCTAGTGGCCTGGTTCTGTTCCTTTGTCTTGTGTTCTTATGAAATGTCCAAAGAGGCCATTTGGGCAGAATGTATGATTAAGACATGAGCCATCACTTTGCTGGGATATTATTGTAGATTTCCCAGAGAATTAGAGGAAAAGATAAGTGAACTGCAGAAAAATGTACCATTGGGGAATTTAACATTCCCAATATTGATAATGCAACAGATTGAACTAGGGATTGGCTTAGTAAAAAGGGGCATAAAGGGACAGAATTTGTTAGAATCATAGAACCATATAACATTACAGCACAGAAAACAGGCCTATTTAGCACTTCTAGTCTGTGCCTAACCTTTTTTTTTTGCCTAGTCCCACTGACCTGCGCCCAGTCCATCGCCCTCCATACCTCTCCCATCCATGTACCTGTCCAAACTCCTCTTAAATGTTAAAATGGAGCTCACAATCACCACTTCAGCTGGAAGCTAGTTCCACACTCCCACCACTCACTGTGTGAAGTTGTTCCCCTTCATGTTCCCCCTAAACTTTTCCCCTTTCACTCTTAACCCATGTTTTCTGGTTTGTATCTCACTCACCCTCAGTGGAAAAAGCCTATCTACATTTACTCTGTCCATCCCCCTCAATTTTAAATACCTCTCTCAAATCTCTCCTCATTCTTCTACACTCCAGGGAATAAACTTCTAACCCGTTTAACCTTTCCCTGTAATTCAGTTCCTAAAGTCCAGGCAACATCCTAGTAAATCTTCTCTGCACTTTTTCTATCTTATTGATATCTTTCCTGTAGTTAAGTGACCAAAACTGCACACAATACTCCAAATTTGGTCTCACTAATACTCAATAATTTGATTTATGAAGGCCAATATGCCAAAAAGCTCTCTTTATGACCCTATCCACCTGTGACGCCACTTTCAGGCAATGATGTATCTGTATTCCCAGATCCATCACACTCCTCAGTGTATGTCTTTTCTTGGTTTGTCCTTCCAAAATGCAACATTTCACCTTGTCTGCATTAAATTCCATCTGCCATTTTTCCAGCTGGTTGAGATCCTTCTGCAAGCTTTGAAACCTTTCTTTGTTGTCAACAACACCTCTAATCAGAAGCCCCTTTTCCACTGGCACTCCACTGGGAATTTACTGGAACATTGTCACTTGGAAAAGGAACACTGTCCAAATGCCAGTGTCAAATGGCATCATTTCATGCCAGGGATTAACTGCCTCTATCCCTATTCATATCCTTGGTGTGCTGATAAAGCCAGTGGAAAAGGATCGGCAGAAAGTCATTGTTTCCAGTTGAAGGTAAAATATACCTCAACTAGGGATGAGTGTTCAGTGGAAAAGCAATTAGTGTCTCAGTTAAAGGTGGCCCAGTGGAAGCAAACTTGCAGATCCCAATTTACCATATTATCATCCAGATCATTGATATAGATGGCAAACAACAATGATCCCAGCACAAATCCCTGAGGCACACACTAGTCACAGGCCTCCAGTCTGAGAAGCAATCATCCACCACTACTCACTGGCTTCTCCCATTCAGCCATTGTTGAATCCAGTTCACTACATCACCATGAATACCCAGCTTTGGAACCTTCCTGACTAACCTCCCATGTTAGACCTTGTCAAAAGCCTTACTAATGTCCATGCAGACAACATCTACAGCCTTTCCTACATCATATTTCCTGGTAACCTCCTGAAAAACTATAATATTGGTGAAACACAACCTACTATGCACAAAGCCATGTTCACTATCCCTATTCAGTCCCTGGCTATCCAAACAATTGTATATCCGATCACTCAAAACATTTTCCAATAATTTACCTACTACTGACGTCAGGCTCACCAGCCTATAATTTCCATGGTTGGGTTTGGAGGGATATCTGCCTGCTCCTACGCTGAACTTTTCTCTGCTGATGATCCATGTGGATAGCCATATTGAAGACAGGACAATACTTGAGCTTCTCAGATAATGGAAATGAGCAGGTGGTAGAAGAGTTGGTGGGGAGCAATATAATTCTGTATATTTCAAGGTAGCTATGGATTTTTTCTTAATTTAGACATACACCACTGTAACAGTCCCTTTTGGTCCATAAGCTCATGCCACCCAATTACACCCAATTAACCTACAACCTCCCCTCCCATCCCCGGTAAGTTTTTGAATGGCGGGGGGAAAACTGGAACACCGCCCCTCGGTAGGAAAACTTACAAATTCCTTATGGATAGCGCCAGATTCAAACCCCAGTCACTAGCGCTGTAACAGCATTGCACTAACCGCTACACTAACCGTCCCTTAGAACAAGATTAGTCAATTAATTAAGGTCAAATGGGACGGGGGGGGGGGGGTGGAGGGAAGACATACAAGGTCTGGGGAAGATAAGGAGCAGATGCATCTGGGTAAAACAACATCTTACAAGTGGTACAAAATAAACTAATTGCAAGAAGAATTCAGTGGGACAAGCAGCATCTGTGCAAGGAAACAGTGTAAAAAGGATCAGTGTAAATGTGTGGCTAATGGTAGAGTGGAATCGATGGGCCAAAGGGCCTGTTTCCATGCTTTATCTCTCAATGGATCCATGAATATGTTTCATCTATATTTGCCAAGGTGAAAGGCAGGAATTCAGGAAGGAATACTTTGATCATCCAGACTAATTCAGAAATCTAGAAACAGATTAAATTTATCTAATTAAGTCTTTTCATTAACTTCCCCCTGAAACTTTCTGTGCACATTATTGCAGTCCAGTGAGCAGTTATATGACACATTCCTTCAAGGAACACAGTTACAATTACACATTTTATTTCTTTTAATTCTGACTGAACTTATTGACAAGATTTACAGGTTTGACCAAGGCTCCGGCTTGTTCACTGTACCATCATCTCAGCACAGGTGTTAATTCAGATACCAATGGTGTTAACGTACCATCCATCTTAGGATCCTGATTGGAAAGCATAATAAAAGGCTGTTCAGCCCAATGCTCAGGATGGTTAATCCCACATTCCAGCTCTTTGTACATTACCCTCTCAGATGGTCACCCAGATATTTAACTGTGATAGGGGTTATTGGCTCTATCACCCCTTCAAGCCATGAGTTCCAGGTCCCCATCAATTACTATGGTACCAATGAATATAAAACAATGGCCCCCAGTAACCAGCCTGTCTATGATTGGATTAAATCATTAAATAATTGGGTTTTTTTTAATTAATTTAATCCATTGTTTTCAAGATCTGCCACAATCTTTTTGCCAATAATGGCTGGTTTCCATCCTCCCTTTCCAAATTAAAAAAATCCACAGCTTTGCTAATCACTGCCTCACCTGCACGGAAACATTGCAAGCAAGATCTAGCACAAAGTTGATGGTATGATACGCCAAAATGGACTTGCAGGCAGGGTTTCCCCTTGAAGAGATTATTTCTCTCCCACCTTCAGTGTCCACCAGTTTTTAAATAGTTGATGAAGTGCTGCAAGATTGGGCAGAAATCTGGCAGTGTGTTGGATTTGTCCGCCTTGACTTCATAATGTGACCAGGCAGCCCAAGGACAGAGTCTCACCACCGGCTTGGCATCCGTTGCGTTATCTCCTACACTTTCTCCCAACTTCAGCGCAACCCCACTACCATCAATCATCCCCTTTCCACCCTTCTCCATTTTTCTCAGGGGTAAATCTCCCCGAGACTCCATAGCCTCCTCTTCCATCCCCTTACGACCTTCCACCCGCTTTTTCAGCTGAAACCGCAGAAAGTGCAAAACTTGTCTGTCCGTCTCGAGGCAATGTTAGCGTAATAGTTAGCACTAAGGTATTACAGAGCCAGCGACCCAGGTTCAAATTGGGCCCTATCTGTAAGGAGTTTTTACATTATCCCTGTGACTGCATGGGTTCTCCCTCTTTTACATCCCTTCCTATCCCATTTGAAACATCTAAACTCCAGTTCTTGCATCAGTCAATCCCATCCTTGAGTCAGCCAAGTCTCTGTAATGGCCACAACATCATATGATCCATGCTCCAAGTTCATCTCCTTTATTTCTAATACTCCTTGAATGCAAATATATTCCAATCCTTCCAACTGCTCCCTCCACTGCCTGTCCTTCCTCAGTCTCACTACATATTGCATTAACCTTTCCCCCATCTCTGTCCTCTCACTCTGGATCCCTTCCTTGCCAAACTAGTTTAACCCCTTGCCCAACTGCTCTAGAAAACCTCTCTCCCAGGATATTGTTCCCCTTCCAGTTCAGTTGTAGACCGTCCTTTTTGTACAGATTGCACCTTTCCCAGAAGAGTTATCAATGACCCATAAACCCTGTCCCCTGTACAAATTTAACAGCCACGCATTAATCTACCATATCATCCTATTCTTATCCTCACTGCATATGGCACTGGTAGCAATCCCACGTCCTGCCTTTCAGCTTCCTACCTAGCTCCCTGTATTCTCTCTTCAGGACCTCATCCTTTTTCCTTCCTATATCATCGGTACCACTATGTACCACGATCTCTGGCTACTCACCCTCTCTTCTCAGGATGCCAAGGACTGCTACAAAATGTCCCTGATCCTGGTATTGGGGAGACAATATCCAGGAGTCTCTCTCATGTCCATAGAATCTCCTGTCTGCTCCTCTAACTATTGAATCCCCGGTCACCAGCACTCTTTTTTTCTCCATCCCAGTCACTGTAGCTTTGACCTGATAGGTCAATTTCCACCCCCCCCCCCCTCCTCCTCCTACACCACCACCAGCAATATCAAAAAGCAGTGCATTGAAGAGAACTGCCTGCTTGCTTTACCTTTCCTGACACAAACCCCCATCTAACCATCTCCTACAGCTTCGGTGTGCCTGCCTCGCTGTAGCTCCTATCTATTGAGCTCTTCATTCTCCCTTGCAGGCTGAAGATCATCGAGCGCAGCTCCAGTTCCCCTACATTGACTGTCAGGAGCTGCAACTTGATACACCTCATGCAAGTCTCCAGAGTTCCCATATCTAAACCTTGTGGCCATTCTGACTATTCCACTAGGCACTAATGCAAGGTCAAACAATAAATAATACTAAGCTCTCACCAGAGACTTCCTCAGTCTCGGTCTCTTCTCACTGAAGCCTCTGATCCAAAGCCTCCATTCACCAACCTAACTCTTGTCCACTCAGACATTGGTCAGTCCAATGAAGGCTGTTCTGCTTATACCACTCACCGCCTTAAATTGTCCCACACTCACACACTCTTACCTCAACTTCTGGTCACTGTAAAATAAATTTACTCACTTTCTTAAACTGTCCCACTCTTGTAGAACAGAGAGTCTGTGGGTACAGGTACATGGTCCCTTGAAAGTATCAACACAAGTTGACAGGGTGGTGAAGAAGCCATTTGGCACACTTGCCTTCATTGTTCAAGCCACTGAACACAGAGATTGTGATGTCATATCGATAGCGAGAGCACACCTGGGAGAACTGTGTGCAGCCAGCTATAGGAAAGATGTTATTCAACTGGAAAAGTTGCAGAAAAGATTAACAAGGAATTTATCAGGACTCAAGTTATAATGTGAGGTTTGATGGGCTAGGACTTTTTCCAGGGACCATGGAAGGCTGGTGTGGAGGAAAGGTTTATCAAATAATAAGGGCCATAGATAGGTAAATAGACTCTCTAGCCTCGAGAAAGACTATGACCAAGACAAGAGAACATTGATTTAGGATGAGAGGGGAAAGATTTAAATGGGACTTGAGGCATAACTTTCAGACAAAGGATTTTAGGCATGTTGAACAAGCTGCCAAAGGAAGTAGTAGAGGCAGGTAGAATTACAGTATTTAAAAGGCATTTGGACAGGTACACAGATAGCAAAGGTTCAGATCCATATGAGCCAAACACAGACAAATGGAACTAGTTGGATTGGCATGGATGCGTTGGACCAAAGGGCCTGTTTCCCTATTCTAAAACTTTATGATGAAACCATTTCTTCTAGTCTTATCTCACTGACTACATGGTTAACAAAATATGGCTTGTATCCATGCTGTACCTCAGCAGAATACCTTAAATGAACATTCTAAATCCGGCAAAATGATGAGACCCTGTCAAAAGAAATTGAAACAATTCTTGCAGCATTCCAAGGTATTAAATCATATCACACAAATCAGATTAAAGTCCATGACATCAACATCTAGGTACACGGGGCTGCTAATAAAGTGTGAAAAATCAATAAACAACTTGGGTAGTTCAGCAGAAAGAGTTCTAGAATGCGGTTTGTTTTGCATAAGCACAACTACAGCCGTGTTTTGCTGAGGCAACTTTGTTAATTTAATGAATTCATTTCAAATCTTAAATATTCAGCAGAGACTTTCTAGGTTTTTGCTGAAGTCAGTCTCAATGGCCATTAAATTGGACACAACTGAGATCCACAAGTTGAAGGAAACAGTGACGTTGTGGGAAAGTGACATTGCGGTAAAATTCTGTTCCCAAGGAGACGGTATTTGCCACAACAGCAAGGACCTCCCAGTTGCCAACCATTTCAATTCCACACACTATTCCCACACTGACATAACTGTCATCCAAACCAAGGCTACCTGCAAATTGAAGGAACATCTTCTAATCCAACTGAGCACTCTCCAACCAGACGGCATTAACATCAATCTTCAATTTCTATTCAACACCTCTGCCGTCTCTTTCTTTTCCTGTTCCTCTGGCTCCTTTCTTCCAGCTCCCAATCCCCTTCCCTTCCTCCCATCAGAGATACCCTCTCTCCTATCACCTCAGCATTTTCAACATCTACCCTTCCCCATCCTCTCTCCTCCTCTCCCCTTCATCCCACATTTTATTCAGGCGACTGCCTATTTTTGATCCAACCTGATGAAGATCCCAGGCTGGAAGCATACTCTTTTACTTCCTACGGAATCTGTGTGACCTGCTGAGTTTCTCCAGCATGCTTGTGTATTACAGAATTTGATTCTTTAGTATTGCATTATTGATGTCGGATTTAATGAACATCAAAGTGTGTGGATGAAACAAAGCATTAAAAAAATGATGCACAGCATATAAGGGCAGGCCGGGGAAAGACAGGGCAGGCAATATTTTAATATAGGGGAGAATGAGATGAAATTGGCATGTAAGTGACAGATTGTATGAAATAAATTAGAATATTTGTAAGTGTGCAAAAGCAGAGAGGCTTGAGAGCTGGCAATTTTATAACCTTATTAAAGCTAATAAGGTTATAAAAAATATGGTGTTGAATTAGAAAATCTGCAGATTCTGGGGTCTGGTACAGTGGACAAACGTATGGAGAAACTCAGCAGATCCCACAGGATCCATAAGTAAAATGGGTCTGAATCCTGCATCAGGATTTCTTCTTTGTATAGAGAGGTATTAAACACAAAAGCAACAAACTCATACTGAGCCTTTATAAAACACTGTTAGGTCTAAACTGCAGACGGAGTCAAAGAGCATGGGAACAGGCCCTTCACTCCAACTTGCCCAAAGTGTCCCTCCCACACAAATCCTGCCTGCCTGCATTTGGCCTAGATCCTTCTAAACCCATCCCTTTCACTTATTTGTCCAATTTCTTATTAAATATCACAATAATAACTGCCACAACCACCTCCTTCAGCAGCCCTTCCATACACCCACCACCCTCTTTATACAATAATCTACCTTTCAGGACCCTGTTAAATCTCTCTCCCTTCACCTGAAACTCATGTCATCTCGTTACTGATTCCCTACTCTGAGCAAAAGACTGTGCATTCATCTAACCTATTGCTTTAATGTCTTGCAGAGGTCCCAAAAGTAATCAGAGATTATGCCTAGACAATGGTGAAACAGAACTATAATAAATTATGAATAATTAACCTCAAATGAAGAAATTGTTTCCTGCTCTGTTAAATTGTCCGGGCAAAGCAGACAAGTATTTGCTTTCATACTTTCTGGCCTTTATGGCTCAGCTGCAAGGGGATGTCCAGAGTTGCAGATCTGGCAGATTTCTAGTCCCATGACCATTGGCGTACCCAGAACTCTCTGGATCTTTGATATCATGAAGTGAAACTTCTTGGCAAAAGATTTGTTTCTGTGGCAGAAGAAACTCAGGAGGGAGTTGAATGGACAAGAGTCTGTTTGTTTTGTAGAAGTTTAACAGTGGAAGGCTCATTAACCCATGCCACATAATTACCAATTCACATCAATGCTGTACAATCCTTGGAACTTGAGAGAAAACTAGAGCACCCAGACTAAACCCAGGCAGGTTACAGGGAGCATGTACAAACTCCTTAATGGCAGCACTAGAGAGATGAGAGTTTATTCTCATTCACATAAGATGCACAAATTCAATGAAATTAAATCTGCTTACGGCAATCCTAATGACACAGAGAATAGACCAATGAGCAACAAGTATAAACTACATTACCAAAAGAAACATGAACATAAAACAGAAATAGATATGCACAGTTGGTGTAGTGCAAAAGGAGTGATGTTACAGTGGTGGAGAAAACTCTCAAGTAACTGAAGGAGTAATCTCATGGGGTCACATGAGAGGCAATATAGTATAATGATTAGCTAACACTATAATGTACATAAAAAGAACAGAGAACATAGAACTTGACAGCACGGTACAGGTCCTTCAACCCACGAAGTTGTGCCAACCTCGGGATCGCGGAGGAGTAGAAAGCACTGTGCGAGGTGGAGGAAGTGCGGTAAGTGAGCAGGGGTTCGTGCTAGGCTGAAGGCGAACCTTGCCACCAGACTCTGCCATCCATGCTGCTTGCCAACATTTGTGCCCTGATGAACAAAATGGACCAAAACCTGTATCTGTACGTTAATAAAACAAAAGAGAGGTTGTTGACTTCAGGAGGGCCCGGGGTGGTGGGGGAGGGGGGGGGGGGGCAGAACACAACCACACGCCACTGACCATTGACGGCTCAACTGCTAATGTAATCAAGATTATCAAGTTTCTTGGTTTGCCCTTAGCGGAGAATCTAACCTGGTCCCTGAGCACCAGCTCCATAGCCAAGAGCCTCTACTTCCTGCAAAGGCTGAGGAAAGTTCATCTCCCATCTTCCATCTTCACTACATTCTACAGAGGAGGTATCGAGAGCATCCTGAACAACTGCATCACTGCCTGGTTTGGAAGCTGTACCTCCTTGGACCGTGAGACCCCGCAGAGGATAATGAAATCAGCGGAAAAGATCATCGGGGGCTCTCTTCCTACCATGAAGGGCATCCCCAACACTCGATGCAGGCGAAAGGCAAAGAACATTGTGAAGGACTCCACACACCCCTCAAGTAAACTTTTCTCCCTTCTGCCATCTGGTAGGAGGTACCGTAGCACTCGGGTCATTACATCCAGATTGGGCCATAGTTTTTTCACCCAAGCCCTCAGGCTCCTGAACCCCTAGGACCTATGTGGATAGGGTACTGTGGACTTTTACTGTATACATCTTAACATTTTAATATTTTATTCCAACTTATATATATGTAAATGTGGTCCTGGAGAAATGCTATCTCGCCTTTTCCATGCAAGCATGGTATAATCGATAAATAAAGTTGACTTGACATATATACAGACCAAAGAAAATTACTAAGCTCTCCCCACCTCATAACTCTCTATTTTCTTTTCATCTACGTGCCCATCTCAGAGTCTCTTAATACCCCTATTGTTCCAGCCTCCACCACAATCACTGGCAATGCGTTCTAGGCATCCACAACTGTGTAAATAAAAACTTACCCCTGGTGTTGCCCCTAAACATTCTTCCCGTCACTTTATACAGATGTCCTCTGGTGTTTGCTATTCCTGCTCTGGGGTGGGGGGGGGGAATGGTGCTGGCTGTCTCACAAGACTTAGTTTCTAATTCAGGCAACATCCTGATAAATCACATTAATCACATCTACAATGACATTTGCATTTCCTCCTCCGTCTGTCCTTCATAACAAACCCACTACACGTTGCATTATCCTTTTCGCCTTCTGCCCTCACAATCTGGTTCCTATCTCCCTGCCAAACCCATTTAAACTCCCCTTCCCCCCCCCCCCCCCCCAGCTCTATGATAAACCTGCCCACCAGGATATAGGTCCCTCTTCAGTTCAGGTGCAGCCTGTCCTTTTTGTACAGATCAGACCCTCCCCAGAAGAGATCCCAATGATCCACAAATCTGAACCCCTGCCTCTTGCACCAGTTCTTCAGCCAACGCATTTATTGGACACTATTTCCTGCTCCTAACCTCACTGGCATGTGGCACAGGCAGCAATCATGAGATTACCACCCTTGAGGTCCTGCTTTTCATCTTCCTTACTAACTCCTTACATCCCTACTCCTAGCTACGTCATTGTTACCAATAAGAACCATGACATTTGGCTGTTCACCTTCCAGCTTCAGAATGCTGTGGACTCAATCTGAGACATCCCTGACCATGGCACCTAGGAGGCAACATACCATCTGGGAGTCTTGATCTTGATCACAGAACCTCCTACCAATTCACCTCAATATCAAATCCCCAATCTCCTCTCCTCCATCCATCTCTTCTCAGCTAAATGGCTAAACTCTGTGTCAGAGACTGGACCACTACGACTTGTCCCTGGTAGATCATTTCCTCCCCAACAGTATCCAGAAAAGTATATTTTTTATTAAGAGGTACAGCCACAGGGGAGCTTATTCCATTTCTCCCTCCTAACTCACCCAATTAGCTGTCTCGACCCTGTTGGGTGTGACTGTCTCCCTACAGCTTCTCTCTAGCACCCTCTCTGCCTCCTGAATGATCTAGAGTCCATCCAGCTCCACTGGATGAACACCTGCAACTCTTGCAGGTGTAGTCATCAGGGACAATTGTGCTCTCCCAGATTTCCCATATCTTCCAATCAGAACATTCCACTGCCCCACTTGCCATCTCCCCTCCACTACCTTTCTTTGTTACTATGCCAAGATCTTACCTGTTGTCTGGCTTCAACTCGCTAAAGCTTCTAAATCCCCTACTCCTAAACTGGGGCACTCACACACTAGCCACTCCGTTTTATTGGCTACGGCTAATTGGCATCTGCCTGTCTCATTGCTTTTTTTTAAACCTTTACTCCTCCTGCTCTCAGTCCCTCATGAGATTTCTGTGCAAACGGACAAAATGCCATTAAGAAAGTAAAAAGACTTTGTCCCATTTTCCTTTGCATATTTTTGAAATAAAAACCTTTTTATTGTCCAGGAAGTTCTTGAGCATGAGGAAGTTTTTTTTTAAATACTAACATTCTTGTGACTCTCCAGCAGTAGGTAGAGCAGGGAGAATGAGGAGAACAAAGTCCCCAAGCTCCTGAATGAGCAATCAGTGGTCCGAATATCAGTGGGAGGACATTATATTGAAGAACATTTCTCTGATATTCCATCCAAAACAGTTAGTCAGATCTTCAGTTAACCGAAGTAATATTACCCTTGGCTCAATACATAAATGTGCTGCAGAAACCCAACAAGTCATGCAGCACTCTTAGTAAGTAAAGGGTAACCAAAGTTTCAGGCTTGGTCCCTTCATCAAGTAAGGTCGAAGGCCCCAGGTCCGAAATGATGGTTGCCCTTTACTTCTTATGGATGCTGTGTGACCTGTTGAGTTTCCCCAGTGCATTTGTGCATTGCCCTTGACCCCAACATCTGCAGACTGTTATTTCTTGAACAATATTGGCACACAAGGGGTTAAAAGTGCCTTTGGATGCAGATCCGATTTTAGACTTTGATTCAACAGCCTGCTGTAACTGATTTTCAATTGTCAAATAGCAGGCGAGTGTCTCTGTTTCTATGCTTGTTTTAAACCAATGCACTTTCAGTTGTTTTGTATTGCCTATGTCCTTGATGTTCCCATTGAATCAGCTTTTGTTAGAGGAAACTGCCTTGGTTCTGGCCTTCATTTATTTAAGTGTAAATTTTGTGCCAAGGTCTCATTTGCCCAGTACTGTGGGATGTATTCCATTCTTAGGATCATTAATCTTGAAGGCTGAAGGTGGTTTTATATCGAGAGTAATCAATTGTCCTTGATAATGATCAAGTGGCAAATCAATCTGTTGTACTCATCTGAGATCATTTGTGAATTGTTACACTGACCAATATAAATATGGTCAACAAATGCAAGATGTATTTACACTGTGTTTAGTCAAGGTTTGGGGCATGGATATGTGATATTAACTGAAAATGAACATTGTGCTTTTCCACTTGGATTCAGTGATTTTGTTTCATTGTTTTGAAGTCTTTTTTAATTGAGCAATTTACAGTTCTGCTCCTTTCCAAGAAGTGCACCCATTGCTTTCATGACTGGATGAAATTCGGTCTCAATTTCTGCGAATTGCTCACAGGTTCTGTTGCTGTTCGAAACATTGAGCTGGAAAAAGTTCTGTAAAGACTGAGTTCCTGTATTGTATCCTGCTTCAGATGATCTGATACAAAATGTTCACAGCAACAGCAAACGTTGCATGCGAAGAGATAATTGCAGCTTCATGAACTTAGCATTTGTCAATGGAGTGGAATAAACTGGGGAAGAATATGTTTGGTAAAACAAGCTGATAAAATGTATATTAAATGTGAATAAGCTGAACTCATTTTCCATATATACAGCCCACAATTGGAAGTACTGCATCAAATAATTACCCACAACTGCAAATAGACAACTCAATAAACAGCTCTACCAGTGATATTTAATTCATCAATTATCCACGATTACACACTATTAAAAGCACTCAGTGCATTAGCTCCTTCAAGTTGGAAGCATTTAATTCATTAAACAGAGGAACAAGAGTGGGCAATTTAAACAAGACCATTTCACATTGCTTATCTATGGCCTAACTAAATACATCTTCGATCTGACATTCCATCACGTCTTTGCTAAACAAATACTCTTACCAATAATCGATGGACAAAGTTAAAAAGATTGTAGTGAAAATTTATTCATTTCTGTGACTAAACAAAGCTCATTGATCAGCACTTCACAGACATCAGAAATTCTTCTCAATATCCTGAAAACCAATAATATTAACTTTTTAAGGAACCAAACCCTGGTTTGTAAAAACCTTTTTCTTAGAATTTAACTCTTAGAGAAAAATGTCTGAAGATAATAGTTGATTTCATGACCTCCACAACAAATTATTCTTACTTCGGTGGGATGGGAGAAATGACTAATGGTTGTCAGGGTGAGGGCTGAAGAGTGAGTGAAGGCCTACACAAAGGGCCGAACAGGAGATCTTACCACAAGCAAGCAACCAAGGGCAATCAAATGGCCGAGTCTCCCGACAATCACAGAACATTGTGCTTTATCGGTGTGGGGTACAATAACATGCAACAGATGCCTGACAGCCTATCAGATGTGACTATGACCATTTTTGATAAGTCTGATGGACAGATCATTCTCTCAGGTCTCCCAATGAATGCACCTTGAGGCAGAGCCCTCTCCTTATGCCCATGTAACCTTAATTCTCTAATGTAATGATGCCTAATGCCTGATCCATTCTTACCTCGACTTTATCCTATTGGAGGAAGTCGTACAGCATAGGCCCTTTGGCCCAACTTGCCCAGGTGGACCAAAAAGCCCCACCCACACCAGTTCCATCTGCCCACGTTTGACCCATATCCTGCTAAACCCATCTTATCCATCTTGAATGTTGGGATATACTTGCCTCAACCACCTCCTGCAGCATCCTACTCCATACACTCAACATTCTGCGTCAAAAAAAGTGATCCTCAGGTCCCTGTTAAATCTCTGCCACCCTCCACCTTAGACCTATGTCCTCTGGTTACCAACTCCCCTACTCTGGGGAAAAGACTGTGCGTACAACTAATCTATTCAAGGCTATTGTCTAAATATTGATGTGGATTCTTCTTAACAGCTCCATGTCGTCTGTGCCTTAATGTGATGGTCCAGAGGGCTGACAGTTCGGCCTGACCTCGCACAACAGTGCAAAGCAGGTGATGCACAGGCCAACTGGCAAGGGTGTGACTGGCTTGAATGAAGAACATGGACCATCTATAGACATTGGCTTCAACCTGTCTATGGAAACTGTGTCAGCTTTTCTGTTCCTGTTGATCACAAAAGTCTTTGAGTGGCATCGTAAGACCTGAAAAGGACAATCGTAAATTGGCTGAAGTGGTTTGCAAACAGCTTCCTGCCAGAGGAACACAAAAGTACAGCGTGGTAAATCATTCGGCACATTCACTGCAGGTAACACCTGCTGCGACAGGTTCTTCACTCCGTAGGTGCACATCCATGTAATCGTCAATAAACAATGCGCCCATTAAGCATTTGTGAGGCTGTTACATGGGACCTAGCCTCTGTGTCCATGGTGCCAAGATCTAGACTGAGTGCTTCCACACAGAGGCTTTGCAGTGGCTGCAACAAGCTTCAGTACGTCCTCCACCATGCACCTCTTGTCCTTGACCATTTGCTTGCTGACAGCTCTTTGTGCTGGAAGACCAACAAGTTCTGACACACCAAAGTACATCTGTCCCCAAGTTAATAATCTTGCAACAGCAGTTGACATTTGCCTTGAGGTTACTCTTTGCAGACGATGCCGCTTTAGTTGCCCATTCAGAGCCAGCTGTTCAGCGCTTGACGTCCTGTTTTGCGGAAACTGCCAAAATGTTTGGCCTGGAAGTCAGCCTGAAGAAAACTGAGGTCCTCCATCAGCCAGCTCACCACCATGACTACCAGCCCCCCCCCCACATCTCCATCAGGCACACATAACTCAAAACGGTCAACCAGTTTACCTATCTTGGCTGCACCATTTCATCAGATGCAAGGATCGACAATGAGATAGACAACAGACTCGCCAAGGCAAATAGCGCCTTTGGAAGACTACACAAAAGAGTCTGGAAAAACAACCAACTGAAAAACCTCACAAAGATTAACGTATACAGAGCCGTTGTCATACCCACACTCCTGTTCGGCTCCGAATCATGGGTCCTCTACTGGCATCACCTACGGCTCCTAGAACACTTCCACCAGCGTTGTCTCCGCTCCATCCTCAACATTCATTGGAGCGACTTCATCCCTAACATCGAAGTACTCGAAATGGCAGAGGCCGACAGCATCGAATCCACGCTGCTGAAGATCCAACTGCGCTGGGTGGGTCACGTCTCCAGAATGGAGGACCATCGCCTTCCCAAGATCGTGTTCTATGGCGAGCTCTCTACTGGCCACCGAGACAGAGGTGCACCAAAGAAGAGGTACAAGGACTGCCTAAAGAAATCTCTTGGTGCCTGGCACATTGACCACCACCAGTGGGCTGATATCGCCTCAAACCGTGCATCTTGGCGCCTCAGAGTTCGGCGGGCAGCAACCTCCTTTGAAGAAGACCGCAGAGACCACCTCACTGACAAAAGACAAAGGAGGAAAACCCCAACACCCAACCCCAACCAACCAATTTTCCCTTGCAACCGCTGCAACCATGACTGCCTGTCCCGCATCGGACTTGTCAGCCACAAACGAGCCTGCAGCTGATGTGGATATTACCCCTCCATAAATCTTCGTCCGTGAAGCCAAGCCAAAGAGAGACCTATGGGAACAGATTCTTCTGACTCACTGATCTTAGATGAGCCACAATGACACCAAGTGGAATAAAATAGACCATAGGAGTCCAAATTGCCACCTTATCTGATGCAATAAATCGTTTTAGTGAAATATCAAGTAAACAATCCAAACTAGTATGTGTTCAAGTCCATCACTGTGAGAGCTGCCATGACATTACTGGTAAATATTCTTGTGAGAATAGTGATACCACATTGTTTGCTTTGAAACAAAGATAAAATTTTATAAACGTTGATACAAAAATAGAGCTGATTGATGTTTATTCATTCAGATAATCTGAGCTTGAGAAAGGAAGTTCTAAACAATCATGGAAATGTAGGAATAAGCGAGCTCAAGTTTATTGTGACACGCACCAAGGTGCAGTGAGAATGTTTCTTCTGCGAGCAGTCAAGCTAGACAACCCATACAAAGAGCAAAAAGAAAAACCGTTCAGAAGTGCAGAATTACAGAGAGCCTTGATGTTACAGGGCAAGGGCAGCATCGTTTTATTCAGAAGTGCAGAGATACATAGTGCCTTGATGTTACAGGGCAAGGGCAGCATCGTTTTATTCAGAAGTGCAGAGATACGGAGTGCCTTGATGTTACAGGGCAAGGGCAGCATCGTTTTATTCAGAAGTGCAGAGATACGGAGTGCCTTGATGTTACAGGGCAAGGGCAGCATCATTTTATTCAGAAGTGCAGAGATACGGAGTGTCTTGATGTTACAGGGCAAGGGGCAGCATCGTTTTACTGGAGTGCAGTTCATTCAGGTGACTGATAATGGTAGGAAAGAAATTGTCCTGAACCTGGCTGTGAATGATCACACACTAGTGAATCTTCATCCCAATGGGAAGATGAAGAAAGTGTGGCTGGGTTGAGATGAGTTTTTTTTAAATAAGTTAGCAGCTTTTACTTAGTTAATCATGGAAACATTGTAACAATGTGACCATTTCCATTACAGAGCCATAGAGTTATGCCGCATAGAAACAGGCCCTTCTGCCCAACTTGTAGATGTAACTAAGTTGTCCAACTGAACGAGATCCATTTTCCTGTCCTTGGCCCACATCCTTCTAAGCCTTTCTTATCCATGTAGTTCAATTTCAAGTTTATCATCTAACTACACAAACAGAGGATGCTGTGTTTCTCCAGATGATTGTGTATATACATACAGAATATGCACAGCACATAATATTCACATATTCAAGACTCAAAGATTCCTTTATTGTCATCTATTAAAGTCAGTGCAATATTGCATGGAATTTGCTTTTGTTTGCCAGAGGCAGAAAGATTCGTCATTGGCAGAAATTGCCTGAAGCACCTCTTGCAGTCAGAGAAAAAGGAACAAAAGAGAGTTCCCTCTGAGTCACCGAGTGTCCGTGGATTCACCTGCAGCCCTTTGAGTCACCCAAAGTCCATTCCAAACCACTGATAACCCGAGCTCCAGATCCAAACCTTAAAAACAATTAGGAAACATTCAGCACCCTCCACACCCTCTTGCATCCTAGTTCCCATACCTGGTACCCCTTCAGCCAGACTCCAGCAGTCCGCTGCTTGGTGAGAATCCTCGACTACTGTCGCTAGCAGCCTGCAGCCTCCACATGCTCCTTGCCTAAGTCACTAACAGCCCACCGCCTATGTGTCCTTACCACAGAACCCCTCACTGGTCGGCTGCCATCTCAAGGATCATCTCCTCCACTTCTTCTCAAATGGGAAGTGTTCTCCCGTTTTCTCCTGCCCTGTGCTACTCCTCTGCTTCCTTGAAGTCCGCAACCCCTCACGGCTGCTGCCAATCATAGACACCAATATCTTGGGCATGGATCCTGCAGTCACAGAATTTTTAAATAAAACCACCATCAGCTCCATTAACGAGCAGAGCTGACAGCAGTTGCGCCCCATGGGACCACTGTGTCTCCACTCCCTGCTCTCCAATGGGAGCTTGGCCTGCACCAGCAGCAGCTGCCATTCCAGCAGCTCTGGGAGCACCACCATTTCCAGATATAATTTTAAATAAATAAATATATATACAAATATTTTGGAATTATTTACTCAGTTACAGGATACTGCCCATCAATCTCAGAGCCTCCGGGAAGAAGTTATTTCCTAGCCTGGCAATCTTGATTTTGATGCTCCTTTACCACCTTCTTGATGGTAGCAGATCAAAGATCAATAATTCTTTGAGCCTTATGTAAGCAATGCTCCCAGTGATCATCTCAATAATCCACTGTATTGACTTCCAGTCCCATGCTTTGCAGCTACTAAACCACCCAATGGCGTTGACCAAATCCCCTTTAAACACAGTACTGTACTCACTTCTACCACCTTCTCTGGCTGCTTGTTTGAGTGAGAAAGTTGTTCTTCAGGTATCCTTTTAACTTTCCCAGAGATCACTGAATTCTGTGGATAAATGAACTGATTGTAAATGAAACATCCCAACCCCCATCAAAAATGCCAGAACGTCCTTCATTCCCATGAGGGCTTAGTCTCACAACAGTTTTCTCAGGAGGTCAAAGACTATGCTAGCACAGGAAAGGCTGTAGTAAATTTAATTGTCAATGACTTATTGCTGAGTTTTGGCTCCTGAAATATGGGAAATGGTCCAAATTTCCCCGAACCTCATTCTGAACCTTTGTTGTCAGAAGGTGGTGGAATATAGTTGGGGGCAAGTTGGTTGAAGGACTTTGTTTTATGAGTGTTTTGTGTAAGCCTCACCTCCTTGGGCAATTTGGTCTGATCAACAATGCCTTGGCATTTGGCTTCTGAAATTACATGTGCATGAACTATGTTTGCACAATGTAGCTTAATTACTGAAGTGCCGGCTTCAGTTCTGGAGTTGAATTCCTGCAGAATAGGATTCTGGAAGGGGAGTGTGGCAGCTGAATGTCATAGTCCACATGGGGACCAATGTCATTAGATAAGAGTAGGGATGGGATCCTGAGGAGGAAATATAGGGAGTTAGGAAACAAGTTTTAAAAAAGCAGAGCCTCAGGAATGGTCATCTCAGGACCGTTGCCTGCACCACATGGCACAGAGGGTAGGGTCAGGAAGTTGTGGCAGATGAATGCGCGGCTGAAGAATCTGGCCAGGAGGCAGGGGTTCCGATTTGTGGATCATTGGGATCTCTTCTGGGGAAGGTCTGACCGGTACGAAAGGGACGGGCTGCACCTGAACTGGAGGGGGACCAATATCCTAGTGGGCAAGTTTGCTAGAGCTGTTGGGGAGGGTTTGGCAGGGGGGTGGGAATCAGAATGCGAGGGCAGACATAACAGAAAAAGGACAAAAGCATGATGCTATGTGCTCAGAATTGGAGAGGAAGGACGGGCAAGGGACAAAACATAGAGGTAACAAGTTAAAGGTTTTGAAATGTGTTTTTCAGTGCTAGGATTATTAGGAATAAAGGGGATGAACTTAGAACATAAATCAGTACGTGGTGGCCGTTAAGATTGTGGCCTTAATGTTACAACTTTACAAAGTTCTAGTGAGGTGTTTTATAAAATAGGATGGGAGGTAGAAAAGTTGGGGGGGGTAGCATTACTAGTCAGGGATAGTATCACAGCTATAGAAAGGAGGACGCTGCAGAGGGAATGTCCACTGAGTCGCTGTGGGTGGAAGTCGGAAATGGGAAGGGAGCCATCACTGTGCTGGGAATAGTCTTTAGACCCCCAAATAGGCCTCAGAGGAGCAGATAACCAGGCAGATTTTGAAATGGTGCATGAAATACAGAGTTGTAGTTATAGGTAATTTCAACTTCCCTACTGACAGCAAGAGAGGTAGATGGGGCTGATTTTGTTGGGTGTGTACAAGAAGGGTTCCTGACACAGTATGTGGACCGGCTGAATAGAAGAGAGGACATATTGGATCTGATTCTGGGGAATGAACCTGGTCAGGTGACAGACCTCTCAGTAGGGAAGCATTTTAATGCGAGTGACCACAACTTCCTCATCTTTAGCATAACTATGGAAAAGGATTTTTAAAAAGCATTCAAACTGGGAAAGTGTTTAACTGGGGAAGGGCTATTTATGAAGGGATGAGGCAGCAACTAGCAAGAGTAAATTGGAAACAGATGTTTAAGGGTAAAAGCACAGAAGGAATATGGAGGAGGTTTAGCTTGTGCAGGATCAAGATAGGTTCATCCCACTGGGACAAGGAAAAGATGTTAGGAAAAGAATCGTGCTGATGAAATGGGTCAGGCAACAAGTTAAGAGGAAGAAGGAAACATACATTAGATATAGGAAGTAGGAAGGGTTCATGAAAAGTATATGGTAGCCAGAAAGGAGCTTAAGAAAGGACCTGGGAGAGCTCAAAGGGAACACGAGAAGGCCTTGGCATGTAGAATTAAGGAGATCCCCAAGGCGTTCTATGCGTATGTGAAGAACAGGATGTCGAGAATGAAGGCGGGGCTGCTAAATGATAAAGGAGGAAACGTGGCTGGAGTCAGAGGAGGTTGGGGAAGTCCTAAGTGAATACTTTGCATCTGTATTCACAAGAGAAAAGAGCCTTGATCACAGTGAGGTAGGAATTGAATGGGCCTGTGAACTAGACAATGATGTGGAGATTAAGGAAGCGGAAGTGTTGGATCTTTTTAAAAACATCAAGATTGGTAAGTCCCTGGAATTGGATGCAATATACCCCAGGCTGCTGATGGAAGTGAGAGAAGAGATAGCTGGAGCAGTAGCTATGATCTTTGAATCTTCCTTGGCCACAGGGGAGGTGCCAGAGGATTGGAGAATGGCAAATATTTGAAATGGGTAATAGGGAGAATCCTGGGAATTACAGAACAGTGAGTCTTACATCAGTGATGTGTAAACTAATGGACAGGATTCTTAAGGATAGAATCCATGAGAATTTGGAGAAGTACAGACTACTCAAGGATAGTTAGCATGACTTTGTGAAGGGAAGGTCGTGCCTCACAAGTCCATTTGAGTTTTTTGAGGAGGTAACAAAAGAAAATGATGAGACCAGGTTAGTAGATGCTGCCTACCTGAATTTTAGCAAGGCATTTTGTTAAGGTCCCCTGAAAGAGACTCATCCAGACAGTCATGAGTCACTGGATCAGTGGAAAATTGGCTGTATGGATAAATAATTGGCTTGTAGGAAGAAAGGAAAGTAGTAGTAGAAGCAAAGTATTCTGCCTGGAGGTTGGTGACCAGTGGAGTGCCACAGGGATCTGTTCTGGGACCTCTACTCATTGTGATTTTTATAAATGACCTGGATGAAGAGGTGGAAGGATGGGTCAATAAGTTTACGGTTGACATTAAGGCAGGAGGAGTTGCAGAGGTTGTCTATGGTTACAAGGAGATATAGACAGGATGAAGAGTTGGGCAGAAAAAATGGCAAATGGATTTCAATCTGGATAAATGTGAGGTTATGGATTTTGGAAGGTCTAATTAGAAGGCAGAGAACAGGGTTAATGGTCAGTTACTTAAGAGTGTGAATGAACAGAGGGACCTTAGGATTCAAATCCATATATGCCTCAAGGTTGCCAAACAGATTGATAGGATAGTTAAGAAGGCCTATGGGATGCTGGGATTCATTAATGGGGGGCTTGAATTCAAGAGTAGAGAGGTCATGTTACAACTCTACAAAGTTCTAGTGAGACCACACTTGGAGTATTTTGTTCATTTCTGGTTACCTCATTATAGGAAGGATGTGGAAGCTATGGAGAGGGTCCAGAGGAGATTTGACAGGATGTTGCCTGGATTGGAAAACAAGTCTTATGAGGCAAGGTTAGCAGAGCTGGAGTTTTTTCACTTTGGTGCGTAGAAGGATGAGAGGAGACTTGATAGAGGTCTATAAGATTATGAGAGGCATAGATAAGGTAGAGAATCAGGTTTCTCAGAGCAGGATCAGCAAACACCAGAGGACAGATGTACAAAGTTAAAGTAGGGAAGTTTAGGGGAGACATCAGGGGTAAGTTTTTTTTTTTAAGTTGTGGGTGCCTGGAATGCCTTGCCAGAGATGGTGGTGGGCATTTAAGAGACTCTGACACACAGATGAAAGTAAAATAGAGGGTTAAGTACTTATTTTGGAAGGAATATATGGGTCGACACAACATTGAGGGCCTAAGGGCCTGTACTGTGCAGTATTTTTCTATTTTTTATGTTCTAATAGTTCTACTCTCATGGAAAACTCATTGGAGTTTAACTCTGAAAGGAATAGATAAGATGGAAGCAGGGAAGTTGCTTTCATTGGTGTGAGACAAGAACTGCTCATGGCCTCAGGATTTGGGGGAATAGATTTAAGACTGAGGTGAAGAGCACTTAATCTGTGGAATTCTCTGCCTCAGGAAGCACTAAATTTTGTCTCGTTAAATAAGATACAGATGGATAATTTTTGAACAGTAATTAAGGGTTATGGGGAATAGGCGGGTAGATAGAGCTGAGTCCAGGGGCAGATTTTATGGAACGGCTGAACAGGCTCGATGAGGCAGATCCCTCCTCCTGCTCCTATGTTCTGATGGATGCAAGATTCAGCATTGTGGTCTAGAGAGCGCGAGACTCCTAGTTTAAGATCACTGCAGTTTACAGAATGGAGAAAGATGCTAGAATCCAAAGCAAAAAGAAAACAATCTGCAGGAAGAGTGAAACAAGAAAGTCTGCAGTCACTGTGATTGTAGTTTAATTCACATATATGCTGGAGAAACTCCAGAAGTAAATAGTAACCAACATTTTGCAGCTGAGCGCTTCATCAAGATATGAGCAAAAAGTAGGCAAGCACCTAAATAGAAATGGGGAGGAATACAGACCAACAGGTGAGAGGTCATAGGTGGATAGAGGCAGAAGAGTAAAGAAAAAAATCTGAGACAGTAGAAGGAGGGGGTGGCTTCAATAGAAGAGGGAAGAGAATGGGGAGCTCGAGAAAAGGAAACAGGTAGGGAAAGAGAGAGACTCAGGTGAGGGGCAGGGGTGCAGTGCTAAATCTTTAGGTGCAGGAGCTCACAGAAAACAAGGAGGTGCCTAGAGCAGCCCTCCTGTGAGCTCCTGCAGCACTGCACCCCTGGTGAAGGGTTTAATGGAAAATGGAGAAGGCCATGTTAATGCTGTCTGATTGGAGAAATATTAGGTGTTGTTCTTCCATTTTGCAGGTAACATCAATATGGCAACATGAGTTTATGGATGGACATGTCGGTGTGGAATTAAAATGGTTGGCCCCTGGGAGGACCCTCTTATTACAGCAGATAGAGCAAATGTGCTGAATGCAATGGTTTCCCCGGCTGCATCTGGTCTCTCCGACGCAGAGGAAGCAGCAACAGGAGAACAGATGCAGTAAATAGTCCCTGGAGATTCACAAATGAATTGTTGCTTCACTTGGAAGAACTGTTTGGGGCCTTGGATGGTATTGAGGGAGGAAGTGCAGATGCAAGTGTAGCATTTCTTGCTGTCACAGGGGTAGGTATCAAGGGGAATGATTGGTAGATAGAGATGAATGGATGAGGGCTGGATGAACTCAGTGAGTTGAGCAGTGTCACTCCAGGATAAACAATTCTAGCTTGTTCAGCCTCTACTTCCAGCTAATACTCTCCATCCCATGTAATCCTCACAAATCACTGCTCTTGCTCCCTGGTTTTCTGGAGATATTTTCTGTTCTACTGTGAGAGGAGTGAAACACGAAAGGCTGCAGACACTGTGATTGGAGTAAAGACACCAAGAAATGCTGGAGAAACTCCCCCATTTTTAAAGCATCCATAGGAGACAATGATCTATTGCTGACATTTCAAGCCTGAGCCCTTCAAGGAATAAGAAGAATGAGCAGAAAATCTCAGAATTCAGACCATCCTGGTGAGGGAAGGAACCCAGATCAACAAAAGGTGTTAATTGGATGATATGATAAATTGAAAGGTGAGAAAGGGGAAGGGTGAGACAGAGTGGGGGGAGGCCACAGGGGAAGATGGTGGGGGTGGGTTGGGGGTTTTAAGGAATCCCAGAACCCATATTAATGTCATCCGGTTGGAGAGTGTCCAGCTGGAAGATGAAGTGTTGTTCCTCCAATGTATGGGTATTCTCAGACTGGCAGTGCATGAGACCATGAGAGACAACGTCAACAAGGGAATGGGATGGGGAATTGGAATGGGTGGTCACTGGGAGATGCACGCTATTGCAGCAGACAGAGCAGAGGTGCTCAATGAAGTGATCACTCTGTCTGTGTCTGTCTCTCCGATATAGTGGAGACCTACTGTCACCCAGAGTAAGTGTGCTGAGGACAGCCTAGAGGCACAGCTATAGAGTGGTTGCCTCACAGCATCAATGACCCAAGTTAAATTCTGATCCCTCTAACTGTCTCAGTGGAGTTTGCACCTTCTCCCTGTGAGCATGTGGGTTTTCATGGGGTGCTTCAGTTCCCTCTTACTCTTCACACAGATTGAAAGGTTAATGGGCCTCCATAAGTTGATCCTGGACTGCAGACAAGTCCTAGAATCTACGATATTGAGGGGAACATGGAGAGAACACTGCCTATTGATCAGTACTGGCACGATCGGCTGAAAGGACTGCTTCCATGGCATGGCTCTCTGCATTGGAGAACTGGCACCACAAATGTCTCAGTGGAAACACAACAGGTCACAGAAAGAAAAAGGCAGCTTGAGCCCTTTATCAGGAATGTCAAAAAATCAGGCAACACCTAAATTTTAAAAATGGGAGGAGGAGGAAGGGGAGAAGCTCCAGGTAAGAGGTAATAGGAGGGAGGGTGGAAGAAAAAGAACTTGAGGTGATGGGGGTAGAGGGCTGACAGAAAGGAAGTGGGTGGTGAGATGGAAAGGAGACCATGATATAGAAGAGCAGAAGTAATCATTTGGCCCATCAAATCAGCTCTGCCGTTCCAACACGAGTTGATCTATTCTCACACAGCCCCACTCCACTGCCTTCTCACTATAACTTTGAGACCCCTGACTATTCAGATATCCATCAATCTCTGACTTAAGTAGACCCAACAACCTGGGCTCCACACCCGCCTGTGGTAGCAAATTCTAGAGGTTCATCCCTCTCTGGCTAAAGAAATTCCTCTGCATCTCTGCTTTAAATGGGTGCCCTTCAATCCTGAAGTTGTACTGTCTTGTCCTAGACTCGCCAACCGTGGGAAACAACTTTGCCCAGGCATTTCAACATTTAAACTGCTTCCAAGAGGTTTCCCCCCTTCATTCTTCTGAACTTGAAGTACAGCCAAGAGCCGTCAAACATTCCTCATATGCTAATCCCTTTATAGCGACTATTATCCAAAAAAGCAGCTTGGAGGCTGTGGGGGGCCTTGTTTGTGACGTGTTTTGATTGATTCACCACGAAGTCTAGTTGAGTTTTAAATGGTTTATTTATTAACATACAAAAGACTTGCAACGATCTATAACAACATGATGTTCCATTGATAATGAAGATAATAAAGACTATTGTAACCATCTTCTTTAATGTTCCAAATGTCTATAAATATGCAAGCCTCACTCACCTTCCTTATACAACCTGCCAGCCCTGCCAAAGCTAACGAACTATGAGACTCTCACGCCCAAACCCCTGCTCATGCGCCAACCGACAGAAGAGAAAACTGCATGCTCAATGCAACATGGCGCAGAACAGCAGCTTCAATCCCAGGACACTGCTGAAGCCCGCAGCTGACTCAACAGGGCACCCACCACCAACACCCGCAACTAACTGAAGATAGATAAGTAACCCCTTTTGACCCCTTCACTCCAGGAATCATTCTTATGAGTCTTCTCTGAACCATCTTCAATGCCAGCCCAGTGTAGAAGTGGCGAGTTAGAGGCTTTGGTGCGAGATGCTTCAGTGAGCTGAACCTGAGAACATCCCACAGGTAAGGTCAGGTAAGATCTGTGCAAAGTAACAAAGAGCAAGTAGTGGAGATGGCAACTAGGGCAGTGGAGCGTTCCAATTGTATGATGCAGGAAATCTGGAAGAGCATCTGCATCTGATGACTACACCTGCAGGGAATAATCCAGCTGCAGCCCCTTATAGACTTTGTTAGGTATCTGGAGCTGGATAAACCAGATCATTCAGTTGGCCTGGAGGGGTAGGGGGAGTGATAGATTGAAGCTATAGGGAGATAGTCATACCCAATAGGCAAGAGGCAGAAAAATGAGCAGCTGAGGAAACAGCAGGGGAATAGGCAGTCAATGCATAGCACCTCTGTGGTCATTCCCCTCAAAATGAAATATACCATTTTACATACTGTAGGGGGGACAATCTACCAGGGACAAGTTGCAGTGGTCAAGTCTCTAGCTCTTCGGTGATTAATTGCTCTTCGGCTATGAAGGGAAAGGGGGAGAAGAGGAGAGCTATAGTGATTGGGCATTTGATAGTTGGGCGAATCAATAGGAGGCTCGGACGATATGTTGCCTACCAAGTGCTAGGGTCAGGGACATTTCTAATCGAGTCCACAACATTCTGAAGCAGGAGGTGAGCAGCCAGATATCATGGTCCACATTGGTAACAACTACATCAATTAGAATAGGGATGAGGTCCTGAAGGAGGAATGTAGCTAGTTAGGAAAGAAGCTGAAAAGCAGGATCTCAAGGGTGGCAATCTCAGGATTGCTGCCTGTGCTACACACACACACACACACACGAGGGTAGGAATAGGAAGTTGTGGCAGATGAATGTGTGGTGTACATTTGTAGATTATTGGGATCTCTTCTGGGGAAAGTATAACTGATACAAAAAGGACAGGCTTCACCTGAACTAGAGAGGGGCCAATATCCCGAGGGCAGGCTTGCTAGAACTGTTAGGGAGAGTTTAAACTAGTTTGGGAGAGGGATGGGAACCAGAATGTGAGGGCTGAGAATAGGGCAGAAGGTGAGAAGGATGATGCAATGTGTTCTGGGGTGGTGAGTCAGGAAATAGGTTTGGTAGGTCTCAAAGGGAAGGACTCTGAAAACAGTTTTGGAAGGGAAGGATTTTATTTACTGAAGGCAAGTATGGGAAATGGTAACTGATGCAGCATGTATGTACACACACTTTACAGCTACCTTGGGAAAGAAATAGTGGACAATTAATAACAAATGTGGGGAAAATAGCGTGGGAATAAAATACACACACACATACAAATGGTATATACAATGATCAAGGAAAAATCACCACCCCTTGACTCATTGCAGGCAGGGTTCTATGCTACAAGGGACACTAATTAAACATTCCCAACCCTTTTAAACAGTGCACACCTTACCAACAGTTTCTCCAGCACCCTTCCTCATTTCCACACCTAAAGTGAGGCAGGGTGGCCCAAGCTAGCAAAGAGAGAGAACAAAGAACACATGACACCTTTATAGTGCTGGAGGGTCCAGCCCAGATCGTTAGCAGGAACCAATGGCTTGGTGTCAGGAGGATTAATCCAATTACAACAGCCAATGGCCCCAGACCAAGTGCAGGCTGGTTGGAGAGTCCAGTCCATTTACGTGGAACCACTAGCAAGGTGTGCACTAATGGGTGGGGTGGAACCAAACCTTGATTGGCAGTTGGTGTGTCCTCTTTCTAGGTAGGGGGCAGTGCTCTCACATGACAGCCACAACCTTTCCCAATACAGTAGGTTTGTGATCAAGGACAAGCAGGGGAGGAAGCATGGATGTAGGCAGTTGGAAGAATTGAATCATGTTTACTTCAATGCAAGAGCTGTTAGGAATAAGGGAGATAAATTTGGAGCGTGGATCAGTACTTAGAAATATGATGTTGAGACCATTTCAGAGACATGGCTGACACAAGAACTGGATTTGCTGATGCAGGAACCGATGTTTAGATGTTTTAAAAGGGATAGGATGGGAGGTAAAAGAGGGGAGTAGCATTGCAGCTCAGAGATAGTTATCACAGCTGCAGAAAAGGATTTGTCACAGCCTTCATCCACCTTCACAGCCATTGAGTTCAGAGTATCTTCATCCGCCTGTTCCACCGTTGAGGTCTTGGTTGGATTGTTTTTTGTCAGGGACCTCACCCTTGATCTTACCACTATGGGTTACCCTACCAGGAGCATATTTAGATAGCATCACTCTCGGGATATCAGGACCACACGAGCTTCTCCTCCACGACAAGGTGACAATCCATGGAGTATATATGATAGCCAGGAAGGAATGTAAGAAAGAACTTAGGAGAGCTCAAAGGGGGCATGAGAAGGCCTTAGGAAGTAGGATTAAGGAAAATCCTAAGGCATTCTATGCCTATGTGATGAACGGAAAGAAGCCCAGAGTGAAGGTAGGGCTACTTAAGGAAAATGGAGGCACATGATTCTAGAGGCGGAGGAGGTTCGGGAGGTCCTAAATGAATACTTAGCTTATGTATTCACCAGAGAACAGGACCTTCATCAAGATTAGATAAGAATAGAACAAGCTTATGTGCTGGAGCATGTTGAGTTTAAGAGGAAGTGTTGGATCTTTTTCAAAATGTTAGAATTGGTAATCCCCTGGACTAGATGAAATATTCCCCAGGTTGCTATGGGAAGGGAGGGAAGAGATTACTGGGGCATTGGCAATGATTTTAACATCCTTCTTGGTGCCGGAGAATGTCAAATGTGGCCCCCTTGTTTTAAAAAGGTAGTAGGGATAATCCTGGAAATTATAGGCCAATAAGACCGACATCAGTGGTGGCCAAACTATTGGAGAGGGTTCTTAAGGACAGCATTTAAAAGCATTTAGAGAAATATAGTCTTCTCAGTGATAATCAGCATAGCTTGTGAGGAAAAGGTCCCAAATTGATTTTTGTTTGCAGGTTTTAAAAAAAATTGATAAAAGTAGAGTGGTAGATGTAATTTGACAAGGTCCTCTCATTCAGAAAGTCATGATGTATGGGATCTATGAAACCTTGGCTGTCTGGATTCAAAATTAGTTTGCCTGTAGAAACTGGAGAGCAGTTATGGACAGAAGGTATTCTGCCCGGATTTGAATTCCGGATGGGAGAGTAACTTTGTGGATGATGCGAAGTTTGGAGGTTTTTTAGATAGTGTTGAAAATTGTCGTAGGCTACAACAGGATATGGACAGGTTGCAGAGTTGGGCAGAAAAGTGGCAGATGGAATTCAATCTGGATAAGTGTGAGATGATTCATTTTGGAAGGACAAACCAGAAGGCTGAGTAGTAGGTTATTAGTAAGATTCTTAATAGTGTGGAAGAACAGAGGGAAATTGTGTTCCAAATTCATAGATCCCTCAAATTTGCCATGCAGGCTAATAGGATAGTTTAGAAGATCTATTGTATGCTGGACTTCATTAGTCAGATTGAGATCATTTGATTGAGTTCAGGAGTTGTGATTTATTGTTGCAGCTCTATAAATCTCAGGTGAGAATATTATGTTCAGTTCTGGTCACCTGATTGGAGGAAGGATGTGGAAGCCATGGAGAGGGTGTAGAGGAGATTTACCAGGATGCTGCCTGGATTGGAAAACATGAAGAAAGGTTTGCAGAGCTACGGCTTTTCTCTTTGAAGTAAAGAAGCATGAGCGATGACTTAATAGAGGTCTGCAAGATCATGGGAGACATAGATAAGGTAGGCAGTCAGCAGCTTTTTCTCAGGGTGGGAGTAGCAAACATGGAGGGCATCTGTTCAAAGTAAAGCGAAAAAAGTTTAGCAGAGACACCAGGTTTAAGTTTCTTACACAGAGTTGTGGTTACCTGTAATGCCCTGCCAGGGATGGTGGTGGAGGCTGGAAGAATAGAGATATTTAAGAGACTTAGACAGGCACATGGATGAAAGAAAGATAGAAGGTTATGAGATAGGTTGTGCTTTTTTTTAGTGGTATATATAGGTCGGCACAGCATCGTGGGCTGAAGGGCCTGTACTGTGCTGTCATATTCTATGTTCTATCCTTTCTTAAATAATAAGCCCAAAACTGTACCTCATACTCCGAGTGAAGCCTCACCTGTGCCTTATAAAGCCTCAACATCACATCCCTACTCTGAGATCCTATTCCTCTTCCTCTCCACCGACTCAACTTGAAAGTTAACCTTTGGAAAATTACCGATGATGACACCTGGTTGGAGACTGCTGAGGTGAGTGTGTTGTTCCTCCAATTTACAGATGACCTCAATTTGGCAGTACCTTTTTCACTTCTTTCCAGTGCACTGGCCTGTGCTCTGAATGGTCGTTCTTCAGCCAGTGGAGTGCCACCGGGACCCCCAGCCATGGCAGCGACCACCCAGACATTTGCAAGCCCAGTGTTTGCCAGTTGGTGACCAGGTCCATCATAGGCTCTGGCCTCCCACTCACTGCAGATATCCATGTGAGGCGGCGCCTCAAGAAGGCAGTTAACATCATCAAGGACCCCTATCACCCTGGTCACAACCTCTTCTCACTGCTCCCTTCAGACAGAATGTCAGATAGAATGTACACAGACCTGAAGACCAGCACCACTAGGTACAAATACAATTTGTTTCCAAAGGCTTCAACACCACAGAAAGATTTGTCTGCTCTATTGTAATGCCACGATCTTTATTGCACTATGGTAACTGTGAATATGTATTATTTATTTTTATACATCTATTATCAATTTATTGCAGTTTTTGTTTTAACCAAGGTCCTGCTTTGCTGCAGCAGATAAGAATTTCAGGGCATCCGTATATTGTGCAACGTATATGAAAGGAAACTCATTATCATTAAGTCAGGAATCCATTTGCACCTTTGCAACACCAACCAGTCGTGGTAGGGATGTGCGACCACCAGAATTCCTTTCTAATCAACAGTCCTGCAAACTAATCATGGATAAGCCAGCAGGAAGTTCTCAACTGGCTCATGTGGTATTGTTACAAGATCAAACCAGCAACCTCACACAGGGGTAAAAATGAACAATTACTTTATTAACAAAAATTCACCTTCAAACTTTAATTCAAAAATCCCCCTTTTATAACAATGCCCATTGGTTAATATGCAAATTTCTATAACAGTGTAAAACTAAAAAATTCCCAACCTAAATATAACATATGCAATTAAAGTCTAAGTTATATTTCCAACCAACCCACACAAAACAAACACAAAACACACAAGACTAACAAAACTTCGGTCTCAACCGAAGCAAAGATCATAAACAAAATTCAATTTGTTTGGTAAACTGAAGCCAAAAGATCTTTGAGATAGAGAGAGCACAAAATTCAAAGTTATCTTATGTTGCTGCAGAGAGAGGAACAATGGCTTGGTCCGGATCCTTCTGGCTGCCTTCAGAATGTTCATCCCTTTTAAAATGCCCAACATTCTAAACTGTCCTCCAGACCATGACTCATGTTTTGAGCCTTCTTCCACTCCACAGCACCTTCAGTGGTGGTTTGTCGTCCAAGTCCAGAAATTTTTAGATCCTTTTCTGCACATGCCCAGTCCATCTCTCACTCTCTCAGCAGTCCACCTTCACCTTGTGAACTGTCACTTTCCAACACAAAACCACACAACACATAGGCCAATACACAACACAGAACACTGTAACAGTATCAGCGGAGATAAGCACAGAATCATAGAACATCACTGCACAGAAACAGGCCCCTTTGGCCCTTCTAGCCTGTGCCAAACCTTTTTTGCCTGGTCCCACCAGGTCCATAGGCCTCCATACCTCTCCCATCCATGTACCTGCCCAAATTCTTCTTAAATGGTAAAAGTGAACCTGCATTCTCCTCTTCAGCTGACAGCTCATTCCACACCTCCACCACTTTCTGTGTGAAGAAGTTCCCCCTCATGTTCCCCCTAAACTTTTCCCCTTTCACGCATAACCCATGTTCTCTGGATTGTATCTCACCTACCCTCAGTGGAAAAAGACTATCTACATTTACTCTGTCTATCCCCCTCATAATTTTAAATACCTCTATCAAATCTCCCCTCATTCTTCTACGTTACAGGGAATAAGGTCATAACCTGTTTAACCCCTGTAACTCAGTTCCTGAAGCCAGGGCAACGCCTAGTAAATTTTCTCTGCATTCTTGCTATCTTTCCTATAGTTAGGTGAAGTCGAGCAATGGGTTTGATCTGCTGAATGTCACAGCCAAAGCAGTTCCCTGCAAAGTTCTGCGGCAAATGGGGGCTGCTGCTTTCAGCTAGCCCAAAATGATAAGCTGTCCATTACCAGCAGATAAGAAGATGTCTTTGATCATTGCAATAAAAGGACCCAAGAGCAGCAAGACTGCTAAATGATCCTCTGAGACTCGACGACAATATTTATTTAACAATATTTATTTATGTTTATATATGTTCTGCATATAAATCACTTGTTAATATGTGTGCTATGTCTATATATGTGTTCACATGTTTTTACACTAAGGGCTGAAGTTATGCTTACAGAATTGTATGATAATGATAAACTTGAACTTGAACTTCAGACGCAGGATATCAGGGACAAGTTCAGAGTCCCTGATTCAGCACACACGAGTGCTAGAGAAACCCAACGGGTCATGCATCATCTGTCAAAAGTAAGAGCCCGTCGATGTCTCGGACTGAGCCCCTCTTCTGGTGTTGTTGATGACTGTCTGCAGGACATATTTCCGGTTCCAGTTCCTGACTACATGGATCATTTGGAGTAGTATTTGTGATCTCCGAAGAAGATACAGGTGGCAGAAAGCCTGTAGGATTGGGGGCTTCAGGGAGGTGGTCACACCACACATTCAAATACATAGGTGAACTCCAGAAGGGCCAGGCACCTCCCCTGTGACTGTCCCCCTCTCAAACAAGTATCCTGGTTTGGATACATTTGGGGGGGTGGGGGCGTGGGGGAGATAGCCTCTAAAGGAAGACAGCAGTCACAGGCATATCTATCTGTGGCACCAGAACTGACTGTTGTGAAACAGGTCAAGGCAATGTCTGGTGGTCCATTAGTGACTAGAGGTTCTTTGACAGGGTCTCATATGGTAGGAGGTTGTAGAAGGTCAGACCACAAGGGAACCAAGGTGAGCTGGCCAATTGGATGCAATATTGGCTTTATGGTAACAGTAAGAGGGTGGAAGTGAAGGGTTGTTTGCAGGTCGAAGGCCTGTGAATAATGATGTGCCACTGGGATTTGACAATGGTTATTAAGTTTGCAGTTGACACAAAATTGGTCATAGAATAGACAATCAGGAAGGTCAAAAGGATGTTGCTGTGACTTGAGAAGAGGAGTTATAAGCAAAGGTTGAATAGGTTGGGACTTTATTCCCTTGAGCATCAGCGATTTGATGAAAGTACACCAAGTTATGAGGGTTTGATTGAAACATTTAAGTGATGATTGGATAGGTATTTGGTTGGGAGGGGTTTGGAGGCCTATGGTCTGGGTGCAGGTCAATAGTTTGTCATGGATTAGATGGCCTGGAGGGCCTGTGTGGTAGTGGTGTATGTTCTACATTAGCTGAGATTTGAACACGACCAAGACCAACTGGGAAAATGGGCCAATGAATGGCAGGTGGACTAACTCAGATAAGTGTGTGGAGAAACATATTGGTAAGTCCAAATGGGCTGGAGTTACTCAGTGAATGGTAAAACTCTGGAAGATGTGGTGGAACTGAGAGACCTCGGGGTGCAGGTGCAGAGTTCCCTGAAATAAGTGACACAGGTAGGCAGGTTGGGAAGAAGACATTTGGTATGCTTGCCTTCATCAATAAGGGCACTGAGTTGAGAAGTTGGGGCATCATGTCATGACTGTACAAGGCATTGGGAGACTACATTTGAAATATTGTGTGCAGTTCTCATTGCCCATTTATAGGAAAAATATCACTGTGTTCAAAAGGGTCCATAAAAATATTCCTGAGGATTTTGCCCAGAATGAAAGATTTAGTCATAAAGATATACTGGATAGGCTAGGACTTTTCTCCATTGCGTTGAGAAGGGTGAGGTGTGAGGCCTCTAGATCGGTAAGTAGTCATAATTGTTTGCTAGGGTAGAGGAGCCTGAAATTAGAGGGCATAAATTTCAGATGAGAGGAGAAAGATTTAAAGTTTACCTGAGTGAGGGGCAACTTTTTCATACAAAGGATAGTAGGTACACTAAGCAAGCTGCCAGAGGTAGTAGAGGTAGGGACAAATACAATATTTAAAAGACATTTGGACAGGTTTGTCGATAGGAAAAGTTTAGAGCAGTGCTTTTCAACCTTTTTCTTTCCACTCACATACCACCTTAAGTTTTCCCTATACCATGGGTGCTCTGTGATTAGTAAGGAATTACCCTTACTAACCCTTGAGTCTAGAGCTGGATGAGGTCCTTAACCGGGAAGAGACATATAAGGCAACTGAACAACTGAAAAGTGGCAAAGCAGCAGGTATGGATGGAATCCCCCCAGAGATCTGGAAGGCTGGCGGCAAAGCTCTGCATACCAAACTGCATGAGTTTTTCATGCTCTGCTGGGACCAAGGAAAGCTGCCTCAGGACCTTCGTGATGCCATCATCATCACCCTGTACAAAAACAAAGGCGAGAAATCAGACTGCTCAAACTACAGGGGAATCACGCTACTCTCCATTGCAGGCAAAATCTTCACTAGGATTCTCCTTAATAGACTAATACCTAGTGTTGCCGAAAATGTCCTCCCAGAATCACAGTGTGGCTTTTGCGCAAACAGAGGAACTACTGACATGGTCTTTGCCCTCAGACAGCTCCAAGAAAAGTGCAGAGAACAAAACAAAGGACTCTACATCACCTTTGTTGACCTCACCAAAGCCTTTGACTCCGTGAGCAGGAAAGGGCTTTGGCAAATACTAGAGCGCCTTGGATGCCCCCCCAAGTTCCTCAACTTGGTTATCCAACTGCACGAAAACCAACAAGGTCAGGTCAGATACAGCAATGAGCTCTCCGAACCCTTCTCCACTGACAACGGCATGAAGCAAGGCTGCGTCCTCGCACCAACTCTCTTTACTATCTTATTCAGCATGATGCTGAAACAAGCCATGAAAGACCTTAACAATGAAGACGCTGTTTACATCCGGACCTCTTCAATCTGAGGAGCCTGCAAGCTCACACCCCAAGAACTTGTCCATGAACTACTCTTTGCAGATGATGCCGCTTTAGTTACCCATTCAGAGCCAGCTCTCCAGCGCATGATGTCCTGTTTTGCAGAAACTGCCAAAATGTTTGGCCTGGAAGTCAGCCTGAAGAAAACTGAGGTCCTCCATCAGCCAGCTCCCCACCATGACTACCAGCCCCCCCACATTTCCATCGGGCACACAGAACTCAAAACGGTCAACCAGTTTACCTACCTCGGCTGCACCATTTCATCTGATGCAAGGATCGACAAAGAGATAGACAACAGACTCGCCAAGGCAAATAGCGCCTTTGGAAGACTACACAAAAGAGTCTGGAAAAACAATCACCTGAAGAAACACACAAAGATCAGTGTGTACAGAGCTGTTGTCATACCCACGCTCCTGTTCGGCTCCGAATCATGGGTCATCTACCGGCATCACCTACGGCTCCTAGAACACTTCCATCTGCGCTGTCTCCGCTCCATCCTCAACATTCATTGGAATGACTTCATCACCAACATCGAAGTACTCGAGCTGGCAGAGTCCACAAGCATCGAATCCACGCTGCTGAAGACCCAACTGCGCTGGGTGGGTCACGTCTCCAGAATGGAGGACCATCGCCTTCCCAAGATCGTGTTATATGGTGAGCTCTCCACTGGCCACTGAGACAGAGGTGCACCAAAGAAGAGGTACAAGAACTGCTTAAAGAAATCTCTTGGTGCCTGCCACATTGACCACCACCAGTGGGCTGATATTGCCTCCAACCATACATCTTGGTGCCTCACAGTTCGACGGGCTGCAACCTCCTTTGAAGAAGACCGCAGAGCCAACCTCACTGAAAAAAGACAAAGGAGGAAAAACCCAACACCCAACCCCAACCAACCAATTTTCCCTTGCAACCGCTGCAACCGTGCCTGCCGGTCCCGCATCGGACTTGTCAGTCACCAACGAGCCTGCAGCAGACGTGGACATACCCCTCCATAAATCTTCGTCCACGAAGCCAAGCCAAAGAAAGAAAGACTTAAAGTGGTATGTGAATGGAAAGAAAAAGTTTGAAAACCACTGGTTTAGAAGAACAAAGGTCAAATGTACGTAAATTAGTCTGGCCAAGTGGATAATGCAATTGGCATGGATATTGGGCCAAAGGGTCTGTTTTCATGCTGTAAAACTCTATGACTATAATTGGGTACCTGGACATTTAATATCAAGGTCAGTTGTTCCTGCTTTATCAAGAGTTAACATAGCCTTTACAATCTTTCAAAGAGCTCATTGTGATTCAGTGCAAGATAAACGCTTTAAAATATGACTCTTTCATCTGATTTCCTAATGATGCTGTTTTTATTACGTGAAGTCTCTTTTATTTTGTATCAATGCCAGTGGAACAGAGTTTGTTTTGTACACTGTGTTCCTGATGACCCACTATGGATTAACTGCTCACTGACTGCGGTTTAAGGAGTAGCAGGCCACCGAGGGTCAGATTCCATCCAATTACAATCTAGATGTAGTCTGAATACAAAAAGCATGCTCATCTGACCAACTTTGGGGTCCTGCAATTGTATCCATGCAGTGTGTACATCATCCACCTTTACAGAGATACTGATTCAGACTGATTCACTTCAAAACACACACACACACACACACATTTCAGGTGTAATAGCTTTGTGAAATAGGATGTCAGGGTGATTCAGACCAGCCATGATCTGGTTGATTGATGAAAAAATGTGGAGAGCTGTTCTGGCATCCTTATAAAATGCTCCTTGATCCTTGCTTCTCCCATTCATGCTTTGTGATATATATCATAACACTTGCTCGAAAATGAACCAATTTGTGCTTTACCATGACCCATATTCCCTTGCAATGTAGAAAGTAGGCTATTTGGCCCATTGTATCAATGCCAGCTCACAGAGCTGCCCCATTCCCCAACTAATTTTGCCTATGGCCTGACCCAGGGAAACAGATGGGTGAAGAAGGCTTTCAGCATGCTCGACTTTACCATTCAAGGCATTGAGCACAGAAGGAGGGTCATCGTTTTACAATCTGGAATATTGTACCCAGCTCTGGTCACGCAACTGTAAAAAACATATCATTGTGTGGCACGGTTAGCGTGGTAGTTGGTGCAACGCTAATACAACGCCAGTGGCCCAGATTCAAATCCATATGCTCTCCCCGTAACCTGCGTGTGTTTTCTCCAGGTGTTCCAATTTCCTCCAACCATCCAAAAACATGCAGTATTGGTAGGTTAATTGGATGCTAATTGGTCGTACAGGTTTCAGTGGCTGGAACTGGCTTCTGCCGCAATGTAAATGAACTTGCATTTTTTTTTAATTAAGTTGGAAGGGATGCAGAATAGATTCATGAAAATATTACCAGTACTGCCAGGTTTGAGTTATAAGTGGAGAGGCTGGACGAGCTGTTCTCCCTGGACCAAAGGAGACTGAGGTGGGAGATTATACAGAGTTATACAATCAGGTGGGTCATATATAAGAAAACATTATCATCTTCTTCCCAGTGTAGGAAAATCTAAATGTGGAGGGATAAATTAAAGGTGTGAGGGGAAACATTTAAAAGGTGAGGGGCATCTTCTTCTCACAGAGGGGGGTGGGTATATGGAATGGGCTGCCGGAAGAAGTGGTAGACGTGGGGATAAAAGGCATCACTGTTAAATTTTTTAAAAAAGGAATATGTGCCAAACATAAGCCAATGGGACCAGCTTGGATGGACAATTTGGTCAGCGTGGACAAGTTAGGCAGACTGATTTTGTCTCATATTCTTCCCAATTTCCATGAGCTTCCCACTACTTCACCATTCACCTACAAGCTAGTGGTATCTGTGGTCAATTATCGTACCAACCCCCCCACCACCCCCCCCCCCCGTATCCTTGGGATGTGGGAGGAAACCCACATGGTTACAGGGAGTGTGCGAGCTTCACACAGTCAAAATCTGACATGAGGGTTGAAGTGTCGGGACCCTGAAGGGATGGGGTAGCAACTCTACAAGATGTGTGTGAGTAACTCATCAGTAGCCTTTTGTAGGCATCCTCAGATGTGGAAGAGCTAGTACAAAACACAACAGTACTGGAGGAGCTCAGCATCCATGGAAAGAATTAAGGGGTCAACATTTTGCACCTGAGCCCTTCACCACTGCAAGCCTTTATCTATTTTCCTTCTTGAAATCTTGCTCATTGGGAAATTAAACTGGATCTCCCTGATGCAAGTCACTGCAACCCTTGTTTCTTTTAGCATTTCCATTTTATGTATGTGACCACATTTTCATTCGAGATAAAATAGGCCAAAAGATGAGAACTTACCACCTTCATAAATAATTCATCGTGCAATTAAATGTACATCATGTCAATTTAATCTAAGTTACATCTGCTGACTATATCACTTGGGGAAATTGGTCAACAGAGGACATGGATTTAAGGTGAGGAGGGAGAGATTTGATAGGAACCTGAGGAGTAACTTTTTAACACACAGGGAGGTGGGTGCATGGAATGGACTGTTAGCAGAGGTGGTAAAGGCAGATACTATTGCAATGTTTCAGAAAAACTGGATGGATACATGGATAGGATGGATTTAGAGGGAAATGGGCTAAATAAAGGAATGTGGGACAAGTATGAGTGGAGCCTTTTGGTTGGCATGGGCAAGTTGGGCTGAAGCCACACTCTACAACTCTGGTCTGCAGGTCTGGCACACTGTTTCTGAGCTATACGGTTCTATAGTCGATGGTTCAGTCATGGATCAAAGCGGGAGTGCTTCTCTTCAGAAAATTGCTCTGATCATCCACAGGCAGATACAATGATCACTGTTGAAACTTGTTAAACAAGAAAATCAGCGGATCCTGGGATTGAATACCATACACAAATGTGCTGGAGAGCATTTACATTTGCTTCACGGTTGCAATACACCAGGATACATAAAGCTCCTTTGCTAAACACAGATAGATTCTGAGAGATTGATGTCAAAAATGAAAACCACAAGATATTGATTATACCCCCCTTAACAATTCCACCCTAACTCCAACCCCCTAAAACGATAGGAAACATTGTATGAATAATTAAAAATAAAGTTTTTTTTTAATTCAAAACCCCTAAGCTGTAAACACCTTATTAGCAATTTGCTGTTTATTTTACACTTTCAGAAAATAGGAATTTTAATCTTGTCACTTCTTTTTTTAAACTTTATTTAAAGATTTTATCACAGGAATAAAAAGAAAAATTACATTTAAAGAAAAGATATAAAATAAAATAATATAATTACAATACAACATTAATAACCTAACTTAATTCAACCTAACCCCCCCTACATATACAAGAACTAAAAAAAATCTATATATTTTTAAAAAACCCACCCTTCCCCTCCCCAAAATAAAGAGTGAAGAATTAGTAAAATTAATAATATTATGTATTAAAAAAACACACACAAAGAAAAAGAAAAAAATGACAAATAAAAATAATTTAAAAAAAGATTTATCAGATCTAAAATATCACATCTAGGAACATACTTAAATCAAACTTATTGCATATACTTAACAAATTGAGTCCACTTCAACTTATAAAAAGACATCTTATCTTGAATTGAAAAAGATATCCTTTCCATAATTAAACATCTTGTCACTTCAATATCAATAATTCATTGGCAGTTTTGAGGGCTCTTCAGTGTCGCTAACGAAATCTGGCCAATCAGGACACCTCTAATGGTCAGATGATCATTTAGCTACCAATAAAACAGCAATAAAAGTTAATCCTAGTTAAATACCAAGATATAAAGCAGAACACTAAAAGCTCAATGAACTGACCACTTTCACTTGTGTGACTCAGAAAGACAATTTTATTACCTTCAACTACAAGGCTAAAGCACCTTATCTTGTGTGTGAATGTCTGCTTTGCAATCAAAGGCAAAAAATAAATGTACAACCGAGTCATGGCTGAATTAAAATCAATGTAGCAAAAATAGACAAGAGTAATTGCAAACTGTGGACTGATGCCCCTGAGATCAGAATATGGATTGGGCACATAATGTAGAATTGGGATTTGGAAAGGGTACAGAAGAGGTTTATCAGAATGTTGCCCTAGTTTAGAGAGTATGGGGAGAGAATGGACAAACTTGGGTTGTTTTCTCTGGAGCGTGGAAGGCTGAGGGAGGCCTTATAGAGGTTTATAAAATCACGAGAGGCATTGATATGGTCATGAACAGTCAGAATCTTTTACCACCCAGGATAAAAATGTCACAGAGTAGGGAAATGTATTTAAGGGAGGGAAAGTTTAGGGGAGATGTGCGTTCAAGAATTTAATACAGAGGTGGGTGCCTGGAACAGGCTGCCAGGAGTAGTGGTGGAGACAGATACGATAGTAGTGTTTAATGAAGCTTCTGGATAGACACATGAATATGAAGAGGATCTGTCAGATGGAAGCAGCAGAGTTTTAGTTTCTTTGAGACTCCATGTTCGGCACGGACACATGGGCTGAGGGGCCTGTTCCATGACCTATGTTCAGAGAGGTCACGGTGACTGATTGACACACGACATGTGTAATGTCAACAATTGGATCTCTTCGAATACATGCACTGGCAATGATAAATGGCATGGGTGATTATCAAAATTTGGAATTGGGAGTTTAACCCAAATGGATTTTGTGAAATCAGATGAAAACAAGCATTAAAACCATTACAGGTCCATCTCCCTGAAGATGGGTGGCATGCTTGCCTTCATTGGTTGGCATGCTTGCCTTCATTGCCTTCCAGACCACTGATGTACAGAGAGATCACAAGGTACAGGTCCATCTCCCTGAAGTTGGGTGGCATGCTTGCCTTCATTGGTTGGCATGCTTGCCTTCATTGTCTTCCAGACCACTGATGTACAGAGAAATCACGGGTTACAGGTCCATCTCCCTGAAGTTGAGTGGCATGCTTGCCTTCATTAGGTGGGGTTTTGAGTATAAAAGTTGGCAAGCTATGTCAGGTCACATTTGGAGAATTATGTGCAGTTCTGATCTCTGCATTACAAAAAGGATATGGAGACTTTGAAGTTCACCTAGATGTCACCTGAACCCAAGTAACAGGAACAGGAGTAGGCCACTTTGTCCATTGAGCTTAGTCTGGCATTCCATAAGATCATAGCTCAGCTCCATTTACTCGTCAGTTCCCTCTAACCCTAAATCTCCTATTCTTCAAAACTATATCTTAAATATATTTAACAAGGCAGCCTCCCACTGCTTCCTTGAGCAGTGAATTCCTCAGATTCACTAGTCTATGGAAGAAGCAGTTCCTCCTCATCTCCATCCAGGAACAGTTGAGGCTATGTCCCCCAAGTTCTGGTATCACCTGCCAGTGGAAACAGCCTGGATCAGAGGGAAGAAGTTACAAAGAGAGGTTGAATGTGCTTGGATTGTTTATTCTGTTGTGTCAGAGGATCAGGAGCACTCGATAAAAGTTTATAAAGTAATGCGACCCATTGATAGGATAAACAGTCAGTCTTTTTCCCAGGATGGACCTGTTAAATACTAAAGGGCTTTGGTTCAAGCTGAGAGGGAGAAGGTTCAAGGGAAATGTGCATGGCATGTTTTTCTCAGTGGTAAGTGTCTGGAATGCACTGCCAGGGGACGTGTCAGGAGATTCACATTCCGATTTCTTGTCAGAGTACATAAATTACATCTCATACAATGCTGCGATACTTTTTTTTGGGAATGAAGCTGAGTGACCACTTATTGGCAGTGCAAAACACTGTACTCAAGTAAACAAATGAGGAAATATAAACAAACTGACTGTGCAACAAGGAAAGAAAGAAAACTCAATAAAGTGCAAAAGAGTTCTTAAATTGAGTCTGATGGTGGAGGGGTAGCAACTGTTCCTGAAACTGGTGGTGTCAGTCTTGTGGCACCTGCACCTTTTTTCCCGATGGTAGCATTGAGAACAGAGTGTGCGCTGGGTGGTGTGGATCCCTGATGATTGTTGCTGCTCTCCAACGGCAGTGTTCCCTGTAGATGTTGTCAATGCTGAGGATGTCCTGAGCTGTGTCTACCTCCTTTTACAGCATTTTACATTCAGGGTGTCCCTGTACCTGACCATGATGCAGCCGATCAACATACTTTCCATCACACATCTCCAGAATTTTGCCAGGGTTTTCAACGTCATACCAAACCTCCACAAACGTGGTTTCTTCACAATGCCATTTGTGTGTTGGGTCCAGGAAAGATCCTCTGAGATAATGACTCCCAAGAACTTAAATTTACTCACCCTCTCCACCTCGAATCCCCCAATGATCAGAGGATCATACACTTGCTGGCTTTCCTTTCCTAAAGTAAACAATCATCTCCTTGGTTTGAGTGACATTGAGTGCAAGGTTGTTGAAGGTGCACCCTTCAACCAAGTTTTCAATCTCCTTCCTGAACGCTGACTCATCGCCCCTTTTTATACAACCCACTACCATGGAATCATCAGTGAATATGCACTTGGTGTTGCTGTCGTACCAAGTCACATAGTCATAGGTGTATAGCAAGTAGAGCAGGGGGGAAAGAATGAAGCCCTGGGTTCATTCTCCTGAAGGCAGAGATTATATCAATATTTAAGGAGTGTTTAGACATGGACATGAATGGACAGGGAATGAAGGTACATAGACAACGTGCAGGGAGATTGGATTTGTTTAGATTGCCATCATGGTCTGTGTCAAAGTTGTGGGCAGAAAGACCACAATTGTGCTGTCTTATGTTCTGTATTTCATGTTACAATTAAATATGGAATAGAACTACCCAAACAACAGGCCAGCAACTGGATTTCCACAAACTGAAACAAGGGCGTTCTGGCCTTGCGGGTTGATAAGGTTGGTCTTTAGAAGCCAATAATGATCACCCAATGGTGGTGAAGGATTAGGACCACAAGTCACGGAGACATACATGTCAGTTTGTCCTCTGAACTCAAGCTCTTCCATTTTTGTTATGCCAACAGAGTTGAATATATGAACCTCAACAGTGGGGATATCTACAGTTCAGGCTGGATGCAGGGAGTATCTCCCTTGAAAACCTGCAGCCCTCATTTAGTGCCATCCAATCTGCTCTTAAACACGACAACATGAAGACTATTGAAGGAAGCTTCAGCCAGACCTACTGAACTAAATCTGTACCACATTTTATCAGCTAAGCAACCATAGTTAAATAACTGTTTTAACAGCCTGATACGCTCTATCAATTAATCCAAAGGCTGAGTAGGCTTTAATACACATTAGATTTCGGCTGGCCTGATCCACCTTCATGGCCAGATCATGGGGAGGGGTTACATGGGTTGAGTCATCAGTGGGTGGGTCAGCCACTTGTACACAGAGTAGCAACAGTATATAAATATATATATATATCACCACACAGCACTATGACTTTTAGTTCTCTGAACTGGTCAACAGCTTTAAAATAAAATTCAATGCTGGAGAAATTCAGCAGATCAAATAGTTCACCATTTAGCAAAGAAAGATACATAACCAACGTTTCAGGCTTGAGCCCTTCATCAAGATTATTAATCTTTATTTTTGCCATATTTTCTTCACCATTGTGTTTTTCGATCACGGTGTCTGCAGACCTTTGTGTTTTACCCGCAACTACTTTAAAGTGTTGTTTAACCATCCGAAAATATCCAACATTTTATCTGTGCTCACCTGAACCTATCTAGTAGGTGGATTTATCATAATATTGGGATGGAGGAATTTCAAAATGCATTATATATTTGCAAAACTATATCGCACATTGTACTTTTACAAAGACTATAAATTCTAATCTTTAGAAGTTTTGTGCTGGAATAATAGGTTAAAGTCTGATGCATAATTTCAAACTAAACCTTACCCTTACTTATTTATCTATGCTTCACATGATTAAGTAGGAAATGAGTCCATTGAAAAATAGTTCAGTTCAGTTGAAGTTTATTTTTCACATTATACTTGGGACAGTGAGAAGGTTCTGTCACAAACAGTTTAATGGGTCAACTTTAACAGTTGTATAAAGCAGAAGAACAGGTGCACATTTGTGGAGTGCAAAGGTACATGAAAGAAAGATCAATCAGCGCCACGCAAAGGCAGCATGAGAGAATTGTTGCGGGGTTCATTCAGGAGCCTGCGGGGAGGAAACTGTCCTTAAGCCTGTCAATTTCACATTTTTGAGCCTTTTCCCTGATGGGAGGAGGGAGAAGAGATTGTGTCTGGGTGTGATGGATCCCTAAATATGTTGGCTGTCTTTCCTAAGCAGCAGAAGATGTGGATAGAGCTTGGGAAGGGGAGAGAGGTTTGCATTATAGTCTCAGCTGCATTCACCACTTTCTGTTGCTTCTTCTGATCTTGAGCAGAGCAGCTCCCCTACTATGCTGCGATGCATCCAGCAAGTATGTTGTAGTACAATATATGTAAAAGAATTTACACAAGAGTTCATTCCTCAGTAATCAAAATTGAAAAACCTTTCTTTAAAAACTGCTGGAGGTACTCAGTGGGTAAGACAGCATCCTTGGAGGGTAATGGACAGCCCGATGTTTTAGATTGGTGTCTTGGATGTGAAGAGTAGAGAGGAGATTGCCAGGATAAAGGGGTGCAGTGGAGCGATGGGTCTAGAGCTGGAAAGTGATAGGTGGATCCAAATGAGGAGAAACTGATGGACGGTGGACCCATCTGGGGAGGGAGGGGAAGGGAAAAGATAGTGCCAAACGCTAGGAAATGATGAATGGAGACAGCAAGAGGCTGCAGATTATGGAATGTGATAAGAAAGGATGGTAAAGAATTGAACAAAACAAGGGTGTGATGGTGGGCTGATGAGAATAGTGAGGGGTCAAGATAGGGGACCCATTGGGGAGTGTATGGCTAACAGGCAGATTGAATAGGCAGGGAGGGTAAGGAAATTGGGCCACAGGAGGGTGGAAGGGGGTCATGATTAAGAAGAAGCTTGTGTGCAAGAAGACCTGGGCAGATCAGGTGAGAGAAGGGATAGAGAAGAGGTGCAAAATTCCCATTTGGAGAATACAATGTACATGTTGCTTGGTTATCAACTATTTAGGCAGAAATATGAGGTGCTCTTCGTCAAGTTTGCATTTGGCTTTCCCCTGGCAGAGGAAGTGACAGAGGACAGAGAGGGTGGCATGGGAATGTGGGGAGTTAAAATGGCTTGCAACCAGGAAATCTAGATGACCATTTGGGACAGAGTGCAGGTACTTGGTAAAGCAGTCACTTGGTCTATGGTTGGCCTCGCTGATATAGAGGACGGTATCAAGTGGACAGAGTTTAGAAGGGGTGCAGGTGCATCTTGGTCTCATCCAAACTCCGGACGCCAACCCAACTGCATCAATACTGACTCCATCAATTTCTTTTAACCCCATCCCTTTGGCCTCTCTCTTTCTCTATTCCTCTAAGACCTTTTCTCCAACTCCCCATCTCTTTCTCTTTGGTCTCCTATCAGAGAGCTAACATTATGTCATCTCCCCTATCACTTCTCAGTTTGCTTCCCTTCTACCTTCCCACTGTATCCATCAATTACCTCTAGCCTCCCTCATCCTCCTTCCTCTCCTCTCCTCCTCCTCCCACCTTCTTTTTCCAGATTCCTGATAAAGGGTTCAGACCCGAAATGTTGGTTGCCTTTTACTACCTATGGATCCTGCATGACCTTCTGAGTTTTTCCAGCACATTACGTATTGCATTCGACCCCAGTGTCTATATAGTTCCTTGTTTAACTCTCACCTGAAAGCATTGTTTAGATCCCTGGATGGTACTGAGGGAGGAAATGCAGGGAGAGGTGGTAAACATTCAACGCTTGTGGGGGAAAGTGCCTGGGGACAAGGAAGGGATTTTACAGACAGAGTCAAAGAGAGAGTGGTCCCAGCAGTAAGCAGAAAGGGGTGGGGAGAGAAAGATGTGATTGGTTGTTGTTGGGAGAAAATATTGGAGATTTGCAAAAAGTGAGAAAAATCCAAAGAGAAGCTAATCAAGATAAGAGCAAATTGTTCCAGGCAGATGCAAGGACTAGTAGTTTGGTCCCAGTCTGAGTGCAAACCGGATGATTTGATTCAAATGTACTTTACAGCATTATGGAAAGTCTGATCTGAGCCAACCATTCTCTCAGGCCTGGGATGAAAGACGGATCTCTAAACCAATTCCAAAGATATTCATTCATTTCACAGGCACTTTCAGAATCTTGGGGCTGGTTGGTTTGATATCTGCAAGTTAGGAGTACAGATATCAGATGAATTTGTTGCACAAGCTACACTAAGAAGGCAATTTAGAACAAGGTCCTTTGCCTTTGAAGCCTCCACATTTTTCTCTTGAGAAATATGCAGGCTAATTTGATCAATGTTGTTCATCAGGAAATGAGAGCCCAGTATATTCGTTGGAGAGGCATATTTTATCATGCTTTCTTCAAGGTATTGCTTATACAGTTCAGTGATCTTCTGCTCCATGTAATTGTTGAGCACCGAGTTGGATAATGGTTCCTTCTGAAAGGTAATGCTTCTGTCACTTTGATGGAATATTTCTGACCTGGGGCATCGCAGGCCTTCGCAATAAGAGGCAGACAGGTGTGGCCTCATGGACATGCTCTTGGTATGAAAGACAGGCCAGTTGCAGCTTTCACTGTCACTCTCCGGGCAAGTGGACAAGCTCAGAAGACTGTGTGGGGTCATATTATCTCCTACCATCTGCAGATCAGTGTAACTCTGACAAGTGGTGGACCAAGACTGGTACAGATCCACCTCAGCTTCAATGCGTGTGGAGTTCTTTGGGATGTCTAACCTGTCAGATGTTTCCCTATTAAACAATGGCACACAGGAATTCTCTCCAGTTGCTTCCCCTTCATTCTGACCAAGCATTGGCTTGCCCTTCTGTTGGGTGGCGTTAGCTGAGGTCCCTGATCCATCTTGTAAATTTTCTTCAGCAACATTTTGCTTGAGCTCATTGCTTTCTGTGCAGTCCAGAAAGTCGGAGAGTTCTTCCCAAGAACTGCTGCTGGTCCGAGGTTTCCTATTGGAGTCTTTAAAGCCATCCGTCTCCATACACTCAGCGTGGTGGTAGCTGTAACCAATCCTTGTGAGGAACCCTTCCGCTAACATGATGGGTGCTAATAAAATACAAAGTTGCCTATTAGCCAAACAAAGTTATTGGGAAATCAGGTAGACAACCATCAAAAGTCTCATACACTGAGCAGTTTATATGTTTATAGGCCGAATAATTAGAAATGGCGAGTTAGAATTCAGGGTGGAGATTGGGTGGTGCCAGAACAATAGTCACTCACTTAACGCCATCAAAACCAAACTTATTGTTGACTTTAGATAGGAGAACCGCACCTGTCTGCATTTTGAGATGGAGGTGGAGAGAATCCTGAGACTCCATATCTCAGAAGACCTCTCCTGGAGCCAGCAAATTGAGATAGCCATGAAGGTACACAACAGCTTCTAACTAACAAGGAGACTAAGGAATATTGACATGTGGTTAGCTACCCTATCAAACTTCCATAGGTGCACTGTGGAAAGTATACTGACAGGCTGCATTACATTCTGATTTAGCAATGCATGTGCCAGAGAATGCAGAAGGCTACGGAAGACAGTGGACATGATAGGGACTATCACAGGCTCACCACCCATCCACTACAAACAGCTATATGAGGTGCTGCCTCAAGAAGGCAGCCAACAACCCCAATCACCCTGCTCACAACCTCTTCTCTCTGCTACCATGGGATAGAAGGTACCGAAGCCTAATAATCAGCGCCTTAAGGATCAAGAACAGCTTATTTCTATCAAGCTATTAAACCTCCCCTTGGTACACTATTCATGGACTGTTTGCCCATTGCAAGTCATTTTTGCGTTGGGTTACTGGCAGGAGGAAGGTAGGTAGGTGACAGGAGAGAGAAAGGGAACTGGCAATCAGTACAGGGCTCTCCTGTGGCCGTTCCCTTTGATAACAACTATGCCTTTTTGGATAATGTTGGGAGGGAGGGGAGCAGCCTACCAGAAATAAGCCTCAGTGGTCAGGCCTCTGGCATGGAGTCAGGTCCTGTGGTTAAGGAGGGATAGAAGGAGAAGAGGCAAGCTATATTGATAGGGGATTCCATAGGGAGACAAATAAGAGGTTCTGTGGAAGAGATCAAGTATCCCGGAAGGTATCTTGGTGCCATGATCTGAGATATTAGATCGAGTTCACACCATTCTCAGGAGGGAGGGTGAGCAGCTAGATGTTGTGGTCCTCATAGGGACTAATTACTTGGGTAAGAAGGGTGAGGAGGTCCTGAAGGAGAGTTCAGGGAGTTAGGCATTAGGTTGAAGGACAGAACCTCCAGATACTACCCATGCTATGTGCTAGTGAGATTAAAAATAGGAGGATTATGCAGCTTACATTTGGCTAAAGCGATGGTACAGGAGGGAGGGCTTCAAGTTTCTGGATCACTGGGTTCTCTTCCAGGGAAGAAGGGACCTATTCCAATGGGACGATTTGTACCTGGAGTGGGACTAATAGCATTGTGGGAAGGTTTGCTAGTGCTGATCTGGGGTGTTTATACTAGATTTGAAGAGGAATGGGAACAACAGTAGCAGAGTAGATAGGGGAGTGGGTGGTGGGGGGGGGGTGGGAACAAGATGAAGTGAAGATTGCAGGTAACATCAGAGGTTAAAGAGGTGTATGTGATGGAACCATTCTCAATTACATAGAGGGCATGCAGAATTATGACATTGTGGCTATCAGTGAGACATGGTTGCAGGAGGGGCAGGTCTAGCAGCTCAATATTCTGGACTTCCATTGTTTCATACGTGAGAGAACATGAGAAATTAAAGGGGGGGGAGTGGCATTGCTCATCAGGAAAAATATCACAGTCATGATCAGGCAGGACAGACCAGAGGGCTCATCTTCTGAGGCTAAGGAAAAGGAAACGTAGGACCACACTCATGGGGATGATCTCTAGACTGCCCAATAGTCAACGAGAATTGGAGGAGTAAATCTGAAGAGAGATAGCAGACAGCTGCAGGAAACATTAGGTTGTGATCGTAGGAGATTTTAACTTTCCACATATTGAGTGGGACTCCCATTCTGTAAAAGAGCCGGATGACTTGGAGTTTGTCAAATGTGTTCAGGAAAGTTTTCTAAATCAATATATAGATGAACCAACTTGACTGGATCTCCTATTAGGGAATGAGGCAGGACAGGTGACAGAAGTATAGGGCAACATTTTGGGTGCAATGATCATAATGCCATTCGTTCCAAGTTAATTATGGAGAAAGGCCAATTTTGAGGAAATGATAAAGGATCTTGAATGTGTGGATTGGGATAGGTTGTTTTCTGGCAAGGATGTGCGAGGTAAGTGGTAGGCCTTCAAAGGTAAAATTTTGAGTGTACAAAGTTTGCATGATTCTGTTAGGATTAAAGGCAAAGTAAACAGGGATAGGGAGCCTTAGTTTTCAAGGGATATTGGGGATCTGGTTCAGAAGAAGAAAGAGGCGTATAGCAGGTTTAGACAACACAGGGCAAATGAGATAATCGAGGAGTATAAAAATGCAAGAAAAAAAACAAGAAAAAAAATCAAGAAGGCTAAAAGAAGACACAAGGTTGCTTTGACAGACAAACTAATAGAGAAAGTACAATCTACTCAAGGATAGTCAGCATGACTTTGTGAAGGGAAGGTCATGCCTCACAAACCTAATTGAGATTTTTGAGGAGATAACAAAGGAAATTGATGAGGATGCGGTCCATATAAATTTTAGTAAGGCATTTGACAAGGTACCCTATGAGAGAACAGTTCAGAAAGTCATGAGGCATGGGATCCATGAATCTTGGGCTGTGTGTTTTTAAAAAATAGCTTGCATATTGAAAGCACAGAGAAATAATGGAAGGAAAGTATTCTGCCTAGAGGGTAGTGGCTAGTGAAGTTCCACAAGGATCTGTTCAGGGACCCTTTCTCTTTTTTAGATGAAGAAGCAGATGGATGGGTCAGTAAATTTGCAGATGATACAAAGGTTGGAGAAGTTATGGATGGAGCTGAAGGTTGTCATAGGTTACAAAAGAATATAGACAGGATGCAGAATTGGGTGGAAAACTGGCAGGAAGAGTTCAATCTGGATAAATATGAGGTAATACATTTTGGAAGGACAAACCAGAAGGTTGAGTATAGGGTTAATGGTTGGTTACTTAGGAGTGTGGATGAACAGAGGGACTTTGGGGTCCAAATCCATGCATCCCTCAAGGTCGGCATAAAGATTGATAGGATAATTAAGAAGGCCTATGGGATGCTAGGCTTCATTAATAGGGTGATTGCGTTCAAGAGTCGAGATATCATGTTGGAACTTTACAAATCTCTGGTGAGATGACACTTGGAGTATTGTGTTAATTTCTGGTCACCTCATTATAGGAAGGATGTGGAAGTTATGGAAAGGGTGTAGATGAGATTGATCAGGATGTTGCTTGGATTGGAAAATAAGTCTTATGAGGCAAATTTTGCAGAACAAGGGACTTTTCTCTTTGGAGCATAGAAGGATGACAGGAGACTTAATAGAGGTCTACAAGATATGAGATGCATATATGGGATGGAGAGGCAGCGCCTTTTTCTCAGAGAAGGAATAGCAAACACAGAGGACTTTTGTTCAAAGTGAAGGGAGGGAAGATAGGGGAGATATCAGGGGCACGTTATTTTTTTACACATAGAGTTGTGGGTGCCTAAAATGCCTTGCCAGGGATGGAGGTGGAAATTGAAACATTAGGGACATTTAAGAGACTCTTAGACAGGCACATGGTTGAAAGAAAAATAGAAGGTTATGGGTAGGGAGGTTTTGTATTTCTTTAAGAAATATAAGGGTTGGGACAACATTGAGGGCTGAAGGGTCAGTACTGTGCTGTTCTGTTCTATGTTCTAAAGTCCTAAGGGTTTCTACAGGTATATTAAGAGCAAAAGGATAATAAGGAACAAAATAGGTCCCATTGAAGATCAGAGTGGTCGGCTATGTATGGAGCCAAAAGAGATGGAGAAGATCGTAAATGGGTTTTTTGCATCAATATTTATTCAAAATGTAGGCACAGAGTCTAGGGAAGTACAGAAAATAGCAGAGATCATGGAGCCTATACAGATTAAAGAGGAGGAGGTGCTTGTTGTCCTAAAGCAAATAAGGGCGGATAAATCCCCAAGGCCTGACAAGGTATTCCCTTGGACCTTGAGGGAGACTAGTGTAGAAATTCCAGGCATTCTGGCATAAATATTTAAAATGCCTTTAGCCATGGTTATGGTGCCAGAAGATTTGAGGGTAGCTCAAATTGTTCCATTGTTTAAAAAAGGCTACAAAAGTAACCCTAGAAATTATAGACTGGTGAGCCTGATGTCAGAATTAGGTAAGTTATTGGAATGTGTTCTTGGGGATTGGATATACAAATATTTGGATAACCAGGGGCTGATTGGTAATGGTCAACATGGCTTTTATGTGGTAGGTCATGTTTAACCAATCTTAGAGTTTTTTGAGGAAGTTACCAGGAGAGTTGATGAGGGAAAGGCTGTGGACATTGTATACATGAACTTTAGTAAGGCCTTTGACAAGGTCTCATATGGGAGGTTAGTCAGAAATATTCAGACGCTAGGTGTTGCAGTTTAGAAAGACAAACCAAGAAAGGACATATATGGTAAATGGTAGTCCACTAATGAGTGCGGTGGAACAAAGATCTGGGAATACAGATACATAATTCCCTGAAAGTGATGTCACAGGTAGATGGGATTATAAAGAGAGCATTTGGCATACTGGCCTTCATATCTCAATATATTGTGCATAGAAATTGGGATGTTATGGTAAAATTGTACAGGATTTGGAGAATGGTGTGCAATTTTGGTCACCTAACTACAGGAAAAGTATCAATAAGATTGAAAGAGTTCAAAGAAGATTTACTAGGAACTGAGTTACAGGAAAGGTTAAACAGTTTAGAACTTTATCCCCTGGAATGTAGAAAAATAAGGGGAAATAAATACCTTTGATAGAGGTATCTAAAATTATGAGAGGGTTAGACAGAGTTAGATAAGCTTTTTCCACTGAGGGTAGGTGAGATGGGTTCAGGGTAAAAAGGAGAAAAGTTTAAAGGGAACTTCTTCATACAGAATGGTGGGGGGGGGGGGGGAGTGTGGAACGAGCTGCCAGTTGAAGTGGTGAATGCAGGCTCAGTTTTTTTTAAATATTTTATTTTTCGTTTTCCATCAATAAACAAGGAGATAACATCACTGACTGTTACAGAATATATCAACATCTCCCAGCAATCTACATACATGTGGTGTTTTCCCCCTCCCATTCCCACCACCCCCCCCCCCAAAAAAAGGGAGAGACAGAGAAAATGAAAAGAAAGGGGAAAGAAAGAAAGAAGGAGGCTAGATGTGCTGTCGGCATTTCCAGTAAGGGTCCATAGAGGCTGTGGAGCCACCCCCTTTTATTAATCATTCTATTGGTAGAGCTCTGTAAGCCATTTTATCGGGGTGTGGCTACAGCTGTGCTGCCGTGTGCATCAGATATGGCTGCCATATTTTAACAAAGGTGCTGTGTCAGTTTCTAAGATTATACGTTATTTTTTCCATGGGAATACAGCTATGCATCTCGGTCATCCATTTACTGATAAGAAGAGGGGTGTCAGACTTCCAGGTCATCATATGCATTTTTTTGCTATGGTCAAAGTAATAAATATATATTGAATTTGGAATTTAGTTAATTTATTGCTCATGTCCATAAGGATCCCCCGCAGAATCAATGTTGGATTTGGCAGAAAGGTCGTTAATTCTGGTTAGTATGTCGGCCAAATCCTGCCAAAATGGGGCTATCTTTGCACAGGACCAGGTTGCATGAACGAATGTTCCCTGCTCCACTCCACACCTGAAGCATGTCTCCAGGCTCAATTTTATTTTTTTAAGAAGAATTTGGACAGGTACAGAGACTGGAGAGGTATGGACATCTATGGACTGGGTGCAAGTCAGTGGGACTAGGGAGAATAATAATTTGGCATGGACTAGAAGGGTCGAAAGGTCTGTTTCTGTGTTATAATGTTCTATGGTTCTATGGAATAGTTATCTTTTGCATTTATTGACTCTTTTAATTGAAATGAATTAATTAATTATTTTAGATTTTGTTTTACAAATACCTGTTTGGTTGCAGCAAATAAGAATTTCTGGCATATGTACACTGTACCATGTCGATGACAATAAACTCATTATCATCATATGTATTGGTCTTTTTCAGGTTGATTACATTGGATAGCAGCTTGCCAGGGCTAGGGAGCACTAAACCATACATGATGAAAGGCTATGTTTTTTTTGGAGACTGCAGATGCTGGAATCAGATGCTAAACTCAATCGACAGGAGGAACTCAGAGTCGAGTAATATCAGTGGGAGAAAAAGAATGGTCGACATTTTAAAATGTATTTTTCATGTTTCTCAGATCTGTGGGCAGAGATGTCCCTTACACAGGTATAGAGGACTTCTATGGGCTTTCAACTGAGGTTATTGCAGCTGTGCAAGCCGTTCGACATCTCACAGAGTTGTACAGCTTCTGGAGTCTCCTGTGTGTCTCTGGCTTTCTCTTTATTCTTTGACATCAAAGATGAATTAACAATAGCTAATTAACATTAACCCTCTCCCCTTACCCTTCTCCTTCTTTTACCTCAGCTTATATTCTCTCTACCTCCCAGCTGTTTCCACCTCTTACCTGTCTACCTATTCTCATCCCTCTGTCCCTTCCTCTCTCCTCTCCTCTCCTCCTACCCCCTATCCCTTCTTTTTTTTTCCACAAATTTTTCAAGATTTCTGAGAAAGGGCTCAGGGCTGAAACTTTGATTGCCTTTTACTTCCTCTGGATGCTGTATGACCTGCTGAGTTTATCCAGCACTCGTGTGTTTTGCACTCGGCCTCAGCATCTGCCTGGCAGACTTTCTTATTTATCTCAAATTAAAATTGAAGCAGAACTTTGGGAACTGAAAGGAGGGAACTCGCAAGCTCCACATACTCAAGTTCAGACGTGGGCTAATGTACCTGTGAGGCAGCAGCACTGACTTCTGGCAACCACTCCAACCCTAGATCAGTTTCAGTTTCCCCGTGGTAGTAACTGGAAAATGTTGGCAAGTTTCTCTTCTGCTGCAAGATTTCATTAGAAACAACTGGCACTGTTAAAAAAAAGAGACTCTCAACAAGTTCCCACTAAGTAGGCACTGAAGTCCCAAACTTGCTCGTACTCATTTCAAACAGTGGAATGAAACCAAAAGTTACTGCCCAGTTCCATTGCAGTTCAACCTGAGAAGATTGGTTTGTACTGTATGGGTTTAAGGCTGTAATTAGCCTCTTTAACTTTGCCGGGCTCTGGAAGCCATCTCTTTAAAGTGATGGCTCCTGCTCCCTGAGAAATTGGAATCTGTTTGTGCATTTGACTAGGTTGCAAACCTATAACTACTGATTAGCGAGTTCCAGCAACAAACCAGTCACTGTTGTAGAAATGTGAGAGAAAAATAATTTGACGCAAAGTATGAAAATGATCTGGAACATGACCAGTTTAAGAATTAAACATTGCTCAGAATACCAGCACAATTCTGGTGTTCATCTTTAAAAAATAGTGCGAGGGTATCATTAACACCCATCTGAATAGGGGAGCTAGAATCTGGTTCCATGTCTTACTCAGGTAACATTAACCTCATAGTTGATGTTTGGGGAAGACTGGAGACAGTTTAGGAACTGTTACAGTGCCACTGACTGGGACTGGAGTTCGAATCCCGTGTGGTCTGTAAAGAGTTTGTACGTTCTCCCTGTGTCTGCATGGGTTTCCTCCAGGTGCTCTCACCATTCAAAAACATACTGGGGGTATGAGCAGCATGGGCTCGTGGGCCAAAAGGGCTTGTTACCATGCTGTACGTCTGTCTAAATTTAAATTTTTTTAAATATGTGAAATGGAACATGTTAAAATATCAGTGTTGATCTACTGAAAAATATCTTACACATGGGTTACATTTCAGTGGAGATAGACATGCACTTTACTCCCAAGTGCAACAAAGGAGACCTCTGTAACTGTGGAAACACCAGATCTAAGTAATTAGCAATCAGGCTGAACACTGCAAACTGGGATGGGAGGCAGAGCATTGGGAATTAGGCAAGGGAAAGAGATAGAGAGAAGCCAATTAGCATTGGGAATGACTTCATAGGTGCTTTTCTCCCAAGGCCTCACACACTGAAATCAAGGAGCTGAACGAGAATATTGGAGACGCTTTAGAAAAAAAGCAAATAGAAAGAGAGGTAGATCGAAAAATTCAATAAATCCGACAAGAGAAGCAAAACTAATATCTCAGGATAATGTTTTCTGTTTTTCTTTATTTGTGATGTTTAATGGGAGAGTCCTTAGAAATGGAAAATGGTTTAGAGGATATGTGTTATGAGGAGAAGGTGGATTTGTTATGAGGAGAAGTGTAGGAGGCTGAGAGAGGTTTATAACATCATGAGAGAGTGTAAAGTCAGGATCCTTTCCCCAGGATAAAAGTGCCACGCACCAAAGGGCATGAGTTTAAGGTGACAGGGAAGAAGTTAAGAAATGGAATGTGTGTGTTGTTAGATTCTATTTCCTTAACATGATTGTGTTCTGGATTTTGAGGGAAGTCTTTTGTAATCATTCTTTTTTTCTCTTGAATCTTATAGCAGAATATTCTGTTTAATTGTTGATTATCTAAACACCAATAAAAATATTTTAGAAAGAAAAAGGGGAGGAAGTTGAAAGGAGATGTATGGGGCAGATATTTTATACAGAGTGGTGGATACCTGGAATGGGCATTGCGTTTAAGAGGTCTCCAGACACATGATGGAGGGATCAAGTGCAAGCAGCACATTTTTAGCTTGAATAGGACATCATGTTCAGCACAGGCATTTAGGCCAAAGGGCCTGTTTCGGTGTTGTACTGTTCTATGTTCTATGGCAGCCATTCTTAGCTGTTTTATGCCGATAGCCCCCTTAAGACTCTGCTCAAAGTTTATGAACCCCCTTCCCTGTGAAGCAGTTTAGTTGGTTTCTTCCATACTTTTCTCCTTCCAGACAGCATAAAAAACATTTTAAAAGATCATAATTTCAGTCGTTGGCCTCCCTTAAATGTGCTGTGGCACCCAAGGGGAGGCCGTATAGCCATTCTATGGCAACTCCTCACCTTATACCTATGCCCTCTGACCTTAGACATCATCAAACAGCAGATCCTACTGACCATTGTCTGAACATCAGACTCTGCACCATCCCTGTGGCACAGTTAGCTTAGCAATTAGCACGATGCTATTGCAGAGTCAGCGACACAGGTTCGAATCCAGTGCAGTCTGTAAAGTATTTATACGTTCTCACCGTGATCTGCATTGGTGCTCTGCTTTCCTCCAACCCTCCAAAACGTACAGGATTACAGGTTAATTGGAAACGGGTGTCAATGGCCAGAATCAGCTTTCACCGTGTTGTAAATAATAATAAAATATAATACATTTTAAGGAGCTTCTTAAAACAAGAAAGAAAGATAGGTAACCAAAGAGGTTAGAGAGAATCTTCTGACCTCAGATCTATGCAGGCTATTAAACGGCAACAATCACTGATCTGGATGGAGCAGATGATGACTTGAGCTAAGTCCAGAATTTGGGAATGATCATGGATCGGTGCAAGTTCACTGGTGATCAGATGACAAGTTGGGAGAGGCCACGACAGGGTTCAGAAGACATGAGCTCGCTGCATTTAAATAACTGGTGTACCTCCATCAAGCAAAATCATTGGCGAGCACGTCATATGAAGTAAGGTTGACAGAACTAGGGCTTTTCTCTTTGGAACGACAAAGGATGAGAGTTGACAATGGAGGTATAAAAGATTATGAGGTTGACAGCCAGCATCTTTTTCCCTTGATGACAATAGCAAGACCAGAGGACATCTGTTTAAGATGAATGGAAGGAGGTTTAGGGGAGGTGTCAGAGGTCATCTTTTTTACCCCCACAGAGAGTGGTGGGTGCCAGGAATGCATTGCCAGGGTTGGTGATGGAGACTGCTACAATAGGGACATTTAAAAATATATATTTTTTGGATGTAAGAAATGTAGAGGAATATTGTGTATGAGGTAGGCAAGGATTAGACTGCCCCCTAAACTCACATTCCACCTTATAGCATAATAATCCCTATGCTATAAGTCCTCTGTGATTAGTAAGGGATTGCTTAAAGTGGTATGTGAGTGGAAAGAAAAAAGTTTGAAAACCACTGTTTTAATCATACCTAATTGACTCATTATGTGCAAAGGAAATGGGCCAGTGACAATTTTTCTCAAGCAAAATATTTCAGTGACAATTGGGTCGCGAGCAGTGATTCTCAACCTTCCCTTCCCACTCACATCCCACCTTAAGCAAACCCTTACTTATCACAGAGAATGTATGGCACAGGGATTGCTTAAGGTGGAGTATGAGTTTCGGGGGGCAGTTTGAAAGCCATTGGTTTAGACGGTTATGGAATAGGTTTACATAGGTCAGCACAACATTCTGGGCTGAAGGGCCTGCACAGTGCTGTAATGTTCTCTGTTCTATAGTTGCTATTACCTTGCTGGTACCCAAAAGGAGTGAGTAGTGCAGGTTGGGGTTAGAGTACAGTTGCAGACTTTTGAAACATGAACCTATCCCATCCCCAAAAGCTGAGCAGTGGCTGGGCTAGGGAATGAGGATGAAAATAAAAGTGCCACTAAACCATTAAAATAGAAACAAATTTTTATTTAACAATTTCTTATTACTGTTTTACCACTGTAATTAAAGTCCTACTTAGATGGAGAAACAGGCGTTAAAAATTAAGGGTGCTGTACTTACCTAATTTGAGCAAATATGTAATTTGAGCTCTTCCACTTTTTGTGTCGCTGCAATATTAATGATCAGTCGATCTCAATGCAAATGTCATTCTTGGTCCCAGGACATTTATTAATCATCAACTCTTTCCTCAAGAAAATAAAATTACAGATATTCAAATCCAAAGGCACTCATGTCCTCTCTGCTTGGTAAGGAAACACCCAATAGAATTGTTTAGTTGCACATTTTAAATAACTCAGAACAAAAATGACGTTTTGTATCTAACTTCCCCTTATTTAGTAAGTGTCCACCAACATGTTAACCCTTCAGGTCCAAGATACTTCTCAGCTTATCAAAAATCATAGATTGGATGTTACGTTCAATGAGCGTAAATAAGATCATCCTTGGTCCGTGCAAAGCTTTGTCAAGTTGACTGAGATTAGTGAAGGGATGCGGCATGAGTTGAACTCTCTGAAGAAGTATCATGAAGTCCCTCAGGTTTCAAAAAGAGCAAAATCATAAGGGTTAAAGTTTTACAGTAACTGAACTTTTGGATTTAACCAAAAGTAATCAAAAATATCCTTGAAGTCTGATGAAAAATGACTTTATAATCCATTTCAATTTATTATACCAAGAGTACTCATGTTGGCAATAAAATGTTTGGAATAATTCATGTGTTGTCCTTTAAGAATGAGTCATGCAAAGCACATTTGTTTGCTGTGGAATATACACTCTCTGTGTATTCCACCTCAATGACACCCAGATGTGCTGACAAATATATATGAGACACAAAGAGCTCAAAGTAAGGAATAGTCCTTTTATTTAAGAGTTCCATCCAGACTGCACCCTGGAGCTCTCTCTCTAACATTATTACAAACTAGTCAGTAATTGATCACATGTACATTCGTTAAACAAGTAACAGGCTGAAAGGAATCATTATTGCTCACAACCCAAGTTATGTGCAACTTGGTGCTAACAAAAAGGGGGAAGGCTAAAATATGAGCAGCTTTGATCAACGTTGATCTTGGCAGGTATTATCACATTGTTGTAGACGTTTAATTTAATATTTACAGTACTAGACCATCTTGGCCCATGAGCCTGTGCCGCCCAATTACATCCAATTGACCAACAATCCCTGGTAAGTTTTAGAGACTGAAAATTGATGCATTTGACTAAAGTAGTGTAAAATGCCTGATTGTCAAAAGAATAATAATAAGAATAAATGTCCCAAATTGAACCAAAACTATAATACCTAATTTGCAATAATAGTTCAGATGTCATTTGGTCTATGCAGTGCCTGGAGAGTAGCCAATCCTTTGTGCAAATTTCCAATTGGAAATACACCGGTTACCTTCCTGGTTCCTTGTGCAGCCCCATAAATACTCTTGTATCCCTGTGTACTCCTGTGTATCCACATAATCCCCATGCTTCCTTGTGCATGCCTATATATTTCCATGTATCTTCATGCATCCCTGTGCTTCCCAGGGCATACTCGTGCTTCCCCATGTACCCTTAGTCATGTACAGATGCAGATCTGTATCTGATACCATCTTGACACCAGTGCTGGTTTCTCAGTAACTTCCCTGTCTTAGCCTCAAACAATTGAATGCAAAGTAAAACTGCATGATGCACCTTCAAAGCCATTTTCTTAAAGAGATGGTCTCTCTATTTTGGCTGATGCAACAATTAAAGTTCAATGTTGATGGCTCCTTCATTGTCATGTCTAAATCTAAAATAGGTCATATGCATTAAGCAAATCTAAATAGGTCATATGCATTAAATGGTAGGCTATTGAGATGTGCAGAGCAACAAAGGGATTTAGGAGTGATGTAAATAGTACCCTCAAGGCTGATACTCAGGTAGATGGTGTGGTGAAGAAGGCATTTGGAATGTTGGCCTTCATAAATCGGAGTATTGAATTCAAGAGTAGGGAGGTTATGATGAAATTGTACAAGGCATTGGTGAGGCCAAATTTGGAGTACTGTGTACAGTTTTGGTCACCAAATTATAGGAAAGATATAAACAAAATAGAGAGAGTGCAGAGAAGGTTCACGAGAATGTTGACAGGATTTCAAGGTTTGAGTTACAGGGAAAGGTTGTGCAGACTAGGGCTTTTTTCTCTGGAGCGTAGAAGATTGAGGGGGGACTTGATAGAGGTGTTTAAGGTCTTAAAAGGGACAGACAGAGTAAATGTGGATAGGCTTTTTCAATGAAGAGTGGGGGAGATTCAAACTAGAGGGCATGGTTTAAGATTGAAGGGGAAAATTATAAGGGGAACATGAGGGGAAATTTCTTTACGCAAAGGGTGGTATGGATGTGGAATGAGCTTCTGGAAGACGTGGTTGTGGAGGGATCATTGGTTACATTTAAGGATAGACTGGATCGTTACATGGAGAGGAGAGGACTGGAGGGGTATGGACCGGGTGCTGGTCAGTGGGACTAGGAGGGTGGGGATTTGTTACGGCATGGACTAGTAGGGCCGAACTAGCCTGTTCTGTGCTGTAAGTGGTTATATGGTTATATGGTTATATATGTATACAAAATACACCAAATCTCCTGTAAAGACATAAACAGAGGTGCCACTCGTCCAGCACCCCAACCGAGAAGAGAAAGAGAAACAAAAGTGAGTCCCTTCAGAGACATTGAGTGCCCATGGATCCCACCACCTCTTCTGATAAAACCATCTCCTGCCCTCTCATAACTCCTGTCCGTTCCAGCCGTGAATCCAAACTCCAGGCAGCTGTCATCCTCCTCAGAAATTATAAAAGCGTTCTTTGGTCTGTTATGTTTGTCTTCCAATTACTTTCTTACAACTCTAGGCCACGTCCCAGGGGTTGTTGGTCAATTGTGTGTAATTGGGAGGCACGGGTTCATGGGCCGAAATGGCCTGGTACCAGCAATTAAACATGATTGGGAATGTGGAGGAACCTCTCAAGGTGGAATAGGAGTGGGAAGGGCAAGGGCAGTGCTGGTGAAAGGTGGAAGGATCCTCAGTCACAAGCCATGTGTCAATGTCTCGGCTTCCCATCTTCTACCTATTCCAAGTTGCTGTTCTAGAAAGACATTGCTTGGACCACAGTCTAGAGTCCTTCTTCTAACACAGTGGTTCTTAATCTTTTACTTTCCACTCACAGACCACTTTAAGTAATCCCTATGCCATCGGTGCTCTGTGATTAGTAAGGGATTGCTTAAGGTGGCCTGTGACTGGGAAGGAAAGGTTGAGAATCACTGCTGTAGACCCAATTCTTACTGAAATGTTTTACTTGAGAAAAATTGTCATTGGCCCATTTCCTTTGGAGTTCTGAAACCATGCACATGATGAGTCAATTAGGTACAAAGAAAACAGTGGTTTTCAAACTTTTTCTTTCTACCCACATCCCACCTTAAGCAATCCCTTACTAATCACAGAGCACCTATGGCATAGGGAATACTTAAAGTGGTATTTGAGTGGAAAGAAAAAGGATGAGATCCAGTTCTAACAGATAATGAGAGGCTGAGAAAAGAGGGGAAGCCTCTCAAACAATAGATGGTGAGTAACTACAAGAGATCACAAGAGTGGCAATTGTGCTATGAAGCAAATCAGAGAATGGATGTAAGTGACACAAAGGATGCAAAAGGACTTTGTATGAACTTTCTTTTATACATAATATAATTGTGAATAAAGTTTATTTTTGTCGAAAAAAAGATTGTGCTTGCGATTTTATGGAGGCTGGAAAGGATTAGATTGTGGAAGAGGTTTACATGTCATGGTGGGCTGAAGGGCCCATTTTGTGGCCCAATGTTCCAAAGCAGCTCTTGGCTCACTACTCAGTGAGCAAATGACTGAAAACTGACCATGCAATTATCAGGAAGTAGTTGGAGTAAAACGAAAAAGATCTCCAAATTCTGGGGTACAGTGTAACACACAAAGATGCTGGAGAAACTCAGCAGGTCAGACAACATTCATAGGAAGTAAAAGGCAGTCATGAGGATAGATGTACTGTTCGACTGCAGGAAGTACTGCTGCAGGTGACAAGGCTGTGCCAAAGTCATAGCTGAAGAAAAAAACTTATCGGTTTAACCAATCAGTCTGAAATTAGGAACTTATGATGGTGGAGACCAGGCAAATTTTGTATTGAGATCTGCAGATTGCTATGTTCCACATTTTATTTCACTTCCCCTTCCCTTCAGTTTCCTGGGTCATAGGCTCCTAAATTCCCCGCCCACATCCCTCTTCACCTCACTGCCTCTTTCTGCTCTGTTAGGATGATCATTATACCATATTTATTTCACTAACTTTGGTCACAAATTGCTAATAAATGCTTGATGTGAAATGTGGCTGGATAGTGCTACAGTATAGGATCATCAGAGCCCAGATGCGGTGGATGGGGCACGTCATCAGAATGGACGATCACCGTATGCCTCGTCAGCTGCTCTACAGTGAACTGCAGAAGGAGACATCAAGGTCATCTATGCAAGCGCTATAAAGACGCTGTGAAGGAAACCCTAGGCTACTGCAGCATCCTGCCATTTAGAAGCTGTGGCTGCTGACAGGTCCCATTGGCGAGCCCTGTGTGTTGAAGCCTACACCATTTTCGAAGACAGGCGCTGCCCAAAACTGGTGAAAGGCCGTGAATGGCATCACAGAGAAACAGCCACAGTTACTACAAAATCGGACTTCCAGTGCCCCTATTGTGCTAGACTTTGTGCTTCCAGGCTGGGAATGCAGTCACCTTCGTGTCCACAGATCAAAAGCACAACAATGTGTCTTCTTCAAACCAAAGGACAACCAATAATACTGGATCTTAAGACAGCTTGATGATCATGTTCAATATATCAAAGATGATAATGATAATGTTAATTGTCATGTTTCCTCTGTTGGGTGATTCCAGGACAAGAGGGCAGTCTTAGAATTAAAAAGCACCAATTTATAACAGAGATGAGGAGAAATTTCTTTAGCCAGAGGGTTGGGAATTTGTGGAATTCATTGCCACATGCAGCTGTGGAGGTAGGATCTTTGGGGGAATTGATAGGTGTCTAATTAGTCAGGGTATCAAGGGATATGGGGACAAGGCTGGAACCTGGAACTAAATGCGAGAACAGTTTAGCTCAGGGAGGTTTCACGGAGCAGACTCAATGGGCCAAATGACCTGCTTTTGTTCTTTTTTCTTAGACCCCTACGACTCACACCGTAAATTGAAATCATCATAAGTTGAAACAATAGCATCAATAGCGCCCTCTACTGTTTTTTTATTTAAATTTAATTTAAACATTGAAAACTTTTCATACAACGCAATTTAAATTGAAAAAACATTACAAAGCTGCGCTGCGTATCACAAGTGCAGAGAAACATTGTAACTTGAAACCGAAAGTACCTGATTCTGAATAAAAGTATCTTTGAAATAACGCAAGTCAGGAGGTCATAAGTCAGGATCTATAACTGGCTGGAGGGGTACCGGGTGTCGGAACCGGGATGTGAGGAGGTGCCGAGGGCGCTGATGGGTTCCTGACCCGAGTCGGAGGTTTGGATCTGGAGCTCGAGTTACCAGTGGTTTGGACTGGACTCTGTGGGAGCTGCGCCAGTGCTGGAGGTGAATCTACGGACACTCGGTGACTCAGGGGGAGCTCTTTTTTTTCTCTCTCTGACTGTAAGTCAGACTGGAAGAGGCGCTTAGGCAATTCCTGCTGGTGGTGAATGGTTCTGCCTTCCAGCAGGCAAAAAGAAATTTCATGTAATATGACAGTGTTTTATAACCATGATAATAAATTGAATCTTGAATCTGTAGATAATAAATATTAACTAGTACAAAATATGTCCTTTATGGTGTCAGAGCAGTCCCTGTTTGCTGTACCTAAATTCAACAATCAGTCCCTTAGTCTTGGTGACATTGTAGTTATGGCACCATCCGACCAGATTCTCGGTCCCCATCCTACCTTCTGACGCACGGTTACTGCAGTGACCATGCTAATTAAATTCAACTTGTTGCAGCGATCATTTAAGAGATGAGAAACATTTCATTCAATGCTAATGAGCGCTTTTATTGCTCACTACACGAGAACATAGGAAATAGGAGCAGGAGTAGGCCATTCGGCCCATCAAGCCTGCTCCACCATTCAATAGGATCATGGCTGACCACTCATCTCTGGATTTTTGATTCATTGTTGAGTTTCCGGCCTTAATTTCACCTCCTCTGCCCTGCCTCTATGCTCAGTATATTCCTCCTCAAGTAAGGAGACCAGAACTGCACACAGCACTCAAAAAGGCCTTGCCAGTGCCCTGTACAGTTGTGGTAGAAACTCAATCCCTCTAGCAATGAAGGCCAATTTTCCATTTGTATCCCTGCTGCACCTGCAAACCAACCTTTAGTGATTCAAGTTTCTGCCTTTCTCATCCTCCAAGGGACCCATATTCACGTTAGCCACCCTTTTCCAATTTATATAATTATAAAAATTTTTACTGCCCATTTTTATACTTTGTTCCAATCTTTTATCAGTAGCAACTTTTTTCCCTTTCTTTATTGTTCACTTTGTGGTTCTTTTAAAACATTACAACACAGTACAAGCCCATCAGCCCACAATGGGTGCTGACCTCACACACAACAATCTAGTTCTTCCCTACCTCACACACTTATCCGCCTCATTTCCTTACATCCATAACCCTATCTAAGAGTCTTTCAAATACCCCTATTGTACCAGGCTCCACCACGATCCTTGGCAATGCATTCCAGCCCCACCATCACACACTGACATCTGGATTATTGGTTATAATTTCAGTTTGTGGTTTATGATATGAAGTTTTAATCCATTTTATAAATGTTCCAGTTCCAGATGATGGTGGCGCGGCATGGTTGCAGCGGCCTCTCCAGACTGCGATGCTACCAAAATGATCAAAACGGAGTGCCGCGCTCAAGTTTTAAAGAATGAAGATCGGACGGTAGTGCAGTGGAGAGGGGGAAGCTGAGAAGAACCGCAAGATAAAGTGAAGGTGTGGAAGAAGCGGCGCGATCTGGTCTGTTGTGGTCAGGCCTCTGCTGGGTTCAGCCAATCCCAAGGCCCCTCCCAAGCACTGGTTTTATCCATTTTTGACGATGAAATTTGAGCTTTCAAACCGCCTTTTTAATACTTTTTATGGATCCTCTGCATGGCCACACCCCCAGCTAACACATTCATTTAAAAACCATTTGGGCACCTCCACGACAACTCTCATAACCTCCTTCCAAATTAATAACGCCACCTTCCCTCGTAGCAATTTAAACGGATGAGGTGCAACCCCAGATCTATGAAATCTATTTCATCTGAATATAAATGAAAGCAGGAGGGAAAATATGCTAAGGTGCATATGGCAGAGATGAGGGAACAGAGAAAAAGAGGGCATTACACTTGCAAGCTAAATTTTCAAATTGACTGATAAACATAATGCAAGGTGTTTCGCTTTAAAGAAAGCCATTGTCAAGAATGTTAGTTTATCCTTGCCTTTGATTTCCCAGGTGCACTGTATGCTTGGCATTTATTACTTCAGATTGTTTTTCTCTCCCTGCTTTTTATTCATTGTATATTTGTATTTGAAAATCAGACTGCTCAAACTACAGGGGAATCACGTTGCTCTCCATTGCAGGCAAAATCTTCGCTAGGATTCTACTAAATAGAATAATACCTAGTGTCGCTGAGAATATTCTCCCAGAATCACAGTGCGGCTTTCGCGCTAACAGAGGAACCACTGACATGGTCTTTGCCCTCAGACAGCTCCAAGAAAAGTGTAGAGAACAAAACAAAGGACTCTACATCACCTTTGTTGACCTCACCAAAGCCTTCGACACCGTGAGCAGGAAAGGGCTTTGGCAAATACTAGAGCGCATCGGATGTCCCCCAAAGTTCCTCAACATGATTATCCAACTGCACGAAAACCAACAAGGTCGGGTCAGATACAGCAATGAGCTCTCTGAACCCTTCTCCATTAACAATGGCGTGAAGCAAGGCTGTGTTCTCGCACCAACCCTCTTTTCAATCTTCTTCAGCATGATGCTGAACCAAGCCATGAAAGACCCCAACAATGAAGACGCTGTTTACATCCGGTACCGCACGGATGGCAGTCTCTTCAATCTGAGGCGCCTGCAAGCTCACACCAAGACACAAGAGAAACTTGTCCGTGAACTACTCTTTGCAGATGATGCCGCTTTAGTTGCCCATTCAGAGCCAGCTCTTCAGCGCTTGACGTCCTGCTTTGCGGAAACTGCCAAAATGTTTGGCCTGGAAGTCAGCCTGAAGAAAACTGAGGTCCTCCATCAGCCAGCTCCCCACCATGACTACCAGCCCCCCCACATCTCCATCGGGCACACAAAACTCAAAACGGTCAACCAGTTTACCTATCTCGGCTGCACCATTTCATCAGATGCAAGGATCGACAATGAGATAGACAACAGACTCGCCAAGGCAAATAGCGCCTTTGGAAGACTACACAAAAGAGTCTGGAAAAACAACCAACTGAAAAACCTCACAAAGATAAGCGTATACAGAGCCGTTGTCATACCCACACTCCGGTTCGGCTCCGAATCATGGGTCCTCTACCGGCACCACCTACGGCTCCTAGAACGCTTCCACCAGCGTTGTCTCCGCTCCATCCTCAACATCCATTGGAGCGCTCACACCCCTAACGTCGAGGTACTCGAGATGGCAGAGGTCGACAGCATCGAGTCCACGCTGCTGAAGATCCAGCTGCGCTGGATGGGTCACGTCTCCAGAATGGAGGACCATCGCCTTCCCAAGATCGTATTATATGGCGAGCTCTCCACTGGCCACCGTGACAGAGGTGCACCAAAGAAAAGGTACAAGGACTGCCTAAAGAAATCTCTTGGTGCCTGCCACATTGACCACCGCCAGTGGGCTGATAACGCCTCAAACCGTGCATCTTGGCGCCTCACAGTTTGGCGGGCAGCAGCCTCCTTTGAAGAAGACCGCAGAGCCCACCTCACTGACAAAAGGCAAAGGAGGAAAAACCCAACACCCAACCCCAACCAACCAATTTTCCCTTGCAACCGCTGCAATCGTGTCTGCCTGTCCCGCATCGGACTGGTCAGCCACAAACGAGCCTGCAGCTGACGTGGACTTTTTACCCCCTCCATAAATCTTCGTCCGCGAAGCCAAGCCAAAGAAGAAGATTTGTATTGTAACTTCTCAATTCCAGAAATATGGCCTTGATGATATTCTGTTTCATTTTTGATTGTGATTTCCATTTTTTAAATTTAATTTTAGACATACAGCACAGTAAAGATCCTTTCAGCCCATGAACACGTGCCACCCAATTGCCCCACAGCCCGGTATGCTTTGGAGAGTGGGAGGAAACTCCGGAGCACCCGGAGTTAGCGCACGCAGTCATGTGGAAAACGTAAAAGCTCCTGACCAGGTTCGAACCCTGGTCGCTGATGCTGTAACAGCGTGGCACTAACCGCTATGCCAACTGTGCTGGCTTTTATTCCCTGGTCACATGATCATTTTAATTTAATTTAAATTTAGACGTACAGCACGGTAACAGGTCATTTCGGCTCATGAGTCCATTCTGCCCAATTAACCTACACCCCTGGTGTGTTTCGAACTGTGAGAGAAAACCAGAGCTCACGCAGACACGGGGAGAACGAACAAACTCCTTACAGACAGCGCGCAATTGCAACCCCGGACCCAATCGCTGGCGCTGTAAAAACATTGCACTAGTCGTCACACCAACAGTGCCGCCCAACCGTGAATTGCTGAATCACTCTTACAGGCACTTTTATCTCCAGCACATCTCCTAACTCTGCCCAAAAGTTCCTTGTAAGATTCACACTGATAGTTTTAAAGCCCCTCCGATCACCACTTCTTCATTGGATGCTTTGATCAACACTGAGCCGGAGATGCTTTCTCAACCACCTTATAAACTTCCCCTGTCTTTTTCAGAGATGCATTCCCTAATGAATTCTCCATTTTCCCATTGGCCTTTCCATCTTGCTCTAAAAGGGGAGTGGAAATATTTTTAAGACAGACCAAGAGGTTGGATGGCTGCCAGAAACTGCAGGATTGCAGAGATGAGGTTACTGTCAGAAGAGGCCATGATTATATTGAGTGGCAGAATGAGCGGGATTTAAATGGTCCTCCTGCATCTTCTAGTTCCGATGGTCAAATGTCCACAGTTGAAAATGCCTTGATCACCAAATGGCCATTAGGACAGCTGTGCTCTCAGATTAAGATTCCACTTCCTGAGGCTTGTCAACGGAGTAAGAGCAGTGTTTGGCTGCACAGTCATGGGTATACAGGAGGTAGAGTCAGGGTCTGAATACGCAACCCTGCTAGGCCCACGTGCTCAGGGTTATCGCCCAGGAGGTGTTGTCACCGATCTTTGCTGCTTGCAGTCTTCAGATTAGGAAGCTAAGCCAGTGTGTGGTGACTGGAGTTAGTGTGGGCCATTACCAACCACTCAAAGCATTTCATGAAGATGTAAACTCAGAGCCACCAAGCTAAAGTCTGATGAATCTCAGTAACCTCATGTGTTTCTCTGAGCATACAACAGGCCCTTCAACTCAACTTGTCCATTTGCCCATCCGATTTACTTGTATTTGAACCTTATCCTTGTGAACCTTATTCTTCTAAGCCTATCTTATCCATAGATCTGTCCAAATGTCTTTTGAAAATCAAAATGGTACCCATTCTATAGCTTCCACTGGCAGCTCATTCAGAGATGGACCACTGTCTTAGTGAAGAATTTGCCCCTCAGGTGTCTTTTAAATCTGCCCCCTCTCACACTAAACCTACGCCCTAGCTTCATCTACACCAGGGGTGTCAAACTCAAATTCACGGAGGGCCAAAATTAAAAACTTGGACTAAGTCGAGGGCCGAACTAAATATTTATTGAAAATTTTCAACAACATCTGCATGTTTTCTCTTCTTTCAACATATGTAATGTTAAACTTTTTCTTATTAAAATAAATGTTTAATAATAGTTTTGGAGAAACTCTTTCATTGTCATTGTCATTGTCATTTGCCCATTTCCTTTAGCGTTCTGAAACCGTGCACATGACGAGTCAATGAAGGATGATTAAAGCAGTGGTCTTCAAACATTTTCTTCCCACCCACAGATCACCTTAAGCAATCCCTTACTAATCACAGAGCACCAATGGCACAGGGACACGAGTGGAAAGAAAAAGGTTGAGAACTGTTGTATTGTGGTAACTCCACATCTGATTAGGTTAATTGTTAGACAAGTGGTCAGAGAAGGACCCCCCACCCACCCCAAGAAAGGCTTAAATCACAGGAACAAAATAAGCTTCCGTCTCACTGCTCCCAATCTTACACACAGTCCTGATGTGGAATGTGGGGTCGCAGCTCCACGTTCACCCGAGTTCAGGTGCTGTCTGTGTGGAGTTTGTATGCTCTCCCCTTCTCTTGGACCAACAGGTCGGTCGCCTGACGAAGGCACCCGAACCCCCCGTTGAAACGCCGGCGTCCGGGACGGTGGAGGAATTGGCTGAGAAGAGCGCGTTGCTCCCACCCCCCTCCCATGGTTGGAGAGGGATTAAACTGCGATCTCATGGCGCCGGGCTCGTCTCCAACAAAAGGAGTGGGAGGCAAGGTCCACCGCGCACGGAGCGAGGGGGAAGGCATCGCCAACGAGACGTTCGGTCCGGCGTCGCCGCTGAAGCGCAGACCCAGCGAGGATGGTCCCCAACTCCAGCCGCGTCTGTGTGTCCGGGAGCCGGGCGGGCTGAGTGCGGCACTCCGATCCCCGGGATTCGGGACTCTGAGATCCCTCCACACCTCCGGCATCTTCATTTTCACCTTCAGTGTGCATGCGCTATACTGGTGCGGCAGCCAGCGGGCCAACTCTACCACCCATGTTTCCAGAAGTCTTGTTAATTCACAATGTACACCAGCTTCTTTAGAAATAACACTTCCTCTGTTACACTGCATACAGGATTTCCTAAACCTTCTGAGTACCTCCCCCAGCATGTATAAATTATCCTGTTTCATCTCTGCCGTGTTGAGAATACCATCCAGATTAATGTTTTGCAGCTTTTTCCCCATTCATGACAGAATCCCAAATGGTAGCTTCATGTGGATAAACAACTCCTTGTGAACATCAATTCAAGGTAGCTCTGAATCCCTTGGTCCATGGTCAAGGTGGCCAAAGTATAAAGAGCCCACCACTCCCATGGATAAAACTTATGAGGTAGTAAGTGGTTATTTCTCATTGTCAAAGTTCCTGCCTTAGAGTTTGCCCACATATTGTGTGAAAGCTTCACCATGGTCCCATCAACTTCCAATTTACCATCATCACTCAAAACAACAAGTAGAATACAAGTTAAAAACACAGTGCTGAGGAAACACAGCAAAGCAAGCTGGGTCTTTTATATAGCAAAGATAAAAATGCTAACTGACGTTTTGGGCTTGACCCCTTCATCAAGAATATAAGTATCCAGTTTCCGCAAAATAATAGAATTTGAGGAACCAACGTAAATGGTTGTATCTCTCAGTGCTGGTTTCAACTTAGTTGAAAGATGAAGATAAAGAAAATAAGAAAATAGAAGCAGAAGCTGGCAGGCAGCCATCTGAACCTCTCTACCCTTCAATATAATCACTTTTGGGTTTTGGGGGGCTATTTTGCATTTTGTACATAGTGGATGAAATGCCTTTTTGCTCCCATACACCTAGAAGCTTTAAGTCTCTACTTCTATGTTCTTTCCAAGTTTATTTCCATCTATCTCTTAATCCATTCTTTCTGAATTCTAAACTGCTCCCAATCTTTAGACTTGCTATTTTTACTGCCTTTGGATTCCTCCTTGGGATCGATCACAGAGCAATAGCTTTTGCTTTTGTTTTTTGATTCATTGTTGAGTTTCCGGCCTTAATTTCACCATCATCTCAAAAAGTGGACCTCCTTGACATTACCACAGCCAACTCACTCCTCTTACCTTCGTATGTCTAAATATAGGTTCCTTGCTTCAGATTGAACTCCTTCAGTTTGCATCTCATTGGAAAATTTCATTGTTCTGATTACTCTTCCCTAAATGACCATACAAGAAGACAAACCCAAGAATACTGCCCTTCTTATACACACTGTCCTAGAAGGCACCTCGGTGCAGTCCACCCATAAACCACCTTCCTTCGCATCCTAGATTAGTGAGTACGTATAGGGGACCTGCAGTCAGAAAATGGAGTACTTATAATAGAAGAAACATAAAAGTCAACAGTGTGATCAAATACCATATCAAACATGAAAATCAATAAAGGGTCTCGATCCAAACCACTGACTGAACATTTCCTCTAAGGCTGTTCAACGTCCAGAGCCTGATAATTAGAATCCCCGAGGACTTATTTTGTCCACTTTGTATGAAAGTCACCATCACACTCTTCTTGTTTGCCCCTCCAATTTCCTGTTTGACGTTGTTCCTCAAACAAACTATTGTTTGGGACCTGAAAGGTAACTTCTACCAATGTTTAAATTTAGAATTTATATTTAAATTTAGGCATACCACGGTAAAAAGCCCTCTCAGCCTACGAGCCCATGCAGCCCAATTAACCTACAAGCCCCGGTACGTTTTGAACAGTGAGAGGAAATCGGAGCCCCCAGAGGAAACCCACGCAGACACAGCAAGATCGTTCAAACTCCTTACAGACAGTGTGAGATCAATGGCTAACGCTGGAACAGTGTTAAGCTAACCATGCCACCAATTTCTTATGCCTTGTGCTGCTTAGCTTGATTCTACAGTTTGATTTTCTGGCCCAATTTCCTTTCTCATTTTTGCCCTAGTTTCATTGTTGAAAAGCGATGCCATCCCATCACCTTTCCTTAATGCCTGTTCATTATGAATATGGGTCCATACTTCTGCGTCCATTGAATCACAAACACAGAAGGCTGCTCATTCCTTTAACCTTTCCCCAGTTCAGTTCACTGTCTCTCCTCATTCTCCATATGTCCACTTCCCTTATAAAAGTCACAAATGATTCTACGCCCATCATTGTTTCAGGCTGAGCATGAAGCATTGTGTCTGTGAATACGGTTTCACAATACTGGACCCTTTAGTGCTATCCAACTGACACAAACGTATTCTCCTGGGGGAAATCCAATCATGACTATTTGCAATTTGTTTCGTGTAACACGGAAAATCGAGCTGGAGTGAAAGACGAAAGTCCGCAGGCGCTGTGATTGTAGTAAAAACACAGCAATGCTGCAGGTCTCGCAGCATCGATAGAAGGTAAAGATTTTACCTCTTTGAGGTAAAATTCAGCTGGGTGGTTCTTGTTGTCAGTCATTCTACTGTCTCTGGCAAGATCTCCGCATCAGAAGTGCAGGATGAGGTCATCCCCATGCAACACTCCCTTGCAGCATTGCAGAGGGTCTTGGGCCACATCACCTCTCTTTAGGCTACTCTGCATTACTAGGTTTTCCTACTCCAGTGCTGAACTGGTAAACTACTTACCAATATCCTTCCGCCCAACTCCACCACGAACCCTGATCTGCAGCTCCCCACCCACAATAATTTCCAATCCATCCTTAAACCCAGAATTCCCAAACCCCAGCTTCACAAACCCTCCTCTCGTTTCACAGAGATGCTGTGCCCTTCCAGCCCATGAGTCCACGCCTCCCAAATACACCAATGTGACCAATTGATCTTCTAACCCCATACATTTTATGTGTTTGGAATGTGGAGCACCTAGAGGAAGCCCATGTGGGCATGGGGAGAACATCCAAACTGCTTAGAGATAGCGAGAGATTTGAACCCAGGAACAGGTTGCTAGATGACTTGGTTTAGGCAGGTATGATTACAATGTTAAGAAACACTTTGATGAATACATAGATAGTTCAAAGTTCAGATTTATGGTCAGCATACATACATAACATCATCTATAGCCTTGAGTCCAGGCAGAATTTCTATTTGTTGGTAATGCAAAAACTTTACACAAGAAAAGATACATATAGAAAAGAGAGAAATGTAAACAAAGAAAGAAGTGCAAACAAATGGATTAGGCAATACAGAAAATAATTATTCAATAATAAATAATGAACACAGTAAGAGTCCTTAAATGGTTTGACATTAGAAACCCTGGCAAATTTCTACAGAGGTGCCGTGGAAAGTGTGCTGACCGGCTGCATCATGGTCTGGTATGGGGACACCACCAATGCTTCTGAGCAGAAAGCCCTCCAAAAGGGAGTGGACACAGCCCAGGACATCACAGGCATAACCCTCCCCACCATTGAGAAAATCTACAGGGAATGATGCCATCAGAGAGCAGCAGCAATCATCAAAGATCCACACCACCCAGTACATGCTCTGTTCTCACTGTTACCATCAGGAAAGAGGTCTAGGTGCCACAAAACTCACACCAGGTTCAGGAACAGCTGCTACCCCTCCACCATCAGATTCCTTAACAGCAAACTCAATCAGGAACTTATTTAAGGACTCTTACTTCTGTACTTAATTGATTTTTTCCTCTCTCTTTCTCTGTATTGCAGTCAGTTTGTTTACATTTCATTATCTGTTTACAGTTCTTCATTAGTTTACATGTGTATGTTGAGTAGTTTTTTTTTTGCACTACTAATAAGTGGTAATTCTGTCTTGTCTGCAGAAAAAAGAATCTCAGGGTTGTATGTGATGTCATGTATATACTCTGACAATAAATCTGAAATCACAAATGAGTAGAGTTTGGGTCTAATAACGCAGCCCTGTGGTGTTCCAGTAGTGATGTAGTTGGTGGATGAGATATTCTTACTGATGCTACAGAAACATGGGTTGACACAGCGTAGTACTACTATGTCGTTGCATTGCTGGACCAAGACCCCACGGGGCATATTGCCAAATTTTAACGCCAGCCTCCAGCCAACAACAGTTATGAAGCCTGTCACTTAACAGCCCATTCTTTTCAACCCCATTCTCCTGCCTTCTCCTCATAGCCTTTGATTCCCTTCCTATTGAAGAGCCTCCATCTTAAATATACCCAATGATTTGGCCATCACAGCCCTCTGCAGCTATGAATTCCACAGATTATCCACCTTCTGGGCAACAAAATTCCTCCTCATCTCTATTCTAAATGGATGCTTTCATATTCTGAGGCTGTACCCTCTGCTCCCAGACACTCCCACCATAGGACACATCCTCTCCAAATCCATGCCATCAGTCCTTGTTTTGCTTCTCACCTGATGTCTATTTCCAGCATTTTCTGCTTTTATTTCAGATCCCTAACTTTTCCAGTATTTTTTTCCTCTTCGGCACAGACTAGAAGGGCCAAAGAGGCCTGTTTCTGTGCTGTAATGTCCTGTGGTTCTATGACTCAAATCACTGGTGGAGTCAATGTTTTTCAATTGTCTAAGCCATGGAAGAACAAGCTCTTTCAAGTAGTATTCAGTGTAAATACTGCAATCTCATCTCTCAGTCTAGACATGTACATTTTTAAGACTGCAGTGACAGGAAAATCATGGAAAAAATTAACATACTTACTCACCTCGTGGTCGTTTACATCGCACGCCTTTTCAGACTGTAAGTTCCTGTGCGCATTAGTCCTGGTGCTTGTACGTGAAGCTACGTGGCCTATGTCTAAAACTAATGTCTGACGCGTAACGTCATCACGTCGGCGGTGTCACTGATGTCCATAATCTGCATCCAAGAAGGCATCCACGCAGGTAACAATTAATTTCATCCTCAGCACGGATGCTGAGGAGGTCATTGATCTCTGCAGCCATCCGGTGCTTTGTTCCAGACTTCATGGCTGATTGATTGCTGGTTTTGGTATTCGGAATATTTAAAACACTCATGCTGGTTGCCACGTGCTGAAAGTCTCATCAGCTGGACGCCAAATTCATGAGGTGAGTTTTGTGGTGCGATTCAGATGGCAGGCTTCCCCCGAAAAGTAGTAGGGGTCCTGCGGGATAAATTGGCTCAAAATTCCTGCACATTCCTTTTTAGACTGCCCATGCAGCAGTAAAATTTGTTGATTGTGCCGTTACATGCCTGCAGTCTAAAAACCCTAATTGACCGTGAAATAAATTGTGAAAGTAGAGTATTCCTAACAGGAGCTATAACATAGTACATGTTACAATTCTATATCGTCTGGGATTGAATGTTCAGGCAAAGAAACTTCCTTAAGATTCCTTAACTCAGGAATAAGGCACAATGTTCCCATTTCCTGCTTTCTGCAGGAAATTCTCAAACAGACTGAACACTAAGGTCTGGCTCATGTTTCCAGCAGTTAAGGTGTCATACAGTGCAAAAAACAGGCTCATCCGCCCACCAGATCTGTGCTGGATGCCAAGTAATAATCCCATTTTATTCTCTCTACTTTCTCATCAAATAGAGCTACATTCTGGGCAGGATTCACAATGGGGGTTAAGGTAGCAACCCGCAAGCCTTTGGGATTTGGAAGGAAACTGGAGCATCCGGAGGATTCCCACATGGTCACAGGGAAGATGTGTAATCTCCACACAGACAGCATTGAACCTATGGCAGGAGCTCTGATGAAGCAACTTCGCCAACCCAGCAATTGGATCAAGCATCAATTCAGCTGATCGGATGGGGTGAGGTGAAAGCTTATTGTCATCAACAAAAGCACAATGTACAAATGCAATGAAATTCTTCTTGCAGAAGTGTATAAATACACTAATAAACAAGAAGTAGAAATTAAATATAAAAGGATAGATGAATATTCACAGTTGCCTTTGTACAAGCAAAGATTAGTGTTACAATAACGCAGACTGATCTGGGGTCCTGGAATAGTGTTAGGGTTAGGATAGTACAGGGATGTTCAAGAGCCTGATAACTGATGGAAACAAACTGTTCTTAAACAGAGAGGTTCCAGATTTTAGCCTTCTGCCTAAGATTGGAGCAAGAAGACAAGGCTTCCTGCTTCCGAGCTTGTCGAGAAATTGGTGGTTCTCGCGGACTCTCTTTTATTTATTTTTCTCTGACTGTAAGAGGCGCCTGGCAATTTCTACTGATGCTGAATATGTCTGTCTTACAGCAGACTAAAGCAGATTTCATGTAATATTACACCTGTTTTATTACATGACATAAAGCAACCTTGAATCTTGAATTGTCACCAACCTACAAGCTCACTGAAATATCACACCTGCTTCAAACTTAATTGGGAAAGGAGGGTCTAAAGCGTTGGCACCGTGATTCAGTCAAGTTTAGTGAGTGGGCAGGAGGTTGGCTGATGGAATAACACAGATCAATTCAGGAGAAGCAGGAAAACAGCACACAGGTTTAAACAGGCATCAGATATTGAATGGTAGTGTTCGGAGAGATCTCATAGACATGGAGCATTAGAGCACAGGAGATCAGCCCACAATGTTGAGCCAACCCAAGTAAACTCTCTCTACATCAATGTCAGTGTGGTAAAGGGGTGTGGAATTGAAATGGTCCTTGTTGTTGCAGCCTCTGCCCATGGCCTCATGTAATGCCTAATAAAGTCCACCTGCAAACTGGATAAACAACATCTTGGTAGTCTCCAAACAGACGCCATTAACATCAACCTCCAATTTCCATTAACCCCCACCTCCCTGTGCCTCTCTTTTCCTATCCTTCAGCCTCTTTTCGTCCAGTTCCCCACCCCTTCCCTTACTTCTCCTATCAGAGAGCTATCCTCCCCCTTCTCCCCATCACTTCTCACCTTTTATTCCTCTTTTACCCTTCCACCTGTATCCACCTATTATCTCTTAATGGTTTGCCTGTGCTCTCCCCCACCCCTTCCTCTCTCCTCTCCTCTAATCCTGCCCCCTCCCTTACCTTTTTATTCAGGCACCTGGTTACTCTTTACTTCCGATAATGCTGCATGGCCTGTTGAGTTTCTGCAGCACATTTGCGTATTGTGCTCAACCTCAGTATCTGCAGACTTTCTCGTTTAACTGACTCTAAAAATTACTCCCCAACTTTTCCTGTGCCTGCAGTAACACTGCCTCAGTGTCCTGAGGGGAAGAGAGTCAAGGCAAAGCCTGCCCTGCGGCTGACTCCCTCGGAGCAGCCTGCCATGAACTATCATGACCTGCGATGTTCACGGCAAGAACTCAACTTTGCAAATAAGCTGCAGCTTCTGTCAAATAGCCCATTATCAATTTGATGCAGGTCAGGTCAGAACCTGGATGAGGAGCTCAAGCCCAAAATGTCAATTATGTATCTTTGACCTGCAGAATTTCTTCAGCATTGTATTTTTACTTCAACCACAGTGTCTACAGACTTTTGTGTTTTACTGAAGGCCCACTAGGTTACTGGATTTATCGACACTGTCTTGGTTTGTGTTCAGAGCATGAACCGTCTGAAGCACAGGCATGTTAAACATAAGGTAAATAATTTAGAATTGGAAACCTACAAAGGATTTTAATTGTGAAAATGGATTCAGTCTGATTTGACCATGATTGATCGGTACTGGGAGTTAACATCAGTCACCAATCATTCCTTAAGTCACGAGAGGGAAAGCTATTTTTTAGAGCGAGCCTGGCTTTAAAGTGACAGGATCTTACATAAAAAACAAAAAAAAGGAAGTACTTTGATCCCGTTATATGTCAGTGATGGAACTGGTGGCTTTGAGGCCATTTGTAGGTGATACGAAGGAAGATAAGAGGAGGACCAGTTAGTGTTGTGGAAGCACTGAGTCTGCAGAAGGACTCAGTCAAGTTAGGAAATTGGACAAGGAAATTACAGATGGAATTCAGAGTAGAGTAGAGTGTGGTTGAGGACTTTGGAGTACGGATTAAAGGAACAGGCTATTTTCTAAATGGGCAATGAGTTCAGAAATCAGAGGTGCAAAGGGACTTGGGAGTCCTCGTGCAAGATTCCCTAAAGGTTAACGCAGGCAGAGTCGGTAGTAAGGAAGGCAAATGCAATGCTAGCATTCATTTTGAGATGAACAGAATATAAAACCAGAGATATAATGTTGAGGCTTTATGAGCCACACAGAGTATTGTGAACAGTTTTGGGCTCCTCATCTAAGGAAAGATATATTGGCATTGGAGAAGGTCCAGAGAAGGTTCATGAAAGTGATCCCTGGAATGAAAGGGATATCACATGAGGAACATATATGGCTCTGGGTCTGTTCTCGCTGAAGTTTAAAAGAATGAGGCAGGATCTCATTGAAATCTATTGAATACTGAAAAGCCTGGATAGTGTGGATGTGAAGAGGATGTTCCCTCTGGTGGGGAATCTGGCACCAGAGGCCACAGCCTAAGTTGTACAGCTCTGATTTGATCCAAGACCAAAATTCTCTACAGCAATTCCTCGTTGGTTTAACTATTCCTACTGTTTCTTCAGAGAATAAATTAAAGTTGGGACAGCCTGTGTCTGAGCAGGCTTTTAATTCTTTGCACTGGCTTTCCTGCTGAGTTTTATAAATCATTTTCCCAGTTACTGATACCCCATTTGAACTTAATCTTTAGTTAGTGGGAAGCTGCCAGAAACTATTTTTGAAGCTTCAATCTCTCTTATTGCTAAAAAGAATAAGGACCCCTTAGCTGTTCCTCCTATCAACCAATTTCTCTCTTAAATATTGACACTCTAAGATTTTAGCTTGTAGATCAGAGAATATTATGCCTTTAGTTATTTCTGAAGATCAAACAGGGTTTATTAAGGGACATTACTTACAATTTAATTTTCATAGGTTGTTAGATATTCTTTATTCTCCTACAATTTTATCCTTTGAATGTATTATTTCTTTAAATGCTGAAAAGGCTTTTGATAGAGTAGAATGGGAATATTTATTCAGTGTATTAGGAAATTTTAATTTTGGTCCTCAGTTTATAAATTGGATTAAACTAATATATTTATCTCCTACAGCTTCAATTAAATATAAACCTTTTAAGTTGTATCATGAAACTAGGCAGGGGTGTCCTCTAAGCCCATTATTATTAATTTGGCTTTAAAAGCTTTAACAGTGGTTTTTCAGCAATCAGGTGATATCTCAGGAATCACAAGACAAGGAAATGTTCACAAGGAGTTGTTTTATGCAGATGACCTTTTGATGTACATATCAAATCCTGATTGGTCGATCCCGTCCGCTTTATCACTTCTTTATCAATTTGGGCAATATAAATTGAATTTGTAGAAGAGTGAGCTGCTCATTTTGGGTTCTTCTTGCTCTCTAGATTCTTCTATTCCTTTTAAGATAGCTAAAAATCAGTTCAACTATCGAGGTAATGCTAAAAAAAAATTAATAATTTGTTTTAAGAATTTTTTTACCTTAATGAGTCATTTAAGAAGTCCTTGACACAGTTGTTTCGATGACATTAATTGGATGCATCAGTACTATTGAGTATCCTTCTTAAATTCTTATATATTTTTTAAGTTGTACCCATTTTTGTTCCCAAATACTTTTTTGATTCATTTGATTCTATCATATTTTCTTTTATATGGAAAAATAAATGCCCTGTTTTCCTTCAAAATATTAAAAATAACAGGGGCTTGGCATGACCTAACTGAAGATTTTATTATTGGGTAACTAATATTAGATACATCACTTTTTGGATTCATCATAAGGAAAATTTAGGTGCATTAAGTTGGACTAATTTAGAAATTAAATTGACTAAAAAACATTCTCTTCTTTCAATACTTGGAACACCATTACCTTTTTTGTTGCATCCAAATTAACTGATAATTTTGTTGTTAGATATACATTGAGAATCTGGTTTCAATTTAGGGAACATTTTTGTTACCATGGATTTTTATTAATTAGTCCTATTTTAGGTAATTCCCTTTCTTTTAACCTTTGGTTCAAGATATCGGTTACCATCAGTGGTTAAATTTAGGTATCCAACCTTTTTCAGATAGTTTTACTGATTGTAGAGCACGTCGAAAGAACCAAAGATTTGTTGATCAAACCAAGGCTTTTATTAACTCAAAACACTGGAGCATATCACATGTAGGTTGACCAGTCCAGAATAACCTGGTCTGGCTAGGAGCAATCCTTTAAGACCTGCCAGTAGGTGTGGCTACACTCTCAGCCAATCACAGTCATCCTACACTACAATCTGTACATATACACATTGGTGATAGAATCTGTACTATCACACTGTTCAAAATCTTGCTTCTTTTGAACAATTATCCACCTAATTTAAAATACCTAGACATCATTTTTTTTTTTGCTATTTACAGGTTAGGAGCTTGTTTAAATTCTTTAATTTTGAAGTTTCTCAAAGACCTGGAACATAATATGATCAGGATGATCTATCATTTTCAACCTAATTATAAAGGGGTGGGATCTGGCCTTTAGTTTATATTCTAGGGATAGTTCCCTGGACAGAATTTTAAAAAAAACTATGGGAACAAGATTTTCAATAGCTATTTTCTGAAACTACATGGAATTCTATTCTGAAATGAGTGCATTCATCCTCTCTTGGTGCTAGACATTCATTATTATGGTTTAAGGTCATACACCGGCCCCACTATTCCAAAGTCCAAATGGCTAAATTGTATTCTCTCTTCTAAATGTAATACATGTAGAACTGAAGAAGGTTCACTGCATCATACATTCTAGTTATGTCCTTTTGGGAAGGGATATTTTGTACCTCGTCTTTAGTTCTTAATATTAATTTGATTCCAAATCCTTTCATTGCTCTCTTTGGAACAAGTGGGCCAATGGGTTTAATTCTGATTACTTCACAATCCTACATCATTGCCCTCACCTCCCTTATTACTAGAAAGGCCACATTAATGAGATAGAAATATGCTGTCCCTCCCATTCATACTCAATGGTTATCCAATATGATGGCATGTCTGTCTTTGGTAAAAATTAGATGACTGAAATGAATCTTAACTTTGTTTCTTTATGGGATTCTTTTCTCAATTATTTTCAAAATTTGTAAGATTAATTACTTTCATGTTTATGACCCCATTGGTTACCTTGTTTATTATTATTATCAGTGGTGGTCTGACCATGTTAAGCCAATAGCCTCTGTAGGGTGGGATTAGATAAGTAGAATAGTAGTTTAATACTTTTTCCACTTCTTTTTAATGTAATATAGTTACAATACCATCTGTATTATTCTATAAGATTTGTTAATATTCTATTTTATTCTCATGTACCTATTTCGCATTTATATGATGAAACTGATTTAAAAATATTTGAAAGTGTGGTTCAGGAGCTGCTCTGCTCAAGTCAGGAAGAAACTCCAGAAGTTGGTGAGTGCAGCTCAGGACAAAATACAGACTTTCCTCTCCTCCATGGACTCCATTCTGCATTCCCTTGATACTTAGAAAAAGCAGCCAACTTATTGAAGGACCTATCACACCATGGACTCAATCTCTTTTCATCACAGAGAAACCATGCACCAACTGGTTGAAAGAGTTTCTTCCACGAAGTCATTGAGCTCCTGAATAAACCCCATATCAGTGCTCTCAAACCCTTGCTTGATGCTAATTGACTTTCCTTTGCTGTTTACTTGGCTACCTAAATGTTGGCTAGAACCTGTTGGTCTGCTACCGGGAAAAACCCTCTTCACTGCACTAGGTCTTTGTGACAAATAAACTTAAAACTTAACTTAAAATTAAATGTGCTGTGTGAATATTGTAGATAGATCTTTGGTACCCCTGGAGTAATTTCATGGTTAGGGTAATGCAAGGAGGTTCAAGAGTCTGAGAGTTGCTGAAAAGAAGCTGTTCTTCAACTTAGAGGAGCTGGAGAAGGCTGGTGTCAGAGCAGTCGCTGATCAGAAGGTTTGCTTCTTGAAAAAAAATTGTCGATTATGATAAACAATTTCAAACTTAACACAAAGATAATTCCAGATTTGCTGTATCACATAGGAAGTTGGAGAAACATTAAATTAACTTTCATTGAATTGAGCAATTTTAACCGCATAACGATACTGACACCTTGCACTAGTTCGACTGACCTAAAAATGTTTTGCTGCTGATTTTCATTGGTACTCAGCATCTGATGCCTCTGTATGTCAGTGTCCAATAATAGTCGACCAGTTGCCCTGATACCAGTTTTCCATGGTCGCAATGTCCTGGTGACACTTCTCACCATGTTCGTTACTGACTGCAGCCACATCAGCAGGGAATGCAGAAAATGCATTTTCAATGGCATGTTGCTTTTCCTGGTTTTGTATGCTTGAACTAGACTTAAAATATAACTATATAACAATTACAGCACAGAAACAGGTGAGTTCAACCCTTCTGGTCCATGCTGTACACTTGCTCCCATCTAATCTCATTGACCATCACCCAGCCTCTCTCAACCATATACCTATCCAACGTTTCCTTAAATAGTAAAATCGAGCACGCATTGGCCGAAAGCTCATTCCACATTCCCACCACCCTCTGAGTGAAGAAATTCCCCCTCATGTTTCCCCTAAACCTTTCCCCCTTCGATCTCAATCCATGTCCTTTTGTTTGAATCTCCCCCACTCTCAATGGAAAAAGCCTGTCCACATTTACTCTATCTGTCCCCCTTATAATTTTAAATACCTCCATAAAATCACCCCTCAATCTTCTACACTCCAGGGAATAAAGTTCTTGCCTGTTTCATGTTAGATCCAGTCTTTAAAATAAAATAAATCATCAATATAATCAATATAACCACATTGATAAATATATACACAAAATAGTAAATACCCCCCTATTATCACTAAAGATTGTAGCTCCACCCCACCCCCCTCTATTTTACAGGATGTGGCTCATTGCCACAAAGAAGCCCTTGAACAACAGCTGATGGACTCTGGCCCCTTTCACCCCCAGGTATTTTATCAAATACCTAATTTTTAAGTTGTATCATGAAACTAGGCAGGGGTGTCCTCTAAGCCCATTATTATTAATTTGGCTTTAAAAGCTTTAACAGTGGTTTTTCAGCAATCAGGTGATATCTCAGGAATCACAAGAGAAGGAAATGTTCACAAGGAGTTGTTTTATGCAGATGACCTTTTGAGTCTCTAATTTACTAGTCCATTATGTTGTTCCAAATAATTCCTTCTCATTTACTCAGCCTATTAAAAGGCAACGTTTCCACAAAGTTTGATGCTTGATTGTAAACAATAAAAAAAATTATTTTCACCGTCCAGTAATACAATCTTTATTATCGCTGGATAACGTAATGTAAACTTGCGTCAGTTTTCCAAGAGACTTCTCTTGACTTAATTACACTGTTCCCTTTTGGCCAACAGCTGTGCTGTAATATCCAGATAAAAGAAAACCTTTGGACCATGATATTCAAGTGGGCCTTACTTTATTCTTACCTTTTTCACTGCGAAGGCTAGAATCTTTTCCTTGTCACGATATTTTTAACTTAATTATTATAGAGCAAGGTTTCTCATTCAATTGCGGCCATGGTCTGAGAGCTCAATGTGCCTTTTCAATTTCAACTGGACCTTCAAATTGATTTACCCTCAGAACTTTAGGATTCCATCCTTGGAGAAATTAAATCATGTCAATGCTTTTCTTCTTCCTCCAAACCAACAATCTTAATGTTTTTTCTCCGACTGAAATTTTCCATTTTGTCAATCTTTTCTGAATTTATCATCCTCTCAACAATTTTTTTCTTAATTCAGACTCCAAATCTTTCAGCTCCTTCTTTACATTTTTAATCTCTCGAATAATATTCAAATCTTCCTCATCTTTTTGTAGTAATACTCCTTTCATATCTGTTGAAAACTGCTTGTATTTTTCTTTTGTATCCTTAACTTCAGATCTTAAATATTTTATTTCTTTCCATATTTTTATCACATGATCACACATCTCCCATACCAACTCTTGCAATTCACCGTCCATGTTCTCCTGAAGCCTCTTCTTTAAGTTCTCTCAATCTTTGTTCCACATCATCTGCTAATTCGCCACTGATATGAATCCTCTCATTCAATTTCGGTACTCTGACCTTGCTTAAAAGATCTGTTTTCCTTGACCCAACGTCATCTTCCCCAGCCAGCGGGCTGGTCACACTTGCTGTTGCCAGCAATTCAACACTCCGACAGCCCTTGGGAATCACTCCAGATCCGAGATTTATCTGCATCAGAGGCCTCTCTTCATATCCATAAACAACACCTTGATCTGCTCCAGTGACAATAGCTCTCTTCTTCGAAGGCATTTTAAAAGGTAAATGGACTTCTTACATCCTTCGTATTTTAATCTCCATTTACTTCAATTAAAAAATTATTTTATTTTATTGTCCCGGGAGCTTTAGGACCCCAAATCTTACATCCTCCATGTCATGTGACTCTCCCCCCGTCCTAGCCTGTTTAACCTTTCCCTGTAACTTAAACCCTGGAACCCAAGGAACATACTTGTAAATCTTCTCTGACAGGAAATTATAAAAATAGGTAATATCTTAAAAAAAAACAGTTTTAAGATGATTTTTGTGATCAGCAGCCCAAATTCCATAAAATACACCTAAAAGTGGTCAGGAAGCAAACTTTTCATTGTCCAGTGTTGGTATAACAAGGGGAGGTTCAAGAGTCTGTTAGCTGTTGGAAAAAAAAACTGTTCAGAGGTTCTGGTCTTCAGGCTTTGTACCTTCTGCACAAAGGTTGCAGAAAGAAGAGGTTATGACCAGGATGTCGGGGGTGGGGGGGGGGGGGTGGGGTCCTTTAATATGTGGCTGCCTTCTTGAGGCAGCTTCTCATGTAGATGCCTTTGAAGTCATAGTGTACAACTGCACTAGAGGTCATTTGTCAATGCGCAGAGTCCTTGCAATACTGTGGTGGGAACCAAACGGGAAGGATTAAACGAGAGTCTGCCAGTGCATTGGCCCTGGAGCGAGGAGGTGAAGGTTGGAAATGGAGTAGAGGTTCTTATATTAAGGAGGGGTCAGCAATGTCATATTTACTAGGATGCCACCCAGACTCCAGGAACTGATTTACTGGGGAAGATTAAACAGGTTAGGACTTTATTCACAGGAGCACAGAAGAATGAGGGGACATTTGATAGAGGTATTTACAATTATGACAGGTATAGACAGAGTAAATATCAGTAGGCTTTTTCCAATGAGTGTAGGTGAGATACAATCCAGAGGATGTGGGTTAAGAGTGAAAGGTAAAAAGGAAAAAGTTTAGAGGGAACATTAGGAGGAACTTCTTCACACAGAGAAAGGTGGGAGTGTGGACAGTTACATAGATATGAGGGGTATGGAGGGTTATGGACTGGGTGCAGGTCAGTGGGATAGGCAAAATAATAGTTTGGCTCACGCCAAAGGGCTTGTTTTTTTCTGTGCTGTAATGTTCTATGTAGTTGAGGGAGAAAGTGCCTAAGGAAGGACAAGGGAGCTCGTAACAACCTCATCTGATGTGGAATCCATGATGGGTTAGGGTTGTAGTGTAACGGCACTGATTTACCACAGCTCAAGACAATTAAAGAAAACACACTTGTTTCCTTCAACACACCAAGAAGTCGACTTTCTTTTATTATTCACTGGATACAACTTCATCTCCCCCAACTCCACCCGGCTAAACTCCTCAGACCTTCTCATTGGCTCACTGACACACATGTGAACTTGACGTTCTCACTCTCCACCTCCTGCATCTGAGATTCATCATCCGTGTACTGACACTTATCACACCCGCACATGTGCTCTATTACCCTACCCCCCCACCCGCCCATTGCATCGTTTATGTCTTTGGCGGCGGATGGCACTGCTCCTGCGACGCGGGTAAGTGCACAATCACAAAGGATAAGGGTTAGGGTGGAAAGCTGAGTGGTCTTCAGTGGTAATTGGATGAAGGGAATAAAATTGTATCTGGAGTGACGGTAACCTAATGAAGGGGAGGAGATGGTTGCATAATTCGGGTGCCATGGCTAGTGCAGTACTGTCACAGCACCATCGACGCAGGTTCAAATATGCTGCTGTCTGTAAGGAGTTTGTACATTTTCCCCATGTGTCTCCTTCGGCTTCCTCTCACCTTCCAAAGATGGATGGATTCAGAGGTTAATTGGTCACATGGGTGTATTTAGGCAGCAAGGGCTTCTGGGCCATAAGGACTTGTTACATTGCTGTATCTATCCATTTAAATGGGCAGTCTACAGTCACACAAGATAGTGCAGTAGCACCACCAACAGCGCTGCTGATACACAGCTCTAGTAACCCCTTTTCAATGCTGACATCAGGCGTCTGTGTGAGAGGAGTGTTCAGATTCTTCTGAGGTTCCACTTCCCTCCCCCACCTCAAAGCCATGCTGGTAGCCTCACTCAAACTGCCCATCATGTAGACGGGTAGAAAGAGAATTCGGCGAGTGGGCAAGGTGGATGGCCATGGAGGAAAAAGTGGTGGAGTGAGACTGGTGAGAGAGAGCTCACATCAACTCAATAGACTGAATGGATCCCTTCTCTCATACACCCAAATAATGCGCAGGAAGGTCCCCTAGCCCACCACTTTGAGGTAGATACAACAGGCAAGAGAGATTCAGCAAACAGGCGGAAAAACTCAGTGGGTTAAGCGGCTTCTGTGGAGGTAGGTGCATTGGGTCAGGGCCCTGCAACTGGTCTGATTTTATTTTGCTGCAAGTTCCAGAATCTGCAGTGTCTTGTGTCTCCAGAGGGTTTATGAGGATTGCCATCAGTAGAAGAACAAAGCTGTGGATAAATAATTCCAAGTGCAATCAGCTTCACAATTATATTGAAGGTAATTTATGGTCTGTTAATTATTGTGCCAGAGGGAATGCAACTTGATTTTAAGCAACTCCAGAAATCTAGTGAAACAGAACCAATGTGACCAAACAGTTTAGCAGTTCCCTTGTGGAAATACTGTATATCAACAGCACTTCAAAGGGTTGAAGAAACTTAATACTGCTGAGCAGCTGAATACCATCAAGGTTAGCTGAAAAATAAAAGATTTTTTTATCATGAACTTGGAGCTCAAAAGTCCAGTTCAACTTTTTGCATTAATTCAAACCTAAGTTTCTGCAACATAAAGCTAAAACAATGTTATAATGTGAATCAGAGAAGGTCAGAGGGGATCAGTAGTTTAGACAGCATCTTTGGGTGGAAATGGGAGGAGGTATGGGTGTAAGCCACAATTCCCGCCAGCTTCTGCATAATCCCACCGCCAGACTTATCTTCCCCTCTCCCTCTTTCTCAGGATTGAGGGGAGCCCAGTTTAAACAGAGATGTGGAGAAATTTCTCTAGCCAGATTGTGGTGAGCCTCTGGGATTTGCTACCACAGGTGGCTGTGGAGGCCAAGTCAGTAGGTGTGTTTAAGGCAGAGATTGAGAGAACATGACACATTTGTTAAAGTGTGGCAGCCAAATCTGAAGTACATGGGTATGCTCCTCTTCCCCATGAAGTATGGATATTATAAAAACCTGTTTCAGTAGGGAAAGGATCGGGGTTAAGGAAATGGAACAGGTGACGTATGTGTTTTCTTTTTAGCCCTTTTAGTTTGTTTTATTTTAGTGGGTTTTTTTATTTCTTACTTGGGCGATTTAGTTAATTAGGTTGTTCCTTTTTTTTCAGGTCTTCAGTGGGGGCTCTGAACCCGACATATTTGTATTATCGGTATGGCTATGTGTTTGGGGGCAAGGGAGGGAGGGGGTGAGAAAACACAGTCTCTGTACATTCCATGAATGCTGAAAAAGATTGTATTGATGGTTGAAATTACTTGAGTCTGTAAAAATGTCAAAATAAAATATTCCAAAAAAGTAGCGATTGAAAGTTATCTGAACAGTTAGGTTAGGACATCAAAGATTATACAGATAAGGCAGGGGACTGGTGCTGAATGGGAGAATGGATCAGCTCATGATGGAATAGGGGAGTGGGCTTAATGGACTGAGGAGGTTTGGTATGTCACTGAAAACTCTCGTAAACTTCTACAGGTGCACCGTGGAGAGCATTCAGGCTGGTTGCATCACTGCCTGGTATGGAGACACCAACTCTCAGGAGAAGAACAAACTCCAGAGGGTTGTTAACCTGGCCTGCGACATCACAGGCACCAGACTTCACTTCATTGAGGACGTCTACATGATGCGGAGTCTTTAAAAAGCAGCCTCTATCCTCAAAGACCCCCACCACCCAGGCCATGCCCTCTTCACTCTGCTACCATCGGGGAAAAGATACAGGATCCTAAAGATGAACACTCAGAGGCACAAGGGAAGCTCCTTCCCCACTGCCATCAGATTCCTGAATAATCAATGAACCAAAGACACTGCCTTACTTTTTGTGCACTATTATTTGTTTTTATTTATAATGTTGTAAAATGGTTATAATACGAATGCTTGCACTGATACTGCCAAAAAAAACAAAAAATTTCATGTCTTATTCATGACAAGAAATCCTGATTCTGATTGGCCTACTTCAGCTCCTATATTGTGATAGTACAGACCTATCACCTTGTGTCCCTAGCCAGGTCGGATCATTCCGGACTGGTCGGCCACCTGTGAAGAGCTCCTGTCTTTTGCTAATAAAAGCCTTAGTTTGGATCAACAAGTCTTTGGTTCTTTCGACGAGCTCTACATATATCCTATGGTGTTATGGTCACCTCCACTCATGACCTCTTGCCTCTTGGCCTGTGTTCCTCCCCTGCCCTTTCTTCCCTCTTTATTCCGCCACCTGCCTGCTTTTTGCTTGTACCTTGATGAAGGCCTCAAGCCCAAACATAAACGTTGGATATGTATCTTTGCTGCTTGACCCGCTGAGTTTCTTCAACCACTTTGCTAACTGAGAGCATCTCAAAGCAGTACTGTGAAAACCTCATCTCTCTGGATGTTATTTCATGTTGGTTATATGACCTTCATCCTTTTCAATGTGCAAATGACATTAATTAAAAAGGTGTCAGCTCTAAATGGGGTTTTAGTGAGAAAGTTGCAGAGAAGTATATGCAAAATTGGTATTACCCAACAAGGCAGTCAGATCTCAAGTTGATAACAAAGGTAGAACATGGTAAAGTTGTACCAGGAGGGAGGGTTCAGCCGTTGAATGCCTCACACCAAGCCATGAGCTGCTAGCGTCACTCGGATTCATTGCTGGACTGGACGAGAGGCTATAAAGCTGTGGAGATGACAGGGTTGCAGGTGACAGCAGCATCAGAGGAGGTGGCGGGATTCAGGAACACTCAAGGCCTCTTGTTCCCATCTTCATAGTGGCACCAGATCAGTAACAATCCTTATGAGCCCTTATAGGACAAATGACAGAAAAACTTTGTGCATTTTGTGAAAATTGCAGTAAGTGGAATCTTGAAACAAAGCCGCAGTAGAAGTCTGCAAATCCAGTCTGCTCGGGAATTGGGTCAGTCTGGATTTTCCAGCATTACTTTTAAAATTCAAATTTAAGGAGGAATAAAGAAGGTAAATTTTGATAGTTTATTCATTAGCAAATGCAGAATGCTTCACTTATCAAAATGAGCAGTTTAAAGTAAAAATGCCACTGTTTATCTGTGGGGCTAACACCTACCCGCACGCAGGCACGCACGCATGCAAAGGCCCGGTGAATTTTAAAATGTCCGGATTCCCGGGTGATCACCCAGATATTTGGATATCTACTGTACTAACTGAGAGAGACCCCTTCACTACATCATTGATAGCATCACATTTATTGGAGTAGTTCTTCTCCACCTGTGTGAGCGAGCAACTGTGATCATAGTGTGTGGCACCGCAAAGACAAAGGTAATGGATGGAATAAAGAAACATCTAACACAAAAGTTATAAATTTTATGACAAAAAAAACTTTAATTCTCAAAACAATTTCCCACCAAAACCCCGTCAGTGATCTGGGAAGAGGCTCGAGCTCACTGGCACCTCCTCCATTACTCGTGCTCTGTGGGTTTGTTAGGTGTGGTCCACTGCGAATTAAAGAACACCAGAGGTGGTGAGTGTGTAAAGGCACAACAGACTGGATATTGAGAAGCAGCTTCCTCCTGTTTAAAAGTAAGGGGTCACCAATTAAGACAGAAATGAGGCAATGTTTATTCTCTGAGAGGGACACAAGTCTTTGGAATTCTCTGCCTCAAGAGGGCAAAGTCATTGAATATACTTATAGACAGAGGTATGTAGAATCTTGGTAAGTTGCTGACAAGTAATGACTGGGAGAGATGGAATGTGGAGTTGACATAACAATTGGTTCAGCTATAGTCATTTTGAGGAGCAGAACAGGTGCAGTGGGCCAAATGGCCTATTCCTGCTCTTAATTTGTAGGTAGACAGTCTTCTAAAATCATTTTCAATTACACTGAGTTGCCAGCCTGGTTGTTGTTGGTCATTGACTGTTGGGTGGATGCAGAAAGTGTTGGAAGAATTGCTTCATACATGTGATGGTTTGGGAAGAGACTGGATTTTCTCACCTCTGGTCTGACCAAAAATATTACCGTATAATTAGCCAAAAAAAGGAAGAAAATTTCTAATTTTGACTGTGCTGAAATGCAAATTAAAATTGCCAGAGCATCAAAGCACTTTGTGTGCATAAGAAAGTGTAAAACCATTAAAGATAGAGAGAGAGAAAAAAAAAATCAGACACATCCCACTTCTATCGTTCAATTCCAGGATCAATACTAAAATTAATGTTGCACAGTAAAAAAAATAAAATAAACATTCACACCATGAGAAAATGAGCAGACACAGCACATATCACAGAGGTCAAAATGAACAGATTCAATCGATTTGTACTTGATCTGTCCTTGATGTGACAGATTCTCAGAATCTTTCTTTAACCAATCCTATTCATCATTCAAAAAAATAGATAAGATGCTCTCCACTTTATACACATAAAAGTTTTTTTCCCCCCGCTCTTCTTTGGTTCGAGAAGTGGATCATGGACAAGACCACAGAATGCAATGATCTGCTTTAAGATTAGCTAAATATTTGTAGCAGTTGCAGCTCGTGATGATGGAGGAAGAGCAAAGCATCACGGACAGCACTGAAGTTACATCAACATCAAAACTAGGGATGGAAGGACTTGCATATGAAGAAAGGTTGGATAGACTAGGCTTGTATTCTCTGGAATTTAGAAGATTGATGGGGGGATATTATAGAAACATAAAATTCAGACAAGACGCAGGAAGGATGTTTCCAGTGCTGGGAAAAACTAGAACCAGGGGTCACAGTTTAAGGATGAGGGGGAAGATTTTTTTGGACCGAGATGAGAAAAAAAAATTCTCTCAGAGAGTGGTAGATCTGTGGAATTATATGCCACAGGAAGTAGTTGAGGCCAGTTCCTTGTCAATATTTAAGAGTAGGTTAGATTTGGCCCTTGTGGCTTAAGGGGATCAGGGGGTATGGGGAGAAGGCAGGAACTGGGTACTGATCAGCCATGATCATATTGAAGGGCCAAATGACCTACTCCTCCACCTATTTTCTATGTTGCACAAACTCTTTAGCTGATGGGGTTGCCAGAATCAAAAGTATTAAAATCAGCAGAAACAAAAATAAAATCTGCATTAAGAATTGCATCCAATTAATTACCTCTTGATTAAAATCTGGTTGAGTGTGTGAATCAGATCAGGAGACAAGATCGAAAAAAATAAGCTATGAAAAATATTAAAACCTGTCGTACGTAAACCCAGTGCTTCATTGTTGCCCAGTTGCTATTTATTAATAAAGGCTACTGGGTGTTTTTACTGAGTGAAAGGGAATTGCACAAATAGTCCCTCTCAAATTCTTTGGTGGTAAAAATATAATGGACTCATTCAGATTGGTGTGTGATGAAATTAGCCTCAGGCTTCTTGTTTTGTGAGGGCTTCTGCTTCCTATAAAAAGAAAATTGACACTATTAGATGCTGAGCAAACATTATCTATTTGGAAACCTTCAGCACATTCATTGACCGCCACGCAGCAAGTTTTAAGTTAACACTTCCATCGTTTGGTACGGAGGCCAAGTTGCTGACTTCAGAGTCAAAGAAGAAAATCTGCAGATGCTGGGGTTGAGTGCAATCCACAACAGTGTTGGAGAAACTCAGCAGGTCATGCAGCATCCACAGGAAGTAAAGGGTGGCCAACATTTCGGGCCTGAGGCCTTTGTCAGGGATATACTGGACGAAGAGGGGCAAAATGGGGTTGAGCTATGTGGGGGGGGGTGGGGGGGGGAAGAAACGTGATCTCCTCACAAAGGGTTCGGGCCAATGAAACGTGGGTTACCTTTTGCATCTTATGGATGCTGCATTACCTGTTTAGTTTCCTTTGAGTATTGCTGACATCATAAAGCCTAGCAGCTGAGGAGGCTGCTGTTGAAGCAAAACAGTATGACCAGGAGACAACTATTTGGCCTTTCTTGCTCTACAATTCAATACAATACAATCCTCTAATGTCAATACTGTATTACAATGCTCTCCCTACATCCCTTGTTTTATTTTTGATGTTAAGAATTTCATTTGAAATACATTCAGTGACTTGAACCCCACAGCTTTCGGTAATAGAAAACTGCATGTTTACTACACTTGGAGTAAAGAAATTTCTCATTGTATATGTACAACCAGACCAAGCAGTGTTTCTCCAGGCTGTAGTGCATACACATACACACTTAAAGCACAACAAATAATCATATATACACAAAGATATAACATAAAATTAATGAATACAAATATTTTGGAATGATTTACTTGTCAAACTAGTTTCCAACCTGGCAGTCCTGATTTTGATGAACCTGTGCCACTTGATGATAGTGGGTCAAAGATACTGTGTGATGGTTGGAAAGGGACCTCAATAATTCTTTTGAGGCCTATTGAAGCAATGCTCCCAGTAAATGTTGTCAATAGAGGAAAGGGAGGTTTAGTGAGCTTCTCAGCTGTTTTAATGATCCTCTGTATTAACCTCCAGTCCGATGCTTTGCAGTTACCATATCAGACAAAGACGCAGCCAGACAGGACACTCTCAAGCATGCTCTTCTAAAGGTTATCAAGATTTGGGGCCAGTAGCCTTCCCACCTCAGGAAGTTTAGGCACTGCTGCGATTTCCTGACTAATAAGGGGGTGTTGTACGCTATATGCACACAAAAGAATTTTGTGCTCTCTACGCCTATTGACGTGTCATGGAGAGTGGTCAATCTTCATCCTCACAATCATCTCCTTTGTCTGGTCCTTGGTGAGCCTTGAGCCCATGACCGCTTCCCAGCCCCCACTTCCAAACACCAATACAGGGGAAAAGTCTTCCCTCCATCAAGCCTGTCAACTGCCATCAGAATGTTCGGAATCATAGAGGCAAACAACATAAACACAGTCTCTGGCCCAACATTCCCATACTCACCATCAAGCGTCTACTCTAATTCCATCTACGCCTTGGGTTATTTGAGATCTCATTTCATGTATGATAGATACCAGCTGAATTGATCCAGTCTGCCCTCATGTAACTGCTCTGCCACCCCAGCAATCAGTCTGCTCTGCATTGATTGCATTCTTTCCATAACCTATGCATCTTTGTTAAGGAATCCAAAACTGCATAGTTGTGTCTCACCATATACCCATAACTGCAGTAAGTCTCCCTGGCTCCAATGATTTTTACAACGAAGGCCAATGTATCTTCTTGAAGTACCTGCTCATCTCTTGTACCTGTTAGTGCTTTCTATTTGCCCTTCCCCTGCTCTTTCCCTGTGTAAAATGCTCCATTTCCTGCACGTGTCCAAGTCCCTACGTTATGACTCGATCTACCCCATCTTGTCAGACAGTGAATTTCAGAATTATTTTTACAATTTAGACATACAGCACAGTAACAGGCCCATCCCCGCTCACAAGTCCATGCTGCCTGAATAAACGAATTAACCTACAAAACCCCATATGTTGTTGCAAAAGAAATCCAATCTTCTCCTTAGTCTGTTTGCTGATTAAAGATGTCCTACTGCTTGCCTGAGCTTTCTGCCAATTGAAGCCATTTCTCCCAGTCAAAACTCTTCAGGATTTTCAAAAGCTGGGTCTCTGAACCCAGGTCCCATCTTAGGAACCTATTCTGCATCTTCTACAAAGTATCTGTTCATCAAGGTGGCCACAATACTCCCTCTATGGACCTTTTTCAGAACTAAACTGCTTCTTATAGGCCCATGAACAAAATCTGGACCCACCAGAAAAATCCTAGTAGTAAACATTTACTCACTCAAATGGGGTGAAAGCTCTTGGGTGATTGGAGAAATACAAAACTTGCAGATGCTGGAATCTTGAGCAAACAAAAGAGAAGCCGAGGGACACAGCAGGTGAGTCAATGTCCTTGGATAGAAATGGGCAGTTAATATTTTGGGTCGGGACCCCTCATTCTCAATAAAGGTTCCCAATCCAAAATGCTGACTGGGCATTTCTACCCACGGAAGGTGCCTGTCCATCCTGCCTCTCACAGAGGGATTCGAATATGGAATGGGCTGTCCAGGGTGATAGAGGCAGATACTTCCAGGAAGCATCAAAACAGAGACTTCAATCACCAAGCAGAAAAGATACTGGAGCTAAAGCAGGTAAACCCACACCTGTACAGGTAAATATCATTCCAACTCCCACATTTGCCAACATCGCCACAACATTGGCCCAGGTATCAAATAAGGATAAGACAAATTACAAGAGAGAATTGAAATTCTAGTGGTCTGGTACTGAGCTAACAGCTTCTCTCCCAAATTCAATACGATGAAGATAATCACTGATCTCAAGAGAGGAGGCAGAGTCCACACAACTGTTCATGTTAAGGTACTGACGTGGAAAGAGCAGATGGCTTCAAGTTCTTAGCAATCAATATATCCACTGACCTGACCTGGTACAAGCAGGTTAACAAGTCAATCAAGGAAGCACACCAATGCCTCTACTTTCTTGGGAGATGAAGAAAGATCAGCATGTCGCCCTTGTTCTTCAACAGCATCTACAAGTCCAACATGGACAGCAGCTTTGCTGGATGGATTACATTGTGCTACGGAGGCTGTCCTACTAAACGTCAGAAGCTGCAGAATGTGGTAGATGCAGCACAGATCAAACAAACTTTCCTCTCCTCTGTGGACGTCATCTACTTCTTTCCAACAGCTATCAGAGTGCTTTGAGGAAGCCCACGTGGAGAATGTACAAGCTCCTCAAGGACGGCAGAAGATTCGGGCGGAGGTTTCTGGCGCCGTGATAGCATTGTGCAGGTTAGTAGATTAATTAGTCAGATGGGTATAATTTGGTGATGCAGGCTCGCGGGCTGGAAGGGCCTGTTAACACGCTGTTCCTCTAAAATTAAATAAATTATTTTTTAAACAAATAACAACTGGGGCTGGAATGGTTAACTATAAGCTCGTTATTTTCCATCCGCTCTCGGACGTTTCTCAGCTCATATCTTTATGATGATGTTGGAGAAGGGATGTTACGTCTGCATACAAATATCACATAATTTTTATAACAGAGCCCTTTCTCTGCTTTCATTGTAGTAAAGCCCAATGTATTTCTCTCTCGAGACAGAATAAAGCAAAAATTTCAGTACATTGTAAATCTAACCTTGGATCCAGGTGGAGCTGTCAGCCCCAGGAATGCATATACAGCGTTATTCTCCCGGGCATCAAAAAATGCTTCGAAGTTCTGAAAGAGAGAAGATGGAATCAGAGTTAGGGTTAGGGTTAGGGTTATGCTCTTCACATCTACGGTGCCTGTACCAGAAAAGTCCAACCCATTCACCCCACCCTATCCCTTTACCATAGCCTTCCAAATTTTGCCACCCAAATGTTTGCCCCACTCCCTTCCAAAAAGTTTAATTCGACATCGTCCAGATTCTACAGTTGGTTAGAACCATAGAAAAGCAGGCCTTTCAACCCAACTAGTCTGTGGCGAATGATTATTCTGTCTCATCCCATTGATGTGCACCCAGACCATAGCCCTCAATAACACCCCCACCCCATCTATTTTTTTTTTCTTAAATGTCAGAATTGAGGCCGCATTCACCACTTGATAAGGCAGTCCATTCCACACTCTGACCACTCTCTACGTGAAGTTCTCCCTAATGTTGCCTTTAAACATTTCACCTTCTGGTCTTAATCCATGTCCCCTAGATCTCGTCTTACTAACCTCAGTCAGTGTGAAAAGCCTGCTTGCATTTACTCTATCCATGACCTTCATACTTTTGAATACCTCTATCAAATCCTCCCCCTCGTTCTCCTACATTGAGGAGTAAAGTTCTAACTCGTTTAACTTTTCCCTTTAACTCAGTTCCTCAGGTTATGTTCAAATCTTTCTTCATTCCTTCACCCCATCTCCATTGGTTTAAGTACTGATTAACTTTAGTTCTTATTCTCAGATACTCAAACACTCATCAACTGAAAACCATCTTTTCTCATTGACCTGTGTGAAATGCCCTCCACTGACCATACCCCAACTCCAGGCCCCTCTCCCCTCTGTGCCAGCTTCACAGTTCTCCACCCTAACTGCACCATGTCCCAGAGGGTTTCCTCGGCACTCACCCAATGGCTTTGACATTGAGGGATGATAGTCAGGACAGGATGCCACGTGTCGTGAGGCCAAGACAAGGATGTGCTTCTTCCTCAAGTCAAGGGTTTTTAAACACCCCTTCCTGCTTTCATTCTGTGAGAATAATCTACATCTGTCCATCTCCTAAATTAATCTATGGCCTGGGAGAGGCGTGACAAAACTGACACATGAATAAAGCAGTTGACCTCAGCGTTAATGCTGATCACGTCTCCCACCTCAAAATGGGAGCCTGAAAACTTAATTCAGACGAGATTTATAATTGCTCCAGCATATCCCAAAATTCATTTCAGGGAAGTGGACAAAATAAATTTAGGGTCTTTGAGCTGTCACAACCTCAGGAAGCTGACCCCAACCCCTGACTACTCAGTCACATGAACAGGAAAACCATTTGGCCCAACCAGTGCTGTAAGGAGTTTGTACATTCTCCCCATGTCTCCCCAACTGTTCAAGACGTATCGGGGTGTAGATTAATGGGATGTAAATTGGGCAGTGCCGACTCATGGGCCAAAGTGGCCTGTTACTGTGCTGTAGGTCTAAATTATTTTTAATTTAAACATTTCTCAATTCTATTTCTCTATTTATTTCTGTGTAACCAGATACCACTGTCACCTTGTTTCAGGCAGTCCAGGATGACGGAGACGTGACCTCAAGGAATGATAGAACAGAACACCACGTGTCAACTGGAGATGCTTTGTGGGTCTAAAGTGGCAAATGAGGCCAGTGGGCTGATGGGGTGAGGAGGAGCATGATGGAGAAGGGTCAGTTTGTGAGGTGAGGAGTTCTTTCACTATTTATGCCAGGGGGTAGGGGGGGGGGGTGTCTGTTCTTCTGCTGCACAGCTAAGCTTTCTCCTTCTTGACTCTGATGGGGTCAAAGGCCAGGAATTCCCAAGAATCAGCAATGATGCTCCGTAGGCTTGAGACTTCCTCTGTAATCATCTCCCAGAACAGAGTCTGTCTCAGCAGTGTGGTGTGATTGATACGATATGCCCAAAGGTGCCCCCTGCAAAGGCCAAGGAGGTTGGTAATAGGAGGGGAAAGGTCTTTACAATGAATATGGGGGAGTTTTCAGAGTTATTATTGGTGTTATCTTTCAGTGTCTTGGCATGATTGTTGTAGGTAATCCAAGGCTCAGATATATACGAGTTGAGGTATAGCTGGTGCCCAATAGACCAGGAGTTTCACAACAGGTTCTTGCCCTTCAAATACCCTCTGCCTTGTTCATCTAAAAGGCTGATGAATTTCACTCCACAGAATATTCAGAACTACTGATGAAAAATCAAGTTTATTGTCATCTAATTGTACATGTACAACCCAATGAAACAGCAAAACATGCACACACATACAGAGAAATAAAACACATGCAGGACAAGTATTCCATCTACACAAAAAAATAAATAGTTTTGCACACGAGACTCCCTGATGGATAGTGCGAGCAGTTCCTTTGTTCATTCAGTGTTCTCACTGCCCGTGGGAAGAAGCTGTTCCTCAGCCTGGTGGTGCTTCTCTGATCCTCCTGTATCTCTTCCCTGAAGGGAGCAGCTGAAAGATGCTGTGTGCTGGGTTCAAGGGGTCTTCAATGAAGGGGGGCATTGGCCAGAACTTTCATGGAGAATCCTGAGCAGTTTAGGTCTGCTGATCTAAGAAAGGATGTGTTGACATTAGAGAGAGTCTAAAGGAGGTTCAGGAGATTGATCTCTAGAACGAAGGATTATCATATGAGGAGTGCTTGATGGCTCTGGGACTGTACTCGCAGGAGGTTAGATTAATAATGGGACATCTCATTGAAACCTTTTGAATATTGAAAGGCCTGCATAGAGTGGACATGGAGCAGATATTTCCTCTGGTGGAGAGTCTGGGACCAGAAGGAACAGCTTCAGAATACAAAAAACATCCCTTTAGAAGAGGGGAGGAATTCCATTACTGAGAGGGTAATGAATTTGTGGAATTTGTTGCTGCGGACAGCTATGGAGAACCATCATTGTGTGTATTTAAGACAGATGTAGATGAGTTCTTCATTAGAAAGGGAACCAAGGGGTTACAAGGCAAAGGCAGGAGAATAGAGTTGTAAAGGATAGTAAATCAGTCATGTTGGAATGGCAGGGCAGACTCAGTAACTGAATGGCCTAATTCTGCACCTATGTCTTACGCCCTATGGTCTATAAACTACCTAAATAGCTTTGAAGCATTGTAATCGTACACATCTCATTCTTCATGAGCACCACTCTCTGCACAAAAAACTGGCCCTTCCAATCTCTTTTTAAATGTTCTCTTCTCACTTTAATGTAGGGCTGGCCAAACAGTTTTGGTTGTGGGCCACATCCATAAAAATATAAGGAGTCATGGCCAAACACTTTTCAGCCCAGCAGTTTTCAACCAGTTACACTGCAAATAAAACTTGTGTAATATAAACTTGAAGTTCATGGCCCAAGTGTCCACCTTATGATGCAATGTGTAAATCTGCTGATAGGCTATTAACAATAAGCTAGTAAAGTTAACAGATTATTTGCAAATCAAATAAACACTTGGCTTCTGTGACAAATAAACACTTGGCTTCTGTGACAAAGTATTCATTTTCCCACAGAGTCTGAAATTTTTTGCACTCCCGTACTATTTTCCGTTTTCAGTTCCACTAAGTTTAATTAACTGAATAATTGTTTTCGTCGATGAGTCACATTGCAAAAGTCAGTCGAGCAGTTGTTCAAATTGGCAGCGACATCTAGCATTGAAACTAAGAAGTGCAATGTTCAGACAGTGCAATTTATTGTTGGAGGCTATGTTCTAATGGGCCACATTCCATTCTATTTTTAAAATTCACCCTGGGCTGCAGTTGGGCACCAGCTATACCTATCTATGCCTCCTGGTCTATTGGGCACCAGCTATACCTCAACTCATATATATCTGAGCCTTGGATTACCTACAACAATCATGTCAAGACACAACTCTGAAAACTCCCCCATATTCACTGTAAAGACCTTTCCCCTCCTATTACCAACCTCCTTGGCCTTTGCAGGGGGCAACCTTGGGCATAGTTTGGCACCTCTGCTTTAAAGCTATACCAAGTCTCCTTCACCATAAGAAAACTATTCTGACCATCTCCCCCACACGCTTTTAAACCTCTACAAGGTCACCCTCAGCCTCCCATGACCCAGTGAGAATAAACCCAGCCTATCCAATCACTCCTCAGCCCTCTATTCCAGGGAACATCCTGGTGATAGAGAAACCACAGAGAAAGGGGTGGGGGGGGGGGGGGAGGATAGCGAGAACAAAGGGAATATCCAAGACCAAAGATGACTGGATGACACCTGTCTTAAACTAGAGGGCAGAGGTTTAAGGTGATCAGATTAAAAGGGGCAAACCTTTCCTGCACAAAGAGTAGTTGATATCTATAATGAGCTGCCAGTGGAGATGGTGGAGGCAGGAACATGGAAATAATGCTGTTCAGTAGGATGGCTGCTGAAGAGGTAAACTAAAAGGCCTATTTAAGTCCTATGCAACTCTGTGACTATAAGATGCAACATTCTGCAATGTCTGAAAAATTCAAAATAAAGGACAATGCTACAAACACTCACCAGCATTGCCAAAGAGCTAAAAACAGAGTTTATATCATCACTGAGTGAATTTTAATCAGATCAGGAAAAGATTAGAAAAAGTCAACATGGCTCTCTGAGAGAAGAAGGAATGTGTGGAATAACAAAAAGGCAGAGAAGAAATTTAAGACATTTTCACAACCGCTAGATAATCTCCTGTACAGTGGAGAACAACAGGTTCAGAGAGACTGAGAAACAGAGAAAAGAAAACATACATTTGAAAGAAACTGGAGAAATCATTGAGACTGAAAGCCAGCACATCTCCAAAGTTTGCTGATTTGAATCCCAAGACTTTGGAACAGGTGACACTGGAGATGACCACTTCAGGACCTGTTATCATCCAAACTCCTGTCTCGGGAACAGAGAAATGTCGACCAATTAAAGCAAAAAGAGAACATTGGAAGAACTCAACTGGTCAGGCAGCATCCTCGAAGAGAGAGAAAAATGGTTTACATTTCGGGTCAAGATCCTGGATTGGGTCCTGATGCAAAGCTTTGAACTAAATCATTGACTTTGTATTCCCCTCTATGAATGTTCTGATTCACTGAGTTTCTCCAGCTATTTGATTTTTGCTTCAGATGACTGCATCTGTAGTGCTGTGTTGTTTAGATTAATATTTTCCCTCTCCCCAAAACCCACCATGGGCCCCATCTGTTCTTGATGATTTTTATAAATGATGAATTTGGCAGGTGACAGACAGGTAGGAGGTACTGTGTACAGTGCAGAAGGTTGGCGTAGGTTATAATGGGATATGATCAGGATTCAGAGTTGGTGGAGAAATGACAGGTGAGGTTCAATCTGTGAAAGTGTGAAGTGATGCACTTTGGAAGATCAAACTTGAAGGCAGAGTATGTGGTTAATGACATAATTAATTCTTAGCCCTGTAAAAGAACAGAAGGATTTTGGTGTACCAGCCCAGAGATCCCTCAAGATTGCTGTGCCAGTTGAATGGGTTGTTAAGGAGGTGTATGATGTGCTGCTCTTCATTAGTTGGGGGATTAAGTTCAAGAACCGAGAGGTAATGTTGCAGCTTAATAAAACTCTGGTTAAACCACACTTGGAGGATTGCACTCGGTTCTGATCATCTCGTTATCAGAAGGATGAGAAAGCTTTAGAGAGGTGTAGAGGAGATTTGCCAGGATGCTTACCTGAATTGATGAGCATGTCACATGAAGAAAGGTTGATTGAGCTAAGATTTTTCTCTCATCCTCTGTAGGCAACTTAGGGGTAGACATAATTATGAGAGGCATAGATAGGATGGACAGCTGGCACCTTTTTCCCAGGACAGCAATGGGAAATAATTGAGGACATCTGTTTAAGATGAGTGGAGGAAGGTTTAGGTGTGAGGTAGGGGTGTATTTTGCCAGGGATGATGGCCAATGTTCCCTTTCATTTTTAGTCGTCAGAGTGTGCAAAAATCTTGTGGTGCATTTTTTTTTCCTGTGACAAAAGTATGTGCACACTGAATGATTGTGGAAATATAAACTTGAAATGGCTTCAAGATAATTTTTGACACAGCCTCTCTCTCATGGCTAATAAAAATGTATTGGCATTTTAATATAATGAAGTATAACAAAAACAGCTCATGAAGAGATTATATTCAATAAGTATAATTATTAATTACTGCATTCTTTTTAGGTAACTAGCCTTTTGTGCCCACATTAATTGCCTTTGTGCTGGTTGCAAAATGTATGCACACACACAGCTTAAAGGGAACAGTGGTGGTGAATGTTGATACAATGGGGTCATTTAAAAGACTCTTAGATAGGCACATGGATATTATAATAGAGGGTTATGGATGCAAGGGAGGGAAGGATTCGATTGGTGTAGGTTGGTACAACATCATGGGCCAATCGGGCCATACTGAACTGTTCTATGTTCTCTAAGAGCAGATCAAGTCAGTATGTTCCCCAAACAAATTACATATAACCCAACAGAGATTAATGAAAACTTTAAGGAATTCTATGAACAATTATACCGAACTGAGAACGAAGGGAAAGAAGACAAAATAGAAGAGTTTTTAGCTAAAATTGAACTACCAAAATTACAAGAGGAGCAAAACAAATTGATAAAACCATTTGAAATAGAGGAAATACAGGATATATTAAAAAAAAGCTGCCGAACAATAAAATGCCTGGAAGCGATGGACTCCCAATAGAATTCTATAAAACATTTAGAGTTATTAATTCCTCCTCTCCTGGAAGTAATGAACCAGATCGAAGAAACACAAAACTTGCCAGATTCATGTAATTCAGATTATAAGATAATAGCAAAACTATTAGCAAACAGATTGGCTGACTGTGTACCAAAAATAGTAAAACTAGATCAAACTGGATTTATTAAGAAAAGATGAACAACGGACAATGTCTGTAAGTTAATTAATTTAAACCATGCATTTCAGGGAAATAAGATACCAACAGTGGCTGTTGCTTTAGACACAGAGACAGGGTAGAATGGAATTATTTATTCAAAGTATTACAGAGGTTCAACCTACCAGAAAAATATATTAATTGGATTAAAGCATTATATAAGGGACCATTGGTGAAGGTGACAGTAAATGGATATGTATCGAACCAATTTAAATTAAGTAGGTCAACTAGGCAGGGATGTCCACTATCTCCCTCACTGTTTGCTTTATCAATAGAACCATTGGCAGAACTGATAAGAACAGAAAATAAAATAAAAGGGAAAAAATTAAAGGAGAAGTTTATTAGCAGATGACATCATAGTATACTTAACAGAACCAGAAATATCAATAAAAGAATTACACAAGAAATTGAAGGAATATGGAGAAATATCGGGGTACAAGATCAACATAAATAAAAGTTAAGCAATGCCAATGAATAATGCGGATTACACAGAGTTTAAAAAATAATTACCATTTAAATGGCAACATAAACAATCCGATACATAGGTATTAGATTAGATAATAATTTAGGCAACCTATACAAATTAAATTATCAGCATTAATGAAGAAATTACAGGATGACTTATAACATTGCAAAGAATTGCCACTAACATTGATAGGGAGGGTAAATTGCATTAAAATGAATGTCTTCCCAAGGATAAAATAGCTATTTCAATCATTACCAATTCCCTTAACAGAGAAATTCTTCAATGAACTAAAGAGAATAATAAGGAAATTCTTATGGAAAGGGGGGAAACCGAGGATAGTGCAAGATGAATTAACAGAATGGTACAAACAAGGTGGTTTGCAGCTACCAAACTTCAAAAATTATTATAGAGCAGCACAATTAAGGTATCTATCAGACTTTTATCAGACAAGGGAAAAACCAGATTGGACCAAGCTAGAGTTAGATAAAATAGGGGAGAAGGTACCAGAACATATACTTTAAAAGTGGGATGAAAAACTGGTGCAATATAAAAGTTAACCTGTACTGTATCATTTACTCAACATATGGAAGAAGATTCACTTAGAAAGGAAAAAAAAACAAATTATCAACTACCAAAATTATTATTGATGCAAAATCAACTAATCCCTTTCACAATAGATAACCTTTCCTTTAGAGAATGGGAGAGAAAAGGAATTATAAGAATAGAAAATTGTTTTTTGGGAAATAATTTATTAACATTTGAACAAATGAACTACAAATATGGAATAACTCATGGTACAATGTTTGCATACCACCAACTGAAAACCTACTTAAAGGACAAATTGCGAAACAGGCTGAGATTACCAGAAGGAAGCAGCTTTGAATATGTGATTACAGAAACAACGATAATAAAAAGATTTATAACAAACATGTACATCAAGCTGCAAGAGAATGAAAATGATGAAATAAGCTATAAACCCAAACAAAAGTGGGAAAAATATTTTTAAAAAAAGATAAAAAATGAAATATGGGAAAAGTTATGCTCTGGAACTATGAAGAATATAATAAACACAAGGTTATGCATGATACAATATAATTGGTTACACAGGCTATATATCACACCCCAAAAGTTAAATAAATGGGATCCAACATTATCAGATAGATATTTTCGCTGTAAGAAGGAAACGGGAACAACAGTACATGCAATTTGGGCATGTGAGAAAGTGAAAAAGTTTTGGAAAGATCTAAATCAGGTATTAAATAAAATCACAAAAAGGAACATACCAAAAAATCCAGAGATCTTTCTTCTAAGTAATACAAGAAGTAAAGAATTAGGCCTCAAACTGGATGAAGTGCAAAAAAGATTTATTATGATAGCCTTAGCTGTAGCAAAAAAATGTATAATGTCAACTTGGAAATCAGAAGAGAGCCTGAGAATACAGCAATGGTACCTAGAAATGAATAAATATATTCCATTGGAAAAAAATAACAAATAATTTAAAAAATAATTCACATTATTTGAACAAATTTGGGAACCGTACATGGAACACAACAGAGAAGGCCTACCGCAGACCTCCACCCCTAAAATGATAGAATGATAAGAAGACGAAATGAACTGATCCAGTGTGTAAAAGTAGATGACACAATTTTCTTGTTTATTTTCATTGTGTGATGACATTGTTTAATGGTTTTATTGTATTGTATATGTTGAACGTTTAATGGGTTTGGAAGGGGGTGGGAATGGGGGAGGGAAGGTAGGGGGAATAAAAGGGAGAAAATGCCACTGTGTATATTTAAGAGGGAAATGTTTGTGTGTATTTTGATTGATATGGTTCATAGTGTGAAAAATAAAAATAAAAATTTTTAAAGTAAGTACGTTCTCCCTCAGGCCAAATCAATCTTACCCCACAGTAGTGATCATTATTGAAGATCTGAGGTGGAAGTGGAATTCCGCTCACAGGTCGGTAGTTCTCCGGAACATTCTCCCTCATAAACATTTTGCTCTCGTCATTCACTGCGATGTCACATCTTTCAAACTCTATTTTGTTTGCTTGCAGGTAGTCCAGCACCTCCTGCTGCTGCTTCTTGATCTAGAAGTGGAAGCAGTCCATCCATTACACAATGCAGGAGGCAGAAGCAGACAAGGCGCATGTCTGAGAACCAGACTTTCCCTGGATTTATGCTTAAAATATCAATCGAGTTATCCCTCACCTAATCCCACGGTAGCTTTTTGAGGATGTAGCCAAGTGCCCATTTAATAGTGCACTTACCTTACCAACCAAAACAAATCTCAAAGAATAAATTAGATATATACACACACATGGATGGGAGAGGTCTAGAGGATTATGGAATGGGTACAGGTCAGTGGGACTAGCAGAATGATATTTCCACAGACTAGAAGGGCCAAATGGGCTGCTTTTTGTGCTGCAGTGTTCCATGGTTTTAAAAGCAACATAGTACAGCATAGAACAGGCCCTTGTGACCACCGATATAAACCTACTGCACAGTCAATCTCATCTTTCCCATTCATAACCCTCTATTTTTCCCCAAGTTCATTCATCTGATTGTACATACACAACTGATGGGAAGTGTCTTTCCAGACCATGGTACATAATGATCATAAAATCAAAATAAATATTTGGGATGATTTACATGGCTACAAGGGAGGTTCATCAATCAGCCTGTGGAAAGGAACTATTACCCAGCCTGTCATGATGCTCCTGAACCTCCTTCCTGATGGGAGAGGGTTAAAGATACTGTGCGCTGGATGGAAAGGGACTTCTCTAATTTCTTGATCCTTATTTAGGCAACAGTCCCAGTAAATGTCATCAGTAGAGGAAAGGGTGACCACAGTGATCCTCTCCACCTGCAGGCATCCTTCGGCCACTGAACCCTTTGCTAGTTCGCTGCCCTGGTCACCATCCTGCAGGGTCTTCTTCAATGCTTCTCCTTCTCAAAGGGAGGTGTTCACCCCATTTCTGGTGCCCTGTACCGGTCCACTGCTTCCCCAGAGTCTGAAATCCTTTGTGGTACACTACCCAGCACAGGAGTCACCAATCTTGGGCACATACCTCCATGGTTACAGAATTAAAACTAAAAATCACTGTGTCCTCCTTTAACAGGCAGTTTAAAGCCTGTTCAGAGTCGTCGGCATCAGGACCCGGCAGTAGGACCCTGCAGAACTGTGTTGTGTCTCTGCTCCCCACTCTCCGGACTGATGCTTTGTAGCTACCATAAACACACAATGATCCAGCCAGTCAGGACACTCTTGATGGTGCTCCTGCCAAAGATTGTCAAGAGAGAGGCTGGTAGCTTTTCCTTTTTTTTTTACAATATTATTTATCATTTTAAATATACTTAACAATCAACAGTCACACCAAATACAAAAGATCAAGAGAAACCCTCCCTCCACCCCTTCCCCTCTATACAAGACATTGTAAACAGAGAAAGAACAAAAAAAGCAACCCATTGTCAGTGCATACAGTAAAACATAATCCCAGTGTCAAAATCTCCTTTTTTATAATTATTTTTATTGAGTTATCATACAACCATACATTATATGTCCATATTAATTTAATATAACATATTTGGATTGGTATATCATGTAGAAACAATAATAAATGGACTCATATTCCAAACATAGAGTGAATAGTAAAAAAGAAAAAAAGTTGATTCTAAAGATCTAACCCTCATCCACCAACCAAGGTTGAAATTGGTATTCAAGCAGACTTGAAAACAAGCAGTGGCCTCTGGCGATCCAACGAAACATGCCCATTCACTGCATCCCTGCACCTTGATTAATCTAATTATAAATGTAAGCTATAATTGGACCCAAGTCTTATTGAACAAGATCTTAATCTTCCTCACATTATGTCTGATTTTTTCCCCCAAACTTAGAAAGGGCATAATATCCAGTAACAATTGTCTATGGGTAGTGGAAAGTCCTCTTTCCATTTAAGCAATATTCCACCTCGAGCCAGTGATGTAGTAAATGCTAAGACCTGTTTTTGGTTTAACGTTAAATATATGTTTACATCACGGGAGAAGCCCAACATTGCAATTGATGGACATGGTTTTAGGTCGATCCCAAAAGTGGCCAAAAATGTTCTGGAAATAGCTGTCCAATATTCTGCTAAATTGGGACAAAACCAAAACATTTGTATCAAAGAGACTTCACATCTTTTACATTTGTCACGTAATGAGTTGATAGCTGGGTAGATTCGAGCAAGCTTAACTCTATCTATCCCTCTCATTATCTTAAACACCTCTAAATGTACACAACGCACCACTTTAAATTTAATCAAACTGTGCCTAGTACAGATGAGTCACGGCCAAAATTGAAATCCAATCTTCTTCAGAAATAGACATATTAAGATCATTCTCCCATTCAGTCTTGATCATAAAGAGACAGTTTTTAAATTCAATATATTATAAGGCAGATATTATACCTTTACATACAAATTGTAATTCAAAAAGTTAATCTATGAAATTCAGATCTGGAAAAATGGAAATATTGGAAGTTTAGAATAAATACATTGTCTAAAATAGGGGGAATTGTGGATGATGAGGATTTTTAATATCTTAAAAAAAGAGTGTTTGGCAGATTAAATGACATTGTCAATTGTTTGTAAAGATGCAAAGTTTTGTTGGATAAAAAGATTGTAAAATGTTTCAATTCCTAGACGATTCCATTCTTCATAGTTTGCATCTAAAGTGGTGGGTTGGAATAAATGATTGAGTAGAATAGGACTACTCTGCAAAATCTTTACAGAGGTCCTCTGGCTAGTCAGTAGCGATTGTAACCCTATATTGGCACAAGTGAGGTACCCATGTGCTCTAAATAAGGCTGCCAGATTTTTCGAAAGGTGATATATTTCTCTTTAGATGGCATGTGACCTTTACGGGTGCAATGAAGCTATTTATCTCCAAAGACCACCTATCCATAGTAGATGGGGGTTGGACTTCCATGTTACTGCGATGGACTTCCTAGGAATTCTGTGAATTTAATTTGAGAATTTGTTAGTGATCTATCAAGGGTGGTAAAGTTCCCCAAAAAATAAAGCTCTGGGTCTACTGGGAAGGTGACTCCTGTGATCTTGGTTACAGAGGTCGTATCAGAAGGGCCTCACCTTCATGCAAAGCCAGGTAGAAAGCAAAAAAGAACCTCTGCACCACATTGATAATTCAGGTTTATATTGGTGTAATTTCTGTGGGGTGAGGTACAGATGATGGAAAAAATAATAATGGACTAATCTATACCTGGCATTAATAGTAGCCAACAAACTTCCCTGACATAGATCTGACCAGAGTTGTTCATCAATTGTTGTGTCCGACTCCCATTTCACTCTAGATTTATGAATCTTTCCTTGTATTCCAGATGTTGAAACCCAGGCAATATTTTTGTAAATCTTCTCTGCATTCTCTCTATCTTGCTAATATCCTTCCTATAAGTCAGTGACCACAACTGTACACAGTACTCTAAACTTGGCCTCACCAATGCCTTGTACAGTTTCAACTCCTATATTCTATGCACTGATTTATATAGGCAAGCATACTAAAGGCCTTCTTCACCACCCTATCCACATGCACTCCTACCTTCAGGGAACAATGCATCGTTATTCCTAGATCTTTCTGCTCCACTGCATTCTTCAATGCCCTCCCATTTACCACATATGTCTTGCTTTGATTATTCTTTCCAAAATGAAGCACCTCACACTTATCAGCATTTAACTCCATCTGCCATCTTTCTGCCCACTCCTCTAAGCAGTTTAAATCGCTCTGCAATCTTTGAAAATCCTCTTCATCATCCACAATTCCCCCTATTTTAGTATCATCTGCATATTTACTAATCCAATTTACCACCCCATCCTCCAGATCATTATATATGATAAACAGCAATGGACCCAATTCCAAACCCTGAGGTACACCGCTTGTCACCAGCCTCCATCCTGACAAGCAATTATCTACTACTACTCTCTGGCACCCTCCTTCCAGCCTCTGTTGAATCCATTTGACTATCTCCAAATTAATACCCAAGGACTTAGCCTTCCTAACTAACCTCCCATGCGGAACCTTATTGAAGGGCTTACTGAAGTCCATATAGACAACATCCACTGCTCTACTCTCATCAACATTCCTAGTTAACTCTTCAAAAAATTCAACAAGATTGGTCAAAAATGACCTTCCACGCACAAATTAGTGTTAAGTGTCCCTAATCAGAATCCCCCGTTGCACCTGAAAGCAGCTCAGGCAAAGCTGCTAGCAGCTTTCAGCTTTCAGGTGCCTAGCAGTGGGTAGGCTGTTGACATTCAGCTGGCAACCCACTGACAGCCACCTTCCCCACTGCCTGATAGTCCCCTGACATGGGACTATGGGGCTGGAGCAGCCGGCGTGGGACGTCAGGGGCCTGAAGTCCTGCTTCGGCTGCTCCAGCCCCATAGTCCGGTACTGGGGGGGGGGGGGCTGTCAGGCAGCAGGGAAGCGAGCTGTCAGGCAGCAGGGAAGCGAGCTGTCAGGCAGCAGGGAAGCGAGCTGTCAGGCAGCAGGGAAGCGAGCTGTCAGGCAGCAGGGAAGCGAGCTGTCAGGCAGCAGGGAAGCGAGCTGTCAGGCAGCAGGGAAGCGAGCTGTCAGGCAGCAGGGAAGCGAGCTGTCAGGCAGCAGGGAAGCGAGCTGTCAGGCAGCAGGGAAGCGAGCTGTCAGGCAGCAGGGAAGCGAGCTGTCAGGCAGCAGGGAAGCGAGCTGTCAGGCAGCAGGGAAGCGAGCTGTCAGGCAGCAGGGAAGCGAGCTGTCAGGCAGCAGGGAAGCGAGCTGTCAGGCAGCAGGGAAGCGAGCTGTCAGGCAGCAGGGAAGCGAGCTGTCAGGCAGCAGGGAAGCGAGCTGTCAGGCAGCAGGGAAGCGAGCTGTCAGGCAGCAGGGAAGCGAGCTGTCAGGCAGCAGGGAAGCGAGCTGTCAGGCAGCAGGGAAGCGAGCTGTCAGGCAGCAGGGAAGCGAGCTGTCAGGCAGCAGGGAAGCGAGCTGTCAGGCAGCTGCCCCTGCCCAGACTCAGGAGCCAACGTTTGCTCTGTGACCCCTCTCCCCGCTTCAGACCTTTCAGGTGGCAGAACACCTCCTTCAGTGCTGCCACCTGAATGACCCTTCACAGACACCCGCAGCCTGAGACAACCAAAGGCCTCCAAACCTTTGTCTTGTTAACTTTCCCATGGATATTCTAGGTACCTTACAATTCCAACATACTTAAGGATTTTAAAAATGGTTTGAGGTAGTGGAATGGGTAAGGACTGGAAAAGGTACTGCAAACTTGGCAATATATTCATCTTTACACAATTGACCATGGCAATTAGAGTGATGGGCAAATTCATCCACCTACTCAAATCTTCTTCAATTTTACTAAGTAGCAGACATCATCGAGTTTGTATAAATTCTGAAGATTATCATCCACCATTATTCCAAGGTATCTGATGCCACCCAAGGGCCATTTGAATGGACTTGTTCACTGGTACTAAGTGTGATCAAAATTTGTTAGTGAGATGATTCAACTTTTTCCCCCCAGTTTACCTTGTATCCTGAAACTTTGCAATAAGCTTTTAATAGATTCTGTAATTTAGTAAGGGAATTAATCTGATCTGTTAAATACAGGATTACATCGTCTGCCATAGATTAATTTTGTGTTTTTTCTGACCCACCATAAAACCATTCATCTCTGGGTTACTGTGCCTTCCTGACTAATAAGGAGATGTTGAGAGTCCAGGATAGGTCCTCATTTATATGCACACCAAGGAGTTCCACAGCAGAGCCATTGATGTGTAATGGAGAGTGGTCAACCTTCATCCTCCTGAAGAACACAGTCCTTTGTCTTGTCCACATTGGAACTCAGGTAATTGTTCTCGCACCATTTAACAAGCCTCCCAACCTCTTCCCTGTGGTGTGTCTCATCATTGCTGATGAGGCCAACCTCTGTTGTATCATCCATAAATTTGATGACTCTGTTATAACCTAATCTAGCAGTGCAGTCGAGAGCAGCAGCATGAACAGTAGCGGTCTAAGCACACAACTCCAGGGGACACCAGTACTCAGTGAGATGGAGCTTGAAGTTTTGCTGCCAACCCAAAGAGTCTTTATATCAAGAAGTCCAGGATCCAGTCACCGAGAGGGGAGTTGAGTCCCAGAAAGGACAGTTTATTCACTAGCCTCTGAGATATGATCATATTGGACTGCTGAGCTGGTCAATGAACCACAGCCTGGTGTATGAGGCATCATTCTTCAGGTGGGTCAGGATGGAGTGGAGAGTCAATGCTATTGCATCATCTGCTGATCAGTTTTGCACATCCATGTGCCAATCAAAGAATCTTTTAAATGTCTCTTGTACAACCTCCATCATTGCCCTCTGCAAAGCATTTCAAGCACCCACCACTGTGAAATACACCTATCTCTAACATCTATCCTCAACATTCTTCCACTCTTCTAAAACAGATGCCCTCTGGTATTGGCTATTGCCTCCCTGGGGGAAAGGAGCTGGCTCTCCACCCCATCTATACCTCTCACAATCTCATGCACCTCTATTGAGTTCTGCACTCTCATCTTCTGTCACATCAAAGAGAAGTTTAATTGTTTGGTCCTCAACAATAAAGAATTGCATTTTACTCTTTGTGGTGCTATCTTTAAGAAACATGGCAAGTTCTGTACTTAGGCAGCATATTGGTGCAGACAGCAGAACAATTACAACAACCTGGTTCAAACCTGACCTCCAATACTATTAGTGTGGAGCTGGTTCCCTCTGTGACCTTGTGGGCTTCCTTCATGCGCTTTGGTTTCCTCCCACATTCCAAAAAGGTTGACTTGGCTGGTTGGGCACACTAAATGGTCCCCACGATAAGTGATTGAATTTATGTGCTGTGAAAAAGTTGCTGTGGAAATGTGACTGCATTGTGTGCCCGTTATGAGCCCAAAGACCCGAAAACCCAGCAGCAATAGATATTCACCAGGCTTTGGTGCTTGAAAGGTAAATGGTTACCGCTCAGGAATATTCTTGTTGGTTTTCAGAGAAAGATTTGTTGTTCCAGGACATCCACAACTGATTTACTTCCATCAGCCACTTTAGTGCCTTGCTGACAAAACTCGTCCCATCAGGGTTTTCCAGATGATAACTTTTTTCTTTCAGATCACCACAGAGTTCCTTTTTGTTTCTCTTATTCCAAGTGAAACATTAGACAGCCAGTCCTCTCCTCTTGCATGACCAGGCTGAGCTAAGAACTCACAATCAATCTTCCAAATGGGGTTTCCACAAGTTTGCCAGCTTGTCCTGTTCCAGTCCCAGCTGCTGCTGCTGACTGTAAAACTGTAGAACTGATCTCTCTCTCTCTCTCTCTCTGAGAAAAAAACCTGTTTTACTCTCTCTCTGCTTGTAAAACCACATGACCTTCTTAGAACAGCAAGTTCCCTTCCAGGCTATATGTGGCTCCAACAACTTATTTCATCTGTTGCCTTTTTGCAAACAACAATCCATTGGTGAAGTCTCTTCAGTACTCTCCAAAGCTTTTGCAAAGGCTCTGAGGCCCTGACATGTCTAGCATTAGCAGATCTCCAGTATTTTAAATAAGATCTGTTTTAAAGTTTTTGTATGTGACCTACACTAATAAACCCTGCCCCAATTTATCTCCCAAAAACATAACTATATTATTTCACAGTGCCAGCATAGACTTGACTGGCCCAATAGCCTCCTTCTTGGTTTTCAACACACACAACCATTATAAATGGTAATGTATGGTCTGAGAAATACTTGCATGTGTTTAGTATTGAATTAATGTGAAAATAATATGGTGGCATAATCACATGGCTTTAAACATGTCAAAGGGACCATCCATCACATAACACAGCTCCCTCCATTACCCCACTATTTTAATTCCCATCTCAAGAAACATGGAGTCATATAGCACGGAGCAAGCCCATTGTCACAACTCATCCATGCCAAGCATGTCGACATTCTGGACTCATCCCATTTGGACTATATCCTTCTAATACCTTCAAATCCACATACCTACCCAAATGAGGTTCAAAAAATTGTGGAGGATCCCTACTACACCATTCATCACACAGGATCTTTTACCCACTGCCATCAAGAACATCAGAATCAGGACTGCCAGGCTGGGAAATAGCTTCTTCCCACAGGCTGCGAAATTGACAAGCAGTATCCTGTAACCTTGGGTCTCTTACAAATAAACCCACAATTATTTTTTTTTTTAAAAAAACAATATTTATATAGCTATTTTGTATTGTATTTCTGGGGGACAGGTGAGGTCTGGGCTTGATGTCCCGCTCACCCAGAGTAAGTGCATGCGTAATACAGTGCCTCTCCTTTCTCGGTGTAGTGATCACCACAAGGCTGCTGTCTGGCTTGCCAGGTAGGTCATTGAAAATGGCCTCTCCTACATTACTATGTCTGTAGCAACACCTTCTCATCGGTGTCCCCATTTTCACCAGGTTTGTGATATCATGGTGTGACTGAGTGCCCTGCGGTGTAACTGGATGGGTAGCTTGGGCTCATTAGCCTTGGTTGGCAGCCAACCTAAGAGAAATGGATTTCAAGCCGGGCAGATGAGGCTCATTAGCCTTGTTAGAACATCCATCTAGGAGATGGACACTCCACCATAACACCTACAACTTGAGGACCTGGTTGTCACTGTCCCAGCTTGCTAGGCCGTGACTAGGCTGGGTGGAAAGGGTGGGACGAGGGACTGGACCTGGGTTTGAATCCTGCACTGTCTGTAAGGAGTTTGTACATTCTCCCCTTGTCTGCATGGGCTTTCTCCAGGGGGTTCTGGTTTCCTCCCAACATTCAAAAAAATATGTACTGGGGGTGTAAATTGGGAGGCATGGACTCATGGGGCCAAATTGACCTGTTACAGTGCTGTATGGTAATTTCAGTACCGCACACACTGCCCATCTACAATCCTTCCTAAATCTTCATTCGCAAAGCCAAGCCATGATTGTATTTCTATGAAAATGCGATTATTAGATGCTGTGTGAGAAATGTAATGTGTGCGCATTGTGGTTCAGAGCAAAGCTGTACATGTAGTCAGATGGTAATAAACTGGAATGTAAATTTTAAATGTCTTCTGAATTATACAATTGTACCTGCTTTTGCAACTTTCTCGGACAGGTGATTCCAGATACAGACCACCCTAAGTGAAAATATTTCCCTGCAAGTCCTTCTGAAAACTCTCACATTCAACCCATGACCTTTCATTCTCTTTTTAATTTAGCTCCCTCTTTTTAAAAAAAATCAGCCACCCATCAGATTAATAGAGCTCTCCCCAAAACAAATAACAATGACCAATTGGCAACCACCCATGCATTTCTATAACACAATATATCCATGTACTTAAACAAGAAAGTCTGCAGATGCACGAAAATGCTGGAGAAACTCAGCCGGTCACACGGCCTCCATAGCAGTGAAGTCAACCCAGTGCTCCCAACGTGGCCTCCTCCACATCAGAGAGGCAGGATGGAGACTGAGAGATCCATTTGTTGAATCCCTTCGCTCTGTCCACTGCAACAGCAAGGGCCTCGCAGTGGGCAAGGACAACCATTTTAATTCTGTGCACATTCAACACCAACATGTTCATCTCTGGCCTCTTGTATTAATAAACCCGAAGCCACTTGCAAACTGGAGGGACCACACCTCATTTTCCAATTCATCAGTCTCCATCCAGACAACATCAATATCTATTTTTCTAATTTCTGTTAACCCTCTCCACCAATCTCCCTCTTTCCTTTTCCCAGTCTCCTTTCCTCCAGCTCCCCACTCTCTTCCCTTCTGACAGAGTTCCCTTCTCAGTCCCCTGCCCTCTTCCCCCATCACTTCTCAGCTTTTTTTTTCCCTCTTCTACTCTCTTACCGGTGCTCCCCTCCCTTGCCCTTCCTCTCCTCCTCCCCCTCCACCTACCCTTTCTAATCAGGCATCTAGTTGCTTTTCCAGATTCCTGACAAAAGGGCTCAGGCCGGAAACATTGATAACCCTTTACGTCTGTGGTGGTACACCGCCGGCCTACTGCAGGGGGAAACCTCTGTACCTGCAGAAGGGGACAGGACAACACCTGTCCGGCTGTCAATCAGTCGGCCTGAAGGGATCGAGCCCTACCCGGTCGGGTGTCAATCACCCTCCGGGATTTAAGCCTGCACCGGCCTCCCGAAGCTCAATCAGAGTTACTGCAGCTACAGCCAGCCTGGCTCTGTGAAAGTCTTTGTGGATTTAAGCCTGTTGTACAGTCTTTATCTTTGTGTGTGTCTGATTCTGGCCAACAGTGCACCACAATGTCCTACAGATGCTGCATGGCCTGCTGAGTTTCTCCAGCATGTCTGTGCATCCATGCATTTTCTCCTCCCACCTCAGACCTCCTTCAATCCTGTCCACTCCAGGGACTTCCATTGTCACTGCCTTTAGTTCCTGTTCCCATCACCCAATTTCCTGCCCAATGTACCCAGTCACGTTATTCTAGTCTGCTTTGAAACCAAAAAAAAATTACCTTTAAAGAAAGTTTGCTGATGCTGTGATTGTAGTTAATACATAAAAGTGGTGGAGAAACTCAGCAAGTCTGACAGTGTATCTTTTCCTCCTATGGAGGCTGCAGGAACTGCTGAGTTTCTCTGGCACTTTTGTGTAATAAATACAATCACTGTGTCTGCAAATTTTTAGGCTTCTCCACTGTGAAATTGCTTTGAAGGATGCCTATCCAGGAGATGTTCTCCTCCTCCCTTCGAATGGAGTTCTGTGTGAGCCTGTCTCACTGCTCCTCTCAAACTCTTTGACCATGTAACCGGTTGGCTTGTACTCCTCCCCCTGACCCTTCTTTCCTCTCTCTCTCTCTCTCCCCCCCCCCCCCACCCCCACCCTCATCATTTTATTCCAGCACCTGCCTGCTTTTTGTTCATACCTTAATAAAGGGCTCAGGCCCGAAACCTTGGTTATACATCTTTGCCTTCTATGGATGTTGCAGGGTCAGAGTTTCTCCAGCTCCTTTGTGTATCAATTACCTCAAAAACCATCTAACCCAGTGGTTCTTAACCTTTTTTCTTTCCACTCACATCCCATTTATGCATTCCCTATGCTCTATGAGGGTCAGTGGTAGGTAGGTGGAAGGAAAATGTTTGAAAATAATCGTACCTCATTGACTCGTTATGTGCACAGTTTTAGAACACCAAAGGAAATGGGCCAATGACAATTTTTCTCAAGCAAAATATTTCAGTAACAATTGGATCTAAAGCAGTGGTTCTCAACCTTCCCCTCCCACTCACATCCCACCTTAAGTAATCCCTTACTAATCACAGAACACCGATGGCGTAGGGATTACTTAAAGTGGAATGTGAGTGGAAAAAGGTTGAGAACCACTCATCTAAGGTTTAAATGTGCAAACAGTAAAATCTACAACATTGCATCAACCCACACCTGTCATACAGTTTTCTGAAATGCAGCCAGTTTTTTTTTTAAATGTGTTTTATTATGACTGGACTCTAAACAGAAAAATTATCACTGACTAAAAAATGCTGAACCGAATAGAGAGTAAATGTATCTTCCATCAGTGTTTCTAATGACTAAGTACCATTGTGATCTGAGGTCATCAAATTAGCCAGAGGGATAAAATGATTTGCTTCTAGAATTCATGTTAAAAAGCAGAGTTGGATTAAATGCAGACTTCGATTTAAAAACCCAGATCTACTTGTTGCAACGTGGTAGTGTTGGGGAAAGAGACACAATTTTCCCACCACATTTAATGATACCAACAGAATTTGTGTTCACTGCATTCAACTAGGTTACGTACACATCTGACACTCGAAGGAAATTAATGAGTTTTTTTTTATTTTAATGATACAGTACACTAGAAGGCCCTTCTGAACCACTAAACACATGCCACCCAATTAAACTACCAACCCCTTAAGCTTTGGAGAGTGTGAAGAAACCGGAGCACCTGCAGAAAACCTAAACAGTTCACAGGGAGAACATACCAACTGTAATAGCATAGCAGTTAGCACCAGGCTAACAGATATGATAAAAATGCTTACCTTGGCGGGAGATGTCTAGAACAAGGTATCTTTTAAAAGAGAACCAGGAACCTTAAAGCTCCCAATGATAGCAACAGTTTTTAAGTCATTACTGAGAGAACACGCACAGAGTTCATCATGGAAATGTCAAGTATTCCACGCCCATCATATCTTCCACTAATATCATCATGAAACCCTACCAACATCACTGCTCGTGTGAGGTATACGATTGGGGGCCATGGGAAAATAGGGTCGAGAGTAATTCCACAACGTAGGATGAGTTAGTTGAGGTGTATAACATCATGAATGACATAATGAGCGGGTGGATAGCCAAAATCTTTCCTTCACCCCCCGGACAGAAATGGCCAATACCAAAAGCCATCTGTTTAAGGTGAATGGAGATGGGGCGATGTCAGAGGTACTTTTTTTTAAAAAAAACAAAAGCACAGAGAGTGGTGGGTGCCAGGTATTCATTGCCGGAAGTGGTGGAGGAGGCTGGTACAACAACATTCAAAAAGACTCTCAGGTAGACCCATGACTGCAAGAACAATGGAGGGTTATGGAGTGTGAGGGAGGAAAGGGTTTGATTAATGATGGAGTAGCTTTACATGGGTCAGTGCAACATTGTGGGCTGAAGCACCCATTCTGTACCCTGCCTTGGTCTTTTTTGTTACATATTACATGGAACAGTTTTATAATCCTTCAGAAAATAAATCGTAATCTTCTTCAATAAACCATAAGCCTACTGCAATATTTAAGAATTTTGGAGCATTCTGAAGCTTTTAGGAATGCAACACAACTCGACCATAAAAGAGGACTGCATCTGGTTCTCATTATGTGGATAGGCCAAGCAGGATTTGCATTCCATTTCCCTCAGACTTAAATCTTGGCCCAAAATGAATATAAAACTCATTTTTGAATTGAGCACACCTCAAAACAAAAATTGTCCCCAGCCTTTCAAAGCAAATCTATTCCATATAAAACTAAGAAGGAAAGCAACATACTTTCACATGTGCCTTGGAACTCAACAGCAACACATGGGATAAGGTGTCACAATGGTGAAGTGATTTTGAACTCAATAAGATTCTATTTTTTTTTAAAAAAAAGCATCTCCCTGAATTAGCCGGAACAGTCAAACCCAGCGAAAGGTTAGAAACAACATTTCTGAGACAGTCGCAAGGATTCAAAGTTTACATTCAATTTTTAAAAATAGGAAAAAGTGTTTTTCTCCCCCCCCCCATATTTTTATTAAGTTTCAGATTAATAAACACAAGAATGATACAGAGAGATCGGGGGTTGCATTTCAACAGTTAACATATATCAACATCAAGCAACACATGTAAACTGAGCCTCCCAATCTCTTAATGGCCAAACATGAAAAGGAATCAAATTTTATTACAAAAATAGCCCCTAAACTAAGAAACAAAACAAAAACTGGGCTACCATGTTTCAGTGGTTAAACAATTATTTTGTGGTTGATTCCATTCCTCTACAGTCAAAAAAAAAGTTGAAAAGGATTCCGAAAGGATCAACTTAAAAGCACATGAAAACGTTGCGGGACAAGTGTTTTTGTTTTAACTCTAAGCACACCTCATGAGAACCTTTTGATATTAAATTAGTTGTCATTTGTGTGTGGGAGAAGTAAAATCTTGGGAAAATAAAGTGGGAATATTGCAGAATGGTTGGTGGTCAGTGTAGGCTCAATGGGACAAGTCAGTTTCTGTTGTCCTTCTCTCCAATTCCTTGGTCACTCTCCTGAGAATCCTGTGCTGCTGGTGGCCTCTATGACATGCTATCAGATCAAGGGGCCAGTGAACATGCAATCAGAAATGGGTTCCTCCCAACCAATGAAAAAGGAGAGGCTGGTGGCAAACCACTGAGGTCACAGCGCAGAGCCTGAAGCTCTGGTTTCATTCCTCCGGGTACGAGCAGTGACAGTGCAGATCTCCCGTGGCATTCCGGCTCCTGCTGACTGCAGCACCTGCGATGGTGTGACAAGAGTGTCCGACTCTGGGCATAGGTTAGCCATCCAGCATCAAGAAACTGCCTGACCAGCTTCCCTACGGCTGGAATTCACCAACGCAAATTAGGCCGGGGAGAAATGCATTAAACAGCCAACTTTCCTAAAGGTCTTCAATTAGATAACCTACAAACAAGCTCAGAGTACAGTGATCCAAGAGAAAAGAGCCAATCAACTGTTTACAAGAAAGGAAAATGAAAATTAGAGTAGGAAGCAACTATCGTGGCGCCAGTCCCAGGGTTTGCTGAATCACGGTGGTCAGTGGCAGTGGCGTATCTACGCAAAATAGCACCTATGCCAGGGGTGGCCAATGTGTCAAAATAAACGGCAACAAGGAGGTCTGACCTTGGTGGTCGCCATGTTGTATTTGACGTATAATTGAGAGTGAATGCAAGGACGAGGAAGGAAGATAAGTGTACCAAGCATGGAAGAAACAAGTTTGTGTTCCTTGTACGTCCAGGAGAGTGGCGGTAGTGCTCACTTGTGGAGGGGGGTGGCCTTCAAGTGGCACCCCGGGAACACACCCTGCTTGCTATACCCTGGATAAGCCTCTGGTCAATGAGGATATTCACTTCTTTCATACTTTAGCAGCAGTCTTGGTAGTTCTTGAAATGGCCTCTTTCTTAGTAACTGCCTTGATCTCACCCACAGTCTGCCTCCTAGTACATTACAGCACAGAAATAGGACCCTTCAGCCCTTCTATTCGGTGTTGAATTTTTTTTTGCCCAGTCCTTCTGGCCTGCACTCAGTCCATAGTCCTCCATACCTCTCCCATTCATGTACCTGTCCAAATTCTTCTTAAACATTAAAATTGAGCCCACATTTACCACTTCAGCTGGCAGCTTATTCCACCCTCCCACCACTCTCTTTCTGAAGTTTCCTCTTAACTTTTCCCTTTCGCCCTTAACCCTTGTCCTCTGGTTTGTATCTCACCTGTCCTCAGTGGAAAAAGCCTACCTACATTTACTCTGTCTATCCCCCTCATAATTTTAAATATCTTTATCAAATCTCCCCTCATTCTTCTCTCTTTGGCTTGGCTTCGCGGACGAAGATTTATGGAGGGGGTAAAAAGTCCACGTCAGCTGCAGGCTCGTTTGTGGCTGACAAGTCCGATGCGGGACAGGCAGACACGGTTGCAGCGGTTGCAGGGGAAAATTGGTTGGTTGGGGTTGGGGGTTGGGTTTTTCCTCCTTTGCCTTTTGACAGTGAGGTGGGCTCTGCGGTCTTCTTCAAAGGAGGTTGCTGCCCGCCAAACTGTGAGGCGCCAAGATGCACGGTTTGAGGCGTTATCAGCCCACTGGCGGTGGTCAATGTGGCAGGCACCAAGAGATTTCTTTAGGCAGTCCTTGCACCTTTTCTTTGGTGCACCTCCGTCACGGTGGCCAGTGGAGAGCTCGCCATATAGCACGATCTTGGGAAGGCGATGGTCCTCCATTCTGGAGACGTGACCCATCCAGCGCAGCTGGATCTTCAGCAGCGTGGACTCGATGCTGTCGACCTCTGCCATCTCGAGTACTTCGACGTTAGGGATGAAAGCGCTCCAATGGATGTTGAGGATGGAGCAGAGACAACACCTGCTTAACCTTTCCCTATAATTCAGTTCCTGAAGTCCAGGCAACATCCTAGTAAATCTTCTCTGCACTCTTTCTATCTTAATGCCATCTTTCCTGAAGTTAGGGACTAAAACTGCACACAATTCTCCAAATTTGGCCTCATTAATGTTTTGTACAAATTTACCATAACATCCCAACTCCTATACTCAATACTTGAAGGTCAATATGCCAACAACTCTTTTTACAACCCTATCTACCTGCCACGTCACTTTCAGGGAATTATGTATCGGTATTCCCAGATGTCACAGAGATTAACACGATCTGGAAGTGGATATTCAGAAAAGCTCTCCACACATATGGGCTTATTTGGAATCATGTTAACAATGGCAGAACCTCCTGACTTTACATATTTGGGGCTCTCTACCCAATTCTTGCGAGATTAACAATCAGTCTTCTCCTTCAGTTCAATGAACCTGCAGCCAATGTGAGAAGTAGGCCAATCAAGTGGAGGGGCACAGCCAGCACACATCAGGCCACGACAGTTCAAGATAACAACCCGTGCAGTAAAATCAGCAGAGCTTCCAGTGGAGGATCATTTTGTTGTCACCAACAACTGTCCTGAAAGATATCCTTGTCAGAAATGTTCTTGATGTTGGAACCAACATTGCCACCATGAACAGCTTCTGCCAGCTTCATGATGCATTTCTACAGATTTCACTTCAGTGTTAAGGGCATTGGGAGCAAAGGAAACCAGAGACTGGTGCCGATTTTAAACGCTTTTAGCTTGAGAAGCAACAATAGAAGGGGGCAGAATTTGTTCTTGTGTTAATGGTATAATGTCATGGAAGATCCAGGTTGAAGTCAATAGAATTGAATTCTGGGAGCATCGGTTGATATGCTGCACCTTAATCGCAAGCATCAGAGGGCCACGTTGGGCAAAAAAAAAAAGCAAATCGTGGCTGGCACTTATTCATCAGCATGGGCGAGAAGGCCCGAAGAGCCTGATTCCACACTGTAGGACTCCATGCTGCAGAAGGGTGTGACTGAGCCAGCACAAACTAGATTTTGTGACAGGCCAAAATCCCAAAAGTGGTGTGGCATTTACACAAGAGTGAATATTTGGACACCAGATTAATTCTCACATATCTGTAAAATAAATCATTCTACTAAACACTCAAACACCCCCAATTAAATGATCAAAGTTTGGTAAAAATGACACAACAACTGGAGCTGCTGGTTGTGAAACATTACATGCCCAGCTCTCCTCTCCACCCCCCCACCCCCACTCCCACCCCTCCAACCTCCAATTCCTTCTGCATCTTGTAAACATGGAGAGAGGCAAATGAACAAACTAGCCTGCTGCAGAAACTCTCACGTGATTGAAACAATATACAAACAGCATCCATAGAAAATGGAGGGTAACCAATGTTTCAGGCCTGGGTCTTTCAACAGGGCTAAGCAAAAGCAGGCAGGTCCAAATCGTTGGTTGCCCTTCACTTCCTTCGGATGCTGCGCAACCGGCTGAGTTTCTAAGCACATTTGTATATTGCACTTGGCCCCAACTATTGTGTGCTCCTAGTTTTAAGTCCATTTTCATTTGTGGGGGACTGTCCCTTTAAGAGAACAGATCGAAAAAAATCCTGCAGGCTTTGGAGTACTTGTGAAACCGACTGCAGGGTAACATGGTTACATTTGAAGAGAAGCAAGGCAGTGTCCCAAAAAAAACCAGGTGTAGAGATCATGTGACCAACAGATTGAGGTTGAGTACACAGTTTTGCTCAGGGGCCATTTTAAGGAGACAGCACAGGAGCAAACAGCTCTTGGAAGAAATACTGTGCTGGATTGGCTCGTGTGGCTTTAGACAATCTGTTTGATTTACTCCTGTCTCTAATAGAGGAATGAGAAGACCACAGGCAATTGCATTCTGGGATAGAAATGACCCAAGTTTTTTATTATTGTGAGGGGGGGGTGGGGAGAAAAGAGAGAATAAATAGCAGAAGTGGACAATTTTTAAACAGCGTGCGGAAGCTGGTAGTGTGGCGGCCCCTCACAGCCACCTCAAGGTGCCTCACAAAATAAAGGATGAACGTCTTGATCCAGTAGGCTGCACAAGGCCCACAGTGCTGCCCTCCAAATGGCCACAACTAAAGGAGCATAACTGGCCTATCAAGGAAGGCAGATCGCAAATGCACCAATCAGCACTGAGAGGGCTTTGACCACACCCCTCAGCTTGAGAATAAAAGCACAGCTGTGAGCCCAATAAAGTTCAGTGATAATCTGGGGTTCTTGTCATTCTTTCTGGGAACAGCATGTTCTTTCTGACCTAACCTGTATGCAGCCACAACCTCTCCCACACTTCATGCCCTGCAGAGCCATAGCTTATAGCAGCCAGCTACAGTAGTGCTATAGTGTACAATTTATAAAGACTGGGGGGAAAAAAGTGATGGTGGACCTGACTTCCCAGAATGCCATGCAGCAGAGAAACCCCCTCCATGAATGCAGCCGTGCATACAGCCCTTTCTCTGTCTCAAGGCATCCTGGGAGGGCAGGTCTGCCTTCGCTTTCCCCCTCCCCCACCCCCCATCTTTATAAATTGTGAGTGATAGGGCTACCAATTTACCCACATTGTTTAAAAATTGTCCGCTATTGCTAGCACTTTTCCATGCTCCCTTATAAAGGTTTATACAAGTCGCCACAGCAATAACAGTAGCTGAAGGGCTCATACTGTGCTATACATAATTAATCATGATAACATAATTAATCTTTATGTTAAATACAAGAACATAATACATTGGTCAGGATTTAGGGCAGGTCCCCATCAGTCGATGCATCATGGTGTCACCAGTAGAAGGTAGAACAGTCCTAACACCGGGGTTGGCTCCTTGCAAGTGTGACTACATACAGTGTTCCAGTTAAGAGCAGTCAAGTGTGAACAGCAAAAACGCCATTCCTATCCCGTGACACTGAATGGCCAATTTAGTGGGATGCAAGTGTAAAAGGGGCTACTAATACGTCAACAAGCAAATAATCAAAATATTTCACAGAACACCAAGTGTAGGCTTATCATTGCCCTTCATTAATCTAATCAACTCTATGCCCTCCCAAAAAAAAATCAATTATTCAAGTTTTTAAATGCAAAGTATAATGCAATAGAGTTTATGAGAGACAGAGCTTTTCCAGGCAGAACTTACAACCAAAGAAAGCATCCATTATCAGCGAGTATGATGCTTGGATATTAACCCAATTCAGATCAAAACAGCAGTCACATACTTCCCATTTATGGCAAAGTATTATGATCTTCAAGTGAACCACTGCCAAGCAACCAAAGACCAAATATAGTCGCAGCAGGAGCGGATTTCAAATTCAGGCAGACGCCAATCACCAGACCGAGCCAGCCCACCAGCAGTCAGCAGTCAGGCAAACACTCCTCAGCATGCACTGCTGACCCACTGAATGGCCTCAGAATGCGGTCACCAAAGCAGTTAGCCGAGGTCTCCATTGCACCAGCTAAGGAACAGAACAGCTCAGGAAGAGGCCCTTCGGCCCACACCAAATACAATGCCCAAATTTAGCTAGGTCTGGTGCTTGCACATGCATAGCTGTCCATTACCTGCACGTTCAGGCCTCTATCTAGAATCCTCTTAAACACATTGACTGCATCTGCTTCCTGCTATTTAAAAGTGCAGAAAGAAGGCCAAGGTTATTGGGAGTTCTACATTTGACAGCATTCAATGTTTGTCCAACTATGGCTCAAGTTCATTATCATCTGACTGTTCCTCTACGATCAGACGGCACAGCACTTTTGGGACCACAATGTGCGTGCGCACACAACACACCACCACAGACCTAAAAGTACAACATAAAATAAATACATACGTGTATTCTGGAGTAATTTACTCCATTTCATTTAGAAGAGGCTCGAGGTTACAGGATAACACTTATCAATCTCACAGTCTGTGGGAAGAAGCTATTTCCCATCCTGGTAGTCCTGATTTTATTGCTTCTGTTCTCTCTTCCTGATGGTTGAGGTCAAAGATACGGTGTGAGGATATTCAGTAATTTGTGGAGTCCTATTTAAGAATGCTCCCAGTAAATATGTCGTCAATAGAGGAAAGGGAGAGCCCAGTGATCTCAGCCATTTTTTAAATCCTCTGTATTGATTTCTCATCTGATGCTTTGCAGGTACCGCCCCACACAACGAAGAAGCCAGACAGGACCCTCTCAACTGTGCTCCTGTAAAATATTCTCAACGTGAGGGTTAGTAGCCTTGCCCTCCTCAACCTCATTCGGAAGCACCTTCCTGACTCATGGGGATGTGCTGTGGGTACAGGTTGCCTTTCGACGTCTTTACTGTTTATCTGTTTAACATTTGTCTCTCCAGATACATATTAAGGAATTTTCATTCATCAAACTTTGTTTTATTGACCCTACAGCACAACACTACAATCATGCATTAAACGGAGATTTAAACAAGCTTTACTCATTCAGGTATCTTGTCATTCGGTGTGGGCGATCAGGTCTCTCCATCCTCCATGCTCTCTGACCCTCCATATTGCAGTTGCAGCCTCCCCATTCTCCTTCGGTGAAGACTCCATCTTTGAGCTGAGACCATAGTCGATGTTGAGTTCATGATTATACAAGGGAAAAAAAATACTGAAGTGGTTTCCTGTTTCCTTCTTCTGTTGCAGTGTCCATACTGGACGGGTAACCACGGCCACTGATCAGCAGATTCATCTTTTTACAACAATAAATTCCAATTTGTAGAATCTGCTTGTAAAAACCATCCACCATCTGTAATCCATGGCTTCACCTGACCCTGAATGGAAGGATAAACAGGTACTACCTTGCCCAAGGGTGACCTGTAGGCTATCGGACAGAAGGAGCACCTTACACCTCCTTTTAGTGAGCAATTGTGCAGCTTTACTAGTTATATTTAAATGTACTGTTTACTATATACTCTGAACCTTCATTTTATTATTGCACCACCTTCTACACTCAAGTATAGGTTGACCTGCCTGGATACCACACAAAACAAGCCTTTTCAATGTGTCTTGGTACCTGTGACAATAAACAATTCAGTTCAATGTACAGAATTAAGCCACTAATTGATGGTCATTTTCAGAAGCAAATGTAGTTCAGTCAAAAACTCAGATTCTGGCCTGCCAACAACATTCACATAAATTAACTTAAATATTACTCCCAGTCCCAAAATATTTACTTGACATGACACAGTTCCAAATCTCGCCAGAATCACTTCTTGGCTGGGTTAATTGCTTTTACTCGAGTTTCTGGGACATTGTTTGGACATCTTCGGGACAGCTCTGCTACTTTTCTACAAAAAGTTGCATGTTCTTCTCCAGGGGTGGCAGATGGGACTTGAATTTAATGACACAAGAGAAATGATCCCCTCTGACAGCATTGCATTCTATTTTCTGTCTGGAGATTGTGCTCAAGCCCAGGATAAAGGCAGGATCACATGACAGGATCTAATGGAGACTCTTTCATCTTCATTAGTTATGGGTGAAGTGCCAGAAAACTGAAGGAACATGGAACCGGACAGTAGAGGCCCTTTGGCCCACAATGTTGTGCTGACCAATATAGACTTACTCCAGATCAATTTAATCCTTCCCTCCCTCACAGGCCTCAACCTTCCATCTTTCTTACATCCATGTGCCTATCTAAGAGTCACTTAAATGTCCCTATTGTACCAACTCCCGCCACCTCCTCTGAAAGCATCAGACCAGGTCAATACAGAGGATCATCCAAAATTACTGGGCTCTCCCTTTCCTCTATTAACAACAATTATTAGGAGTGTTGCTAAAATAGGGCTCAAAGAATTATAGAGGACTCTTTCCATCCTGTGTACAGGACCTCTGACCCACTACCATTAAGGAGGTACAGAAGCATCAAAATCAAGAGTGCCAGGCTGGGAAATAGCTTCTTCCCACAGGCTGCGAGACTGATGAACAGTATCCTGTAAATCCTTCCAAATATTTATATACAGTATATTCATTCTAAATTCTATGTATAAATGTGATGATTATGTGCTGGGAATTGTGTGGTTTTGTGTGTGCACAGTGGACAGAAGAAACACTATCGCCCGGTTGTATAGAGATACAGTCAGATGATAATATCCTTAAACTTTCTATGCTAACTGTGCTACATTTAAATATTACTCCTTAAATAAGGCTAGCATTGAAAAATTTTAAAATACAATGGAAATAAACAAGTTTTTAAAAAAGCTATAAAGTTGGTAAAATAAAACCTGGAAGTAAAATTATTGAACAGAAGCAAATTAATGTAGAAAAAAAATGAATGGTCTTTGGCTCCTAATTTGCAGAGCTAGAATTGCCACTGAAAGCTGTGAAGTTTTGAATGCAGCCTTGGACTTGCTGTATCCGAGATAAAGTTTCTTCAGCACATTACTGGACAAGTCCTTCACTGCACAGAGGAACACAATAATAGATTTGGTTAATCAACCTTGGTTGATGTCTTTATAACTTGAACTTGGAAAGATAGTTTTCAAACTTTATAAATGATTCTAAAGATCAAATTAGAACCAATGCCCTCACCTTGTTTTGTTTGATTTTCCCCCCTTTGAGAAGAGGATATATTCTGGACTTCAACCCAAAAGAGAATTTTAGCTTTTACCTCATTGATAGTTAGACGAGCAACTTTAATGAAATGGAAGGATAACTCTCCATGTCTAGTGGTCTTGTCCTATTTAAGATGGGAGAAAATTAGATACAAAATTAAAGATATTATGTTTTAATTTGACAAAATATGTGGCCCATTCACAAGTTACCATCATAATTGGAAGATTTAAGAAGTCTGATTGCTCCAGAGACTCTCTGTCTGGTGTCTTGAAGGTCACTATTCGATCCATATATTTGCATCCTTCCAAGTTAACCTTGGTTAGAGGGAAGGGTTAGATTAGTCAGAGGATTGGGTTTTTTTTAATCTTTTTTTAAGATTAATTAGTTAAACATGGGTTTAAATATGGATCATATCATTGAGACAGAATCTACCCTTTGTTTATATCAGTGGCTTTCAACCTTTTTCTTTCCACTCAAATATCACTTTCAGAATTCTTTATGCCGTCGATTAGTAAAGGATTGCCTAAGGTGGTATGTGGGTGGAAAGAAAAAGTTTGAAAACCACTGTTTTAATCGTACCTAATTGACTCGTTATGTGCAGTTTCATAACTCCTAAGGAAATGGGCCAATGAGAATTTTTCTCAAGCAAAATATTTCACTAACTATTGGGTCTAAAGCAGTGGTTCTCAATCTTCCCTTCCCACTCACATACCACCTTAAGTAATCCCTTACTAATCACAGAGCACCGATGGCATAGGGATTACTTAAAGTGGTATGCGAGTGGAAAGAAAAAGGTTGAGAACCACTGGTTTATATAAAGGGATTGTTAAATTTGTCTTATCTATTTTTTATCCAGAACTATACTGGGATAGATAAGTAATCATAGATAGGTTTTTTATTTACATTATATGTTTAATATGTGATATGTATTTATTATTAGATGATTTTGTATGTAAGATTCATATATTAAACTCAATCTTTACATGAATAATGTTCAGTCGCTAAAAAAGTGTCCATTAGAATGTATCAGTCCAGATGGGAGTGGTGGTGGAAGCTGGTATAATAGGGACATTCAAAAGGCTCTTGGACAGGCACATGAATGTAAGAAAAATAGGTTATGGGTATGAAGTAGGAAAAAAATTGGATTGTTGTGGGCTAAAGGGCATGTACTGTGCTGTAATGTTCTATATTTATCTATTTATTTGTTTGGGGGTATTGTGGTAAACTACTGTATGCTATGATTGGCTGCGGCTGGCTGGACACACCTCCCGAGAATCATCCTACCCATAAACCTTTGCATGTTCCCCATTCCACTCTGCCTTAATTAGTTAATGAGGTTGATGACTATTCCAGTCTATAGTTAATAAAAGCCTGATAGTTTACAACTCCAGTCCATGGTGATTATTTAAATTTCATGTGATGCACCATCAATAATGAAACAAGTGCATTTGAAATATTAATATTTTGCACAACCCAAAGATCATCAATCAGTTCAGACAAACAAGCAAATAGATATGGGAATTCCTTCTAAAAATGTTTTAAATTAGACATACAGCACTGTAAGAGGCCAATTCGGCCCTATTAGTCCATGCCACCCAACTTACGTAGACACGGGGAGAATTTACAAATTCCTTACAGATGGGTTCGAACCCCACACTGTCCAGTTTCAATCACTGGCGCTGTAAAGGCATTGTGCTAACTGCTACGCCAACCGTGCCATCTAAAATATTTGAAAAATCAAGGCTTGAGTCTGTCCTGCAAAGTGTGCAGCAGACATTTCGTCACAAAAATAGTTTCCAACTGGCCAACAGCCTTCTTCAGAAGCCTTTAGAATTCACCTCAGGAAAAAAGGAGCTGAAAATTTAAGGCGGCTGAACTTGGAAGCAATGAATTATCAGGATGAAACTTGGTCACGTTCATTGGCAAATTTTGGGAAGTTTTAAATTTAATTGAGAAAAGTGCACGCGCACTAACTGCAAATTACGCACAGCAAAGAATCAGCTGTTAAGGGCAGACCGCAACAAAGAGCAATTCCTTACCAACACATTCCACTTCATCCACACCTCTCACTTCCTGCAGGTGCTGTGCAACCTGCTGAGTTTCTACATTACTTTTGTCTATTTCACCACCTACCACCATTGACCCTGCAGATTAAAGGCATTAATGATCCAATTAATCTGCTGCTCAGACACCAAAGGTCACTGCACGGTTAGCGAGTGGTTAGCACAATGCTCTTACACCCTTCCAATCCGGGCAACATCCTGGAGGATCTCCTCTGCACTCTCTCCAATTGAATCCTCCCCAGAGGGCAGTAACTAGAATTGCACACAATGCTTCGGGTGGTCTAATCAACTGCTCATCTCCCACTTTTTAATATTTTGCGTCTCTCATGTTCCATGAAGGTAAGCATGTCATATGCCTTCTGCGCCACCTTATCTTCCAATGTTAACTCTTTCAGGGAACAATGGGTTTGAACTAAGATATTCAACATTCCTTAATTGTACATGTACCACTCCAATTTTACCTCACCTCACACTTGCCAAGATTAAACTCCATCTGACTTTTGGATCTGTAAGATGATTCTATTTGGAATCCACAACTTCCAGGTCATCTGAAAACTTACGAATCATACCACGCTTATTCCCATCCAAATTGATTTTCTCAAACAAGGGTGCCCGCATCAATGCCTGTGGTTCAATCTCCTTCACATTCTGTCAGTTCAATGGTAGCTCTGGTCTTTCACACCCGAGGAAGGTTCCAAGTTCAGCACCTACAACAAATTTTGGCATGTAACCGGAGAGAGAGGGAAAGCAGCTTTGGCATTGTTCCAAGATTCCATTTGTTCCCTTGCATCCCATTAAAATAAAACAAGTGGGCTAATGTTCCAAAAAATAAGTGAACATCCCTGATGTTCTGGACAACATTCAACCCATAACCAAAAAGCATGGAAATATCCATGTGAGTCAGTGCTGTTTGTGGGATCTTGTTATGTCAGGTTCTAAACAATACAACAGAACACAAAAGTGTTGGAGAAATTTGGGCAGCATGGATGGTATAGCGGTTAGCACAATGCCTTTACAGCACCAGCGATCGGGACCAGGGTTCAAATCCCGCACTGTAAGGAATTTGTACATTCTCCCCATGTCTGCGGGGGTTTTCCCTAAGGGCTCCGGTTTCCTCCCACTGTTTGAAACATACCGCGGTGTAGGTTAATTGGATGTAAATTGGGCAGCACGGACTCGTGGGCTGAAATGGCCTGTTACCATGTGTTATGTGTCTAAAAAAAACTCTGCTCCCATAGAAAATAAAAGACAGCCGATGTTTCAGGCCGGTGTCCTTCTCAATACAGTACTGGAGAGCAGGCTTTGGGAAGTCCTGAAGCACTTAACTTTCATACACCAGATAGATTTATGCATTGGAACACCCTGCATTGTGGACACCAAAAATCAATAAATTCATTAAAAAAATCACATTTGAAACTTGATTTTTTTTTCAGTATAATGGACAAGATCCTGGATTCCTTCTTTTCCTTCAGGCACTCTCAACTTTCTGCTACATCTCTCATTGGAAACTAGAGGTTTTCAAAGGAGAGATCTTTCATGACATGAATGCTCCAAAAATCAGAAACCTCTTTCAGGGTTTGCACACTGTAAGTACAGCCTGGTTAGCACAACACTATTACAGTGAATGTGACACGGGTTCAAATCCAGCACGGCATGCAAGGAGTTTGCACATTCTCCCCATGACCCTGTGGGCTTCCTCCAGGTGCACCATGTTCCAAAGACACATGGGTTCATAGGTTAATTGGTCACATGGCACATGGGTGTATTCGAGTGGCCCAAACTCATGGATCAGATGGGCCTGTTAACTCCAATTAAAAATCAAAGATAACATCTCCAGTGACCATCCCCCACCTAACAGCTCCAACCCCACCCTCCACTTGACTCCCTGCACTTTTCTAGCCTGAAACCTGCCAATCATCTGCCTCCATATTTGCATTTGCCCATCATTCTTAAGCCCTCCCTGGTTAACCAATCCCCCACTGGCCCCTTGCAACCCCTCTCACTCAGTCCTCATTAAACTGTCCAACTCCCCTCTCTGTTGATGAAGGGTTCGGAGCAGAAATGTCAATCGTTCCTTTTCCTCCCATGGATGTGGCTCCAGATTCTTCCAGCAGATTCCTGCATCTGCAGACTCTCCTACATCCCCAATACAGAGGCCTTTGGCTGCCAGTCCTCTCCCTGAGCCTCCAGCGATCACATTGGTGCAGCTTGTGTGTGGGGAACAAGTGCTCTAGGACTGGTTTCCAAAGCTCAAACAGTGGTGGCTTCTGTGTCTTAAAGTGGGTATGCCACACACAGATTGGTAGATTAATCATCAACCTCTTCCTCAATCTATTCTTCAACTACAGGTGGATGCTTTTGACCCATCAACTCCCATTTTCCTGAATCCTTTTACTCCATCAGCTATAATAAAGCAATGGTATCAATATCCTTAGAACCAGGGAACATTAGAGCACAAAAGCAGGCTGTTTAACCCATCTAATCTGCCCCGAACCATTGATTGGCACCCGGACCATAATCATCCATACTTCTGCCACCCATGTATGAATCACAAAAGGTTAATTTGCAGGTGCAGCAGGTTATCAGGAAGGCAAATGGAATGGTGGCCTTCATTGCTAGAGGGATTGAGTTCAGGAGCAGGGAGGTTACGCTGCAACTATACAAGACATTGGTGAGGCTGCATTTGGAGTATTGCATTCAGTTCTCGTCTCCTTTCTTGAAAAAGGATATACTGGCCTTGGAGACAGTGCAGAGGAGGTTCACTAGATTGATTCCAGAGATGAGAAGGTTAGCCTGTAAGGAGAGATTGAATCGTCTGGGACTGTACTCATTGGAATTCAGAAGAATGTGAGGGGATCTTGTATCTATTCATTTCATAATTTTATAAGTTGCTGAGATAGAAATAGTATTTTTTTCCCCACTGGTGAGTGTGACGAAAACTCGGGGGCGGGGGGGGGGGGGCACAGCATAAGATTCAGGGTAGTAAATCTCTGATGGAGATGAGAAAGAAGCATGAATCTATGATATTCTCGGCCCCTTGAAGTAAATATATTTAAGACAAGGTTTGATACGATAAGGAAATTAAAGGATATGGGGAAAAAGCAGGTGGATGGAAATGAACCTATCATCATCTCAGCCAGGATGTTATTGATTGGCAGAGCAGGTACAACAGGCCAAATGGCCAATTCCTGCTCCCATTATATTCTTATGTATCCCTCCTAATTTTTCTTAAAAAGCAAAATAGAGCTGGCGTTCACAACTTCAGCTGGCAGCTCAGTCCACACTCTCACCTCTACATGAAGATGTTCCCCTGAATGTTCCCTTTAAACATTTCATCTTTCACCCCTAACCCACAGCCTTAAGTTCTTGTCTCACCCAGGCTCAGTGGATAAAAAGGGTGTCTGTTTATCCTGAAGTCGTCAAAGTTTGCTGTGAGTTATTCAGCTTGATCTTGTACTGAAGGTTTTGGAGTGGCAAAATTGGCTAAAAATTTGATGCTGTTGCATCTCACCATGAGAGGGAGCCCAGCTTCTCTCCAGCAACAAAACACAGGCTATTGCATGACTCAAGCTCCTGTAAAATGTATGAGAGAATTGAGATTTTGACACAGCCGAGTCCAAGCCAACCACAATCGACAAAATTATTTTCCACCCCTTAATAAGGAGGAAATTAGAGCCAAGAGAAGCAAAGGTTTGGCCTCTTTCCAAGGTATACTCACTGCAGCTGCATTCAACAAACACATTGTGCAGGCAACAAAAACTGTTCAACATGGCTCAATCCTACATGTTAATAACAGCCCCTAGGTAAAATGGAAAGAAAGCTAAGAGAAAGGCCGACAAACAGCATACAAAACTCAACAGGTCACGCGGCATCCATTGGAAGGAAAGGTCAGTCGACATTTCAGACCACAACCCATGTTCAATAGTGCTAAATATCAGGCCAATGCCTAACAAATTAGGTTGGTTGGAGGAAGGGGGAGGAGAAGGTAGTTCTGCCCCTACACTATGTGACAGAACATATAGATATGCTTTTGGGAGATAAATTGGGAAAGGTTTGTTAGAGTAGGTCACACATACAAACACTTTAAAACAGATCTTATTTGAAATACTGGAGCTCTGCTCAATGCTAGACATAGCAAGGCCTCAGACTTTTTGCAAAAGCTTTGAAGAGTGCTCAAGAGACTTCACTAATGGATTGTTGTTAACAAAGGGCAACAGATGAAAGAGCATGTCGGAGCCGCTGCTGTCTGGAAGAGAGCTTGCTGTTGTAAGAGGGTCATGTGGTTTTGCAAGCAGAGAGAGACAAACATGCTTTTGAGAGAGAGAGAGAGAGAGAGAGAGAGATAAAGAGAATGAACTTGTCCAATGTGACAGCCAACAGAAGTAGCCCATTTGGACAATGGCCTGGTCAAAGCTCTTGTGGTTCATGCAAGAGGAGAGGACTGGCTGCCTAATGTTTCACTTGGAATAAGTGAACAAAAAGGGACTCTGTGGTAACCTAAAAGAAAGAGGTGATCATCTGGAGAAACCTGACGGCGCAAGTTTCATCAGCAAGACACTGAAGTGGCTGATTAAAAAGAACAACAAATCTCTCTCTGAAAACTGACAAGAACCTTCTGGAGCAGTAACCATCTACCTTTTAAGCACCAAAGCCTGGTGAACTTTATAAATGTTAAATTCTGTGCACAGTACAAGAACTGCCTGCAACCAGTGAACTTGGAGGAATGAGAAGTGATATTGGACTGTGAACTAAAGAACTTTTCTGAACTTACAAACTCATTACATACACGTGTGCTAAGAATTAGAAGGGGGTTAAGTTAGGTTAAGTGAGTCAATAGAGATAAATTAAAGTTTGATTCTATTTTCATGTTTACAGATAATTAAAAGCACGGCTTTGAATTCATAGGTTAGTCCACATTCAAGGACTCATCCTTAGACTTGAATAAATATGCAACTTCTTCAAGCCCACACATTCATGCCAGGAATTACCTAATGAGGTCTTGGATGAATCAGAGGATTCGCAACCTGCTGAGGATGAGATCATGGAGTTTAAGGCCAAGGGTCCAGATCTCTACAAGAAGTCCAGGTACAACCTGCAGAAGGCAGTCTCTAAAACAAAGTGGCAATTCTGGAGGAAGCTAGAGACAGAGACTCACCAGTTCCGGCAGGGAGTGCAGATCATTATAGCCTACAAACCAAGGGCGAACACCATAGATGGGTGCGATGCTTCATTACCCAATGAGCTGAACACTTTCTATTGCCACGTTAAGGAGAACCTAACAGAGCCTATGGGCAAAGGCTGAGGACCCTGTGCTATCTGTCTCGGAGGACAACATCTGAACATCATTCAAGAGGGTGAACCCTCGCAAGGCATCAGGCCCTGATGCTGTACCAGACAGGGTACTGAAAATCTATGCCAACCAACTAGCCAGAGTGTTCACGGGCATTTTCAATCTCTCATTGCTGCAGTGAGAAGTTCTCACCTGCTTCAAAAGAGCATCAATCATTCCTGTGCTGGGGGGCGTGGCAAGATGGCGTGTAATCCCTGTCCTCCTTGGTCAGACTTTTAAGTACCTGCTTTTTAACCCTTTATTTTCTATTTTTAAATTTTAATTTTCAGTTTGATATTTTGGTGAGCTATTATAGCTGCTAATGTAAAAAAAAACTAAGTCTCAGTTACAAAAGAAAATACAGTTTCGAAGTGCAGAAGAATTGGGGCCTAAACGACCTGGAACAGCCTCGGACTCAATTCCAGTGATCTCCAAGCCTCAGTGATCACCGGTGGGGACAAAAGTTAAAGTAACAGCCACTCACCAGTCTCAAGATGGCACTGGTTCAACCGGTTTTGTGGAGGAAGAAGCGCGCTCCCGAGAAGTTGGGCACGAGCCTGGAGGCTTGTTGCAAAGAACAACCCTGTTGGAAGAGATGGGAGCGCGGAGAAAGAGGACTGTGATGCTAGACACGCAGTCTATAGCGACTGTGGACGTGAGTAGCGCTGCTAATTACGGAGGATTCCGTAATTTTATTTAAAAATGATCAGCGATGACCCCCTGAGGAAGTCGGGGGGTCATCACTGGGTGTCCAAACCCACAGCAAGACAATTAGAAAGCTGCCTTTTGATGGACAACCAGAAGAAGACTTGCCTTACTCAGCCACTGCACAGGAAATAGAAGAAGAGCTGGAAGAAAGTGAGTTACAAATTACTGAACCAGATTCTGCATTCCAAATTGCATCTCAGCCTGTTTATTTGATGTTTGAAGGTATTGCTTCTTATTTGGATACCATTACTGGTCAATTGAACCAGCTGGTACAAATGAATTTGTGATATGAGCTCAGACTTAACTGTGGTTAAGGCAGAAGCTAAAGAAAATTGGGAAAACTTTAAAAAATTTGAAGCTTCCTTTTCTGAATGTAAACAACAAGTACAATCCAATACAGAAACAATAGTAAAAGTGGAAAAATCAGTTAAAGATTTAGGAGCCCGGGAAAAAGAGTTAACAAGAAAAATGGACTATTTGGATAATCAAAGCAGAAGAAATAATGTGAAAATTGTGTGTTTGCCAGAAGGTATAGAAGGTCAAGATCCTGTCAATTTTTTTAAAAATTGCATTCCCCAGATGTTAGGGGTATAGTCTTTTCCTGATGGATTGGTATTGGAAAGAGCACATAGAGCTTTAAGAAGAACACCTTCACCTGGTCAACCTCCAAGAGCTGTAATAGTTCATTGTTTGAACTGTTTGGATAGAGAGACAATTCTTCGACTTGCAGTTCAAAATGCAAGACAAAGGCAAGCTCCAATGATGGTTCAGAATAGTAGAGTTTTCTTCTACCCTGATTTGAGTCAAAATGTCTTCAGATGCTGACATGAATTTAATCCAGTTAAAGATGTTTTATGGCGTAAAGGTTACAAATTTGCTTTTCGTTACCCTGCTGTGTTGAAAGTGTTTTATGGAAACTATCAGTCTCAATTCTTTGAGAGTGAGCATGAAGCAATGGTTTTTGCTAATTCGCTACCAGATGTCAGAGGACAAAGAAGAAGTCCACCATTATCTCCTAAAAGAAAATCTGACAGTCTTGGAAATGGGAAGAATGGCACAAGTGGAAAAAACGGGAACGGGAATGGAAAGAGTTCATCTACTCTTGAAATGAGTTCACCATCTGGATTGAAATCTCAAGGCTGATTTTTTTTTAGTAATATGTTAATATTTTTGATTGGCTGGCTGGGGAGGAGGGGATTGCACTAATTTCTTTGTTAGTCATCAGTCACTAGTGGGTAATCCACACCCAGTTTTTTAGGGAGTTTTTGGTAGTTTTTTGGGGGGTTTTTTTGTTTTTTTTATTAACAAAAATTACTTTTATTTGGAGGGCCTATATATTTTCATTTGGGGGTCCTATATATAACAATTCTTCTGTTATAATTAATTTTGTGATTATTTTTGGTATTTAGTAATTGTATTAGATATGTCAAATTTGAAATTTGCTACTTTTAATGTTCAAGGATTAAATAACCCGATTAAGCATAAGAGAGTTTAGGCATATATTAAAAAGATGAAAATTGATATTGCTTTTCTACAGGAGACACATTTGAATGTAAAAGAAAGTATGAAATTGAAGAGGGACTGGGTTGGATATGGTTTTTTTCTTCATTTAACTCTAAAGCTAAGGGAGTAGCAATTTTGATACATAAAAATTTACCTTTTGAATTACAATCAATGGAAATGAATGCAGGAAGTATTCTTAAATTGAATTGTAAGATTTTGAATGAATTTTGGACTTTACTTAACATTTATGCACCGATGGATGATGAAGCATTTATTTCGGATGTATTTTTGCTTCTGGGACAAGCTAATAAAAATTTTCTGGTTGGAGGAGATTTTAACTGTGTTTTGGAACCTTTATCAGATAAATCTCCAAAAAATGTTAAAAAATCTAAAATGGCAATTCAAATCTGATCTTTGATGAAAGATTTTAATTTTAGTGGATATTTGGTGACATCTCAACCAAACAGAGAAGGATTTCTCTTTTTATTCATCTAGACATGAATCTTTTTCCAGAATTGATTTTTTTTTTTTTTTTTAAGTATCGGCACATTTACAGGGGAAAATACTGCAAGCAGAATATAAAAGTAGGGTAATTTCAGATCATTCTTTCTTGTATTTTACTTATGAGATTTCTGAAAAAGTTCGTGCAGCTTCTCGTTGGAGATTAAATACGATGTTGTTAAAAAAAGTGTAATTTATTGAACTTTTTAAAAAACAAATCAATCTCTTCTTGGAAGAAAATGTTAATTCCGTTCAGAGTAAATTTATATTGTGGGATGCTATGAAAGCTTACTTGAAAGGTCAAATAATTAGTTATATCTCTAAGGTTAAAAAGAATTATTCGACCGAGAGTCTTGAATTAGAGAAAGATTGATGAATTAGAAAAGGAAGGAATTTCAGAGAGATGTGACAGAAAATCAAAAAATAGAATTGTCTAGATTGCAATTAAAATACAATACGTTGCAATGTTATCAATTTGAATGCTTGATAAATAGATCTAAACAACTGTATTATGAATGGGGTGAGAAAGTGCATAAGGTACATGGCAGTTAAAGAAAGAACGGCTATCAAGGGTTATTAATGCAGTTAGACAAAATTCGACTGTTACTTACAAACCTTGTGAGATTAACAATGAGTTCTACTCATTTTATAAGAAATTATATACTTCTGAGGAAAAACAGGAGAGCGGATCGATTGACTCCTTTTTATCGATGTTGAAATTACCAGTATTAGAAGATATATTGGAGCTGGAGGCTCCTTTTACTGATTTAGAAATTAAATTGGCTATGTTGGAAATGCTGAATGGAAAATCACCTGGTGATGATGGGTTTTCGGTTGAATTTTATAAGGTATTTTATGATGATTTATGTACAGTGTTTGGAGATGTGTTACGACAGATTAATGAACATTATGATCTACCTGAATCATGCTCTAGTGCCTTAATTACTGTAATTCCTAAGAAGGATAGAGATCCATTGAAGGTGTCTTCATATAGACCAATTTCTTTATTAAATGTAGACTATAAAATAATAGCTAAAGTATTAGCGAATCGATTGGCTAAATTTTGCCTAAGTTGATACATGTTGATCAAACAGGTGTCATAAAGAATAGATATGCTTCAGATAATATTCTTCGAGTGATTAGTTTGATTAATAAATATCGACAATGCCCTGACCATCCGATGGTGATATCTCTCGATGCAGAAAAGGCTTTTGATAAAGTTGAGTGGAACTTTTTATTTAAAGATTTAGAGAAATTTAAGTTTGGTTCTTCTTTCATTGGTGGAATTAAAGCTTTATACAATAAACCAATAGCCAGGGTATTGACAAATGGTCAGATCTCGGAACCTTTTAAATTAACTCGTTCAACTCAACAAGGTTGTCCTTTGTCTCCAGCTTTGTTTGCGTTAGTAATTGAACCTTTAGCACAGTTAATAGACAATACACAGATACTAGGTATGAGAGTTTTAGATGAGGAGTATAAAATTAATCTATTTGCTGACTATGTACTGGTGTATTTAACAAATCCAGTTCATTCACTTTTACACTTGAAGGAGTGTTTAACACATTATGGATCTTTGTCTGGATATAAAGTTAATTGGGAAAAAAGTGAAATTTTACCGATAGGTGAAGGAGATTATTCAGTTTATACGAATATTATCAATTTGAAGTAGACTGATCGAATTAAATATTTGGGTATAAATGTGGATGTTGATTATCAGTCTTTATACAAATTAAATTATGTATCGTTAATGAAAAAGATCAAAGCTGATTTGATTAAGTGGAAGGATCTTCCTATAAATTTAATTGGAAGAATACAATTAAAATGAATATCTTCCATGTATAGAATATTTGTTTCAGTCAATTCCACGTTTACATAATAAGAATTTTTTCCGAGATTTAAATAAAATGGTTAGGGAATTTTTATGGAAGGTTAAATTTCCAAGAGTTGCTTTGAATAAGTTAACTTGGAAATATGCATTAGGAGGATTAAGTTTACCACATTTTCAAAATTATTATGAGGCAGCTCAATTTAAATTTATTAGTGGATTTATTAATTTATTAATGGATTTGCAACAGCCCCCTAGTTGGGCTAAAATTGAGATGGTGAATATTTTTGAATTTGAAATACATCAATTTTTGTTTGAGTGGAATTTAAATTTATTATAACAATATAATGTGCCTATACTAAAGTATTTAATGAAGTTATGGATGAGAAAAAGTAGAATGATAGGTTCTAAGGGTAAATTATTGACTTTAACACTTATATAATAATCAATTTATTCCTTTTTCAATGCATAATCAATGTTTATTACATTGGAAATCTAAAGGTATAAAAAATCTGGGGGACTGTTTTAAAGAAGGTAAATTTTTATCCTTTAATCAAATGAGAGAAGATTTTGGTATTAGTGAGAATTCTTTATTTGTTTATTATCAACTTCGATCTTTAGTAAAACAAATATTTGGTAGAGATATGATTTTACCTAAATTTACTAAATTTGAATCTTTTCTTGTGACTGTACCAAAGAAGGAATATATTTCATTGATGTACCAAATACTACAGGAGAGTATGGAAAAAAGGGATGTGATATATCTAAGATTAAATGGGAAAAGGATATTAATTTTATTTTTTCCAAGGATGACTGGTTAGATATTTGTCATGATAGTGTTATTGGATTGATAAATGTTCATTTTCGAATGGTTAATTATAATTTTTTACATCAATTGTATTTAACACCTGAAAAGTTAAAAATATATATGCTTTTAGTGAATCAGGCTCTTGTTTTAGATGTGGTAATTTGGTTGGAACTTTTTTTCAGCTGTTTGGTTATGTGTACATCTACAATCTTTTTGGAAAGCAATTCAATTGTTATTGGAACATTTGTACAAGATTAAAATACTTTTAGACCCGACAATATTTTTGTTGGGTGAGTTGAAGCCTTTGAAAGATTTGGGATTAGACAAATTTCAGATTGCTTTTGTATATTTAGTTTATCTGTAGCAACAAAATGTATAGCAAGTACATGGAAAAATGCTAATGTGATTGATATGAATAGATGGCATAATGAGATGAAAACTTGTTTGGTAATGGAAAATAATCACTTATGCTTTACATGATAATTATTCTTTTTTTCTTAATAAGTGGTCTTTATATTCAGAATATTTACATTTAAATTTACTTTGATTAGATTTTAGTAAATATTTTTTAGTTTATATTTTAGTTTTCTTTCTCTTTGGCTCTCCTAAATAAAGAGAGCTGCCTGAGAGGGGGAGGGGGGTTGTTTTTTTTTCTTCTTTAAAAAAAATTTATTGTTCACAATATGTACTTTTTCTACTGTATGTAATAACCTTGTTGAACGAATAAATAAAGTTGTGAAAAAAAATTCCGGTACCCAAGGAGAGTAGTGAGAGCTGCCTCAATGACCATCACCCAGTAGCACTAACTTGTACTGTGAAGAAATGCTTTGAGAGGCTGGTCACGGACAGAATTAACTCGTGCCCAAGCAAGTCGCCCATCATCACAACCACACCTCAGCAGACACAATACATTCAGGTCTGGATCATCCAGACAACAGCAACTCTGCACAAGCCTGATGCTCATCAACTACACCTCAGCCTTCTACACCATTACTCCAACAGAGCTGGTCAACAAGCTCCAAACCCAAGGCTTCTGCACCCCACTCTGCAACTGAATCCTTGACATCCTCATCAGAAGACCATAGTCATTGGAAACAATGTCTCCTCCTCACCATCAACACAGCTGCACCTCAAGGTTACGTGCTTAGCCCACTGTGCTACTCACTACACACCCATGACTGTGTGGCCAGGCACAATTCCAATACTATCTACAGATTTGCCATTGACCCCACAGTTGTTGGCAGAATCACAAATGGCAATGAGGAAGCTACAGGAGAGAGACAGATGAGCTCAATGAGTGGTGTCATACCAGCAACCTTGCACTCAACATTAGCAAAACCAAGGAGATGATTGAGGACTTCGAGAGGAAATCAGGAGAACATGAACCAGTCCTCACTGAGGGCTCAGTAGTGGAGAGGGTCAAGAACTTTAAATTCCTGGATGTCAACATCTCCGAGGATCTATCTTGGATCCTCCACGTTGATGCAATCATGAAGACGACTTCCCAACGGCTTTACTTTGTGAGGTGTTTGAGGAAATTCAGTATATCACTGAAGATTCTCCAAAACCTCGACAGGTGTACCGTGGAATGTATCCTGGCTGGTTGCATCACAGTCTGGTAAAGAGGTGCCAACATTCAGGAAAAGAAAAAACTTGAGGGTTGTTAAGCCGGCCTGCGACATCACAGGCACCAGACTTCACTCCATTGAGGACACCTACAAGAGGCAGTGTCTTAAGAAAAGAAGCCTCTATCATCAAGGACTCCCACCACCCAGGCCATTTCCTCTTCACTCTGCTACCATCAGGAAAAGGTAAAGGAGCCTAAAGACAAGCATTCAGTGGCACAAGGACAGCTTCTTCTCTGCTGCTATCAGATTCCTGAATAATCAATGAACCACAGAACGAATTCTGTCAAAGTCATTACTTTGACTTTTCGTGCACTATGTTTATAAGGTGGTTTAAATAAATATTTCCACTATGATTCCGCTGCAAAATAATGAATTTCATGATAATAAATTCTGATTCTGGTGGGTGCATTGAATAGACTGCCTGAAGAGGTGGGTGAAGTAGGTACTATTGCAGATGTTTCAGAAAAATATAGACGGATACATGGGTAGAATGCAATTTAGAGGGACATGGACCAAACGCAGGCAGGTGGGACTAGTGTTGGTGGGACATTTTGGTCAATGTGGGCAAATTCGGGTTGTTCCCACACTGTATGACGCAATATCCAAAGCAGTACAATAATTCCACGGCAGAAATTTGTACTGCAATATTTGCATGGTAGTTGAATCACTGAGCGTAATCATATTGAAGATAGCCATTTACTCAATACCTTTCACTGTCAGAAGGAAACTCTTTGCAACCAATGAAACAACAGTACACTTTCACCATACATTCTTCAACTATTTTTGCTAAAGTTTAGGCCAGTTCCTCTTCTCACACCTGGCTCAGTGCTCTCATTTCTAAATACAGAAAGGTGGCAGGGTGAGGTTTTTAAAAAAAAAAATAATAATAAATAGGTGGGCATTCAATTCTACCAGGATTTACATCTTTGAACTATTCGGGCACACCACAGAACTATAGAATATCACAGCACAGAAACAGGCCTTTGGTCCATTTAGTCTGTGCCAACCTATTAATCTGCTAGTCTCACATCTAGTCCCTAAATCTTTCCTCTGAGTGTACTCTCTGATACTTTGAACCTCCAAACAGATGCTCAGTCCCTTCCACCTTAAATTGCATTGATCTGATTAGATTTCCAGACCACAATCAGTGAGGATTGATAAGGACATCTCCTCCATAATCTCCATCAGTATCAGAGCACCACAGGACTGTGTTCTTAGCCCCATGCTCAACTCACTTTACACCTACAACCGTGTGGCTCGGTACAACAATAACACCATCAACAAATCTGCCGACGAAATATCAATGAGTTGGGAGATTGAAAACTTGGCTGAATGGTGCACCAACAACAATCTCGCACTCAGTGTCACCAAAACCAAGGAGCTGACTTTTGGCTTCAGGCAGGGTTGGCGGCAACAGAGTGGTGGTGGGGGGGAGGGGGGCACTTGCAGGCATTTCCCCCCCAAATGAAGTATTGTGATCTCTCCCAACCTGCTCCCGGCCATCACCCCCCAAATGAGGTATTGTGACCCCCATCCTCACCAGCGTCACTACCGTGTGTCAATCAATCATCACTATCCAAACAATATAAGCTGCGCATTTCTCTGCTACATCGGAGAGGTAGGCACCACCAGCACCCCCCTTCCCCCACTGGGCAATTTTTCAAGTGTCGTAAGACTTGTTCTGGTGCCGACTCGGACTTCCTAAAGGGAAAGCACACAAAAACCCAAGGCATCCGAATTCTCAAACCTCACCAAAGTTAAAGATTCTAAAACAGTGGTTCTCAACCTTTTTCTTTCCACTCACATCCCACTTTAAGTAATCCCTATGCCATAGGTGCTCTGTGATTAGTAAGGGATTGCTTAAGGTGGGATGTGGGTGGAGAGAAAAAGTCTGAAAAACCACTGGTTTAATCATAACTAATTGACTTGTTATGTGCACAGTTTCAGAACTCCAAAGGAAATGGGCCAATGACAATTTTTAATCAAGCAAAATATTTTGGCAATAATTGGGTCCAGAGCAGTGATTCTCAATCTTCCCTTCCCACTCACATACCACCTTAAGTAATCCCTTACTAATCACAGAGAACCAATGGCGTAGGGATTACTTAAAGTGGTATGTGAGTGGAAAAGGTAGAGAGTCACTGTAAACAATAAGAAGCTGGAGGGACTCAACAGGATGCCCGGAGAGAAGTGGGTAGTGCAGTCAACATTTTTGGTACCGGCTGAATCACTGATTACACTGGACAATAAAGATTTTGCTTCATGAACAGTTTTGTGTGTACTTTGTGGATTTTGGGATGCTGATCATGAAAATCACCTTAAAATGTTCCACTAACCTATTTTTGTGATTTCCTGCCATATTTTAAGTCCACTTCAAGCCAATGAAGTGCAACAAATCACTGAAAATTCATTTTCCACACTCACACTTGGACTTTTTCCCTGCTGATTCTCATGCACAACGTATTATTTATATTTTCATCAAACAAAACCCAAACTTTTATTCCAGAATGAGTCTGCATGGGCTTTGTCCCTGGAGTGTGTATGTAAAGGTCTTTAGATCACGTCTTTAGTAGTGTTTTTCAGAAAAAATCCCAAAAAAATGAGGGCAGACAAACTTTAGCAGGGATCTTGTCGATCATGGTGGAAGGTTTCACCAGGACATGGCGAATGTGGAAAAGTAGTATCAGGGCAACTGGAATCCATCAATGCTGGCTGACTATCGTTGGACTGAGACGAGAAGTTTCAGATGCTGAGTACAAATGAAAATCAATGGCAAAACGTTTTTTTTTTAGCTCAGTTGAACTAACACACTGTGCCAGCATCATCATGTGATTAAATTTGCTAAATTCAATAAAGTTAATGTTTCTCCAACTTCCTACAGAAAATCTGAAATTATCTTTGTGTTCAGCTTGAAGTTGTCCATCATAATCTTTTTTTTTCAGGAAGAAAACCTTTTGAATAATTTTGTTGTCCAGTGTTATTTCTCTCCATGTTTGCTGCCTCCATGTTCTCCAGCTTCTCATGGTTTTTCTCAAGATTCCAGATGTACATCCTGAGTGTCTCTTTTTTTAATAAATTCAATGAATCAAGAGTTAACTGGTGTGGTGATATGTAATTACACCACTAGGTCACCAGGGGTCATCCCGGTGACCTTGTCTATAAAGCAGTCCAGAGCTACAGTCTAGCCTTCCAGGTTCGTCTTGCAGAGAGACAAGACCTCTTGGTGTACATATTAGTTTATTAAAGCTGTCTTAGACTCGCACTGCTGGTGTGGTTATTGTCAGTACAACTGGCTTACATTTGATCTAGTTTTGATTAGGTGTTATTTATAGGCTACTTGAGATGGAATTCTATACAAAAATGAAGCTTCAACAAGGATAAGACATTCTTACAAGATGCATTGCGGACACAGAATTTAATTAGTCTTGAAAGAAAATGAATTTGAGCCTGAACATACTGTTTAATTCTCATGCACAACATATTATTTATATTTTCATCATCAAACAAACCACAAAAGTTTTATTACAGAATAAGTCTGCACAGACTTTGTCCCTGGAATGTGCATGTAAAGGTCTTTAGAGCACATCCTCTCAGCATTTTCTTCAATAGTGCTTTTCAGAAAAATCCAAAAAAATGAGGGCAGACAAACTTTAGCAGCCCAAAAGACCTTGGTAATTTCAATGTGATTATCCAGTTAGACACTAGTCAACAATCAGCACAGATACCACATGCAAAAATACCAGTCAGGAATGAGCAGGCAGCCAGCCCATTCTGCTGTTTAATCAATTCAAGCCTGATCGGACTGGAACTTCATGTTCTCACAACCTTTCACCCCCTTGCTTACCAAGGGCCTTGTCTAATTCTCGATTAATGTTTCTGGCTTGGAACATTGAGCATTCGGTTTCTCCTGTCGCTGCTCGCCCCTGCTGAGTTCCTCCAGCAGATTGATTGCTGCTGCAGCTTTGCATTCTCCCACTTGACTCAAGAAAGTCATCTGCTTAAATTTTTCCAAGACCCTGTTCCCATCACCCTTTAGGGGAGTTCTAAAGACTCAATATGCTCAGAGAGAAAAAAAGTGCATTGCAAGTTTATTGCACTTTAAAAGACTGACCCCTGGTTCTCTCACAACATTCCCCTCTCAAAAGTCAGATACTGATCTGGGAATGGACAGATGGTATGCAGAAGTTCAGAGTTGGATTCCACTTGAGAAAATTACTTATAATTTAAAGAGATAAATATCGTATATTTTGTAAAATATTTACAAGCTGTTGGTATCAAAATGTAAATGAATCTTGAACATTCCCTTTCTCTATAAATATTTATAGGTTTAAAAGTATCGGAAAGTGAAGTTCTCCTGTTGTGGTTTTCTTGTCCCTCTTTTTTTAAAAAAATGTTTGTAGGGGGTTGGGGAGGGTGGGTTAATAGGATGTTTTTCTTTCTTTTGTATTTCTTTACTCTTTTTTTCTTTTTTTAATAAAATACCACATGTATTTGGATTAAGTTTGAAATATTGCAATATGTTTGGTAAGTGTTTTATTTTAAATAAAGTTTTAAAAAAAGAAAACATTCCCTCCACAACCACCCATCAAAAATATTCAACACTCCCCTGAAACCCACTGGATTCAAACTTGGCCCATCCAGGTCTAGTATGGAGAAACTCAACAGGTCAGGCAGCATCCTTGAGGGACAAGGGAGGCAGCATTTTGGATCAAGGCCAGTAAACATTCTCTGAACCGCCTCCAATGCATTTACATCCTCCATACATTGTGGAGCTCATTTTCCCTCTCCCCCTACACATACAATATACATGTGTCATTAACTGTTAATAAAGGTCATAAAATATTCCACAGTCAAGAACAGTGCCTGTAGATGCCATCTCATAAGAATTATTTTTTTCTTAATTCTCTTCTGTCACTTGTAAATGCAGTGAAGAGATTAATGCATTCCCAAATACGGAAAATATTTCAGGCCCATTCAGTACATAATTCAATAGCCCTTGATCCATCCTGGAAGGTGTGTGGATGAATCAATGAAACTGAACAGTAAGCACTTCAACAATTAACCTTTGACCCAGTACCAAGTTTGAGAAACACATTCAACCAACAAAAAGCAAAAATTATCCAGATGCAGAGGCTTGGCAGAGATGGGAAGATGTAGACAATTCAGAATTGGTTTCATTGCAGACAAATAGAATTCAAGTTCATTGTTAGCTTCAGTCAATTGATAGATCCTCAAGGAAACACAGGCCACAGTGAAAAAGCCACGGTGAAATCTTGTAAACTTTTTTTAAAAATTAACAAGATCAAGTGCGGCACGGTTGGCCTAGGAATTAGCACAATGCCTTTACAGCACTAGCGATCGGAATCAGGGGTCGAATCCCACGCTGTAAGGAGTTTGTACATTTTTCACGTGTCTGCATGCGTTTTATAACCATATAACCATAACCATATAACAATTACAGAATGGAAACAGGCCATCTTGGCCCCTCTAGTCCATACTAATTTAAGTGATCTCCTCTAGTCCCACTTACCTGCACCCTGCCCATAACCTTCCAATTCACCTCACATCCATGAACCTACCCAACTTTTTCTTAAATAACAAAATTGACCCTGCTGCAACCACCTCTTCTGGAAGGTCATCCCACTCAGCCACCACTCTCTGAGTGAAGAAGCTCCCTCTCATGTTATTTCTAAACTTTTGGCCCCTAACCCTTAACTCATGACCCCTCAAGGGGAAGAGCTTATTCTCCGGGGTCTCCAGTTTCTTCCCATCATTTGAAACATACCAGGGGTGTAGATTAATTGGGTGGCATGAACTCGTGCACCAAAAATGGCCTGTTACCATGCTGTATGTTTAAAGATATTTTTTAATCTTCTGTAGAACAGATATCAGTTCCTGAGAAGTTTCCTGATATCACTTTTTTTTTAACCCTCTGTAAAATCAAATTATTGATGTCTTCAGTGTCACTCTTTCCTGACGAAGCATGTGGGCTCCATTCTTTCAGAAGCTGGAGACCCATGCCCAGCCCTGAGAGGTGCCATCCTATCAGAGTTGTCTTATTGGTTCCATCCCAGAAAACCCAGCCTGCTCTCTGAAGCAACAAACAATCTGCTGGGGGAACTCATCAGGTTGAGGAGCATCAGTGGGGGATAAACAGAAGGGTCAACTTTTCGGGTCAGAACCCTTCCTCAAGATTATGAGACCAGCTCTTGCAATTATCAACTCTTCAAACAACTACAGAAAATAGCAATTATATGGTCATCAACTTTTCTTGCAATCTCCAAGACTTGACAGATGCAAACGACTCACTGCAGTTAGACCATAGAACACTACACCACAGAAACAGACCCTTAAGCCCAGCAAGTCTGTGCCAAACTATTATTCTGCTTAGTCCCATTGACCTGCACCTTGGCCAAAGCCCTCCATAACCCTCCCATCCATGTAGCTAATCAAGTTTTTCTTAAATGTCAAAATCAAGCTTGCATTCACCACTTCAATTGGTAGCTTGTTCCACATCCTCACCACTCTGTGCATGAAGAAGTTTCCCCCAATATTTCCTTTAAACATTTCACCCTTTACCCATGTCCTCTAGTTCTTGTCTCACCTAACCTCAGTAAATGCAAGTAGGCTTTTTCCACTATTTATGCCCCTCATAATTTTGAATACCTCTATCAAATCCCTCCCTCCCCCCCCCCCCCCCCCCGCCCCTCATTCCCAACACTCCAGGCAATAAGTTTTAACCTGTTTAAACTTTCCATACAACTCAATTTCTCAAGTCCCGGAAACATCCTTGTCAATCATCACCTCATTCTTTCAAGTACAAGTGTCCCTATTCTCAAAATGTGTTGTAAAACATGAAGGGGCATCATGAAAATATGAAAGATGCCAAAGTAACTAAAGTTCCTTCATTTCATCATGACATCAATAAAACACTATCTCATCTTCAGGAACAAGTACAGTTAAAAGAAAGCAACATTAAACGAACTGTCAAACAGCCCCTCAGAGAGGCAAGATACTTGATGCTAAAGCAACACAAGGCAAACTGCTGGAGGAAGTCAGGTAACATCTGAGGGATGGGTTGAGGCCATGAAACTACTGAAAATGTAGAAGAACTACTTCGCTCAGAGGGTGGTGAGAATGTGGAATGAGCTGCCAGGTGAAGTGGCGAAAATAGGCTTATTTTTGACAATTAAGGACATTTTGGAATAGATGGAAAGGGTCTGGAGGTCCAGGTGCAGTTCAGTGGAACGAGACAGGATAATAGTTCTGCAGAGACAAAATGCCTCTTACCTCCCAGGATTTCAGCCCAAAGTGGGGGAGGGAGTGGTGGGTGGGAGAAGATGACTGGATCTCTAATAGAAATGTTCAAATCTTCTTCAGTGACAGGAGAGGTGCAGGGAGGGCATCAAATGCAGTATCTGTTTTCAAAAAAATTAAAAAGGAGGGGTGTGGGGATAAGCCAAGAAATTACAGGCCGGCAAGTCTATCAAGAGGAAACCAATTGGAGGGAGAGCTAATAAACTGCACTGAGAGGAGGAGAGTTTCATCAGGGATCGGCAACATGATTCTCTCATACGCAGTGCACAAAAAAGAAACTCAGCAGGTCATGTAGCATCCACAGGAAGCAAAAGACAACCAATGTTTTGGGCCTGGACACTTGGCCGGTCTCCTCATGGGAGGTTTTGCATCACTAATTCTGTTGAGAAGGTTACCAAGTAGGCCCATGAGGTTAGTGTAGTTGCTAGATTACTCGAAATGTACCATCCTAATGATCACATCTGGTCATGTCAAGCTGGTGGCCTGACTTGGCCAAGTATAAACTTGTGGGGCACTGTTAGATAGAATCAGACACACAGAAGGTAAAGACTGTACAACAGGCTTTAATCCACAAAGACTTCCACGGAGCCTGGCTGGGTGTAACTGCAGCAACTCTGAGTGAGGCCTCGAGGCCAGCGCAGGCTTATATCCTGGAGGGTGATTGACACCTGACCAGGTGGGGCTTGATCCACTCAGGCCGACTGATTGACAGCCAGCCAGGTGTTGTCCTGCAGGTACAGAGGTTGCCCCCTGCAGTAGGCCTGCCGTGTACCACCACAAAACTGGAATGGGGAGATATTAGCCCCTTTCACACTTGTATTCCATTAAATCAGCCATGCAGTGCCCGGGATGGGGGTTTGGCCTTTCACACTAGACCACACCAAACAGGGACACTGAACGCTTTCATATTTGCAAGGGGTGCATCCCCGGCGTTTGGTCTGTTCTACCTTTAATCGGAAGTGCCTGCAATGCAATTGTCCGTTTCATACTTGCCTGATCTCAATGCTGGCGTCTGTAGGCGCAGGGGATTGTACTAGGGGTAGAGGCCGGCAATCCCCGGCGTGAGACGTCGTCATCCGACGCCGGCATGGAGCAGATTATGCTTTCACACTTGCCACTTTAAAGGCGGATTGGAGTTGGATTCCTGGGATCACTGGCAAGTGTGAAAGGGGGCTCTTCTGACCCAACTTAACTCCAGAGGTCCAGGAAGCCAGGCAAGTGCAGGGTGATAGTACAATCCCTCTGAACGAAAATCAATTCCCTTATTTTTTGGTTTTGCCTGGGAGGCTCTGACAACTTGCGTTAAAGTGAAATTAAGCGGAAGAGGTGGAGAAACCGCACCAAGTAGAGGCCTGTTGGCTTGAAAACGAAGGGGTCAGGCTGTGCAATTCGCTGGAGAACTGGCAGAAGATTAAAGCTCCAAAGTGCAGAACTCCTCGTCCTGACCCAGCGCTGAAACCTGGACCCACGACTTGGCGCAGCTCAATGCCAAGGACGGGAATGCCCGGCGGTTGCACCCTTGAACAAAAGGTTTGCAATGGACGGCGCAGCTGGACCCGACCCGAGCTCCGCGGGGCCAAGCGACCCCGACCCACTTTGCGGATACCAACGGGCTCGTAACACCGCCGAGCCCTGGGAGTCCCGGGTCGGTCCGGGTCCGGGTTCACGCGGCACGGCGATGGGTCCAGGCGAAGCTCCTCCCTGGGGGTGAGGGGGGGTCTCCCACTCAAGAAAGAACCGTGCACCCAAGGGGTCTGGCAGGAGGTAAGGGCGCTCCAGTCAAACCGCCCTCACCGGGCAAGGGGAATTAAACTCCCCACATTTTCACCCGTTCCCCTCCCTCTCCTGTGCCTTGCAGAATTGGGGGGGGGGGGTCCTAACTCGAATTCTTACCGCTTTGGAGCCGGAGGAAGAGGCGATGAAAACTTTAATCACCATCCTTCAGCCCGCGATCGAATGCCAGAAATGCACAGAGAGAGAGAGGAGAGGGGGCAGGACCAGCTCCGCTCCTCGCCAGGGGAATAGTCAGCCTGGGAAACATTTCTCAAAGATAAAATGCTCAAATCCCGGGCACCAACGCGAGATCTTAATAAACTTGCAATTTACTCTTCGCAACACCTGCAGGGAGTGGGGAAGGGGCTTCTTTGGAAAGCGGATGTCCTTCTGCCTCACCCCTCCCACCTTGTCCTAATTCTACCTGCTCTCACTTTATGCCACCATTCTCACCTTCTCGACTTCTCAGATACCAGCTGTGGTGATAAGTTTCCTCCGTTGTACACAGTTATCGCTCCAATGAATGTTGAGGATGGATCCGGGCCAGCAAGGTTCTTCTGTACATTAAAGCCTATCATTCCCTCAGCCTAATCTTTGTGGTTACCGGTAATGCACTACAATTGAATGTACAGAAGAAGCTTGCTGGCCCGGAATAGGAATGGCAGAAAGGGAGAGGTGGCTTGACCTTTATGGCCCAGGACCACGGGAGAGGAGTCATGGGGTATGAGTCATCAGTGGGCGAGCCAGTTCTAGATATGCAGTAATCAACCATAACTATATACAATGGAGGAAACATAGCACCACACCAGTGCTGGCAGTCTTTGCCTTCCAATCATCCATTTCCCCTCTTGTGTGACCCATCTTCTTCCACCTGACCCCTTGTTGTTCTTGCCTCTTTCTCCCTGTGACTGGCATCTGCCAATCAACTGCTTCTGTCCATCATTCGACCATAGAACATTACAGCACAGAAACAGATCCTATTGGCATTTCTAGTCTGTGCCAAACCGTTTTTCTGCCTAGTCCCGCTGACTTGCACACATTCCATAGCCCTCCATATCTCTCCCATCCATTTACTACCTTCAATGGAAAAAAAACCTATCTACATTTACTCTGTCTACCCCCCTCATAATTTTAAATACCTCTGTCAAATTTCCCATCTTTCTTCTGTCCTCCAGGGAATAAAGTCCTAACCTGTTTAACTTTTCCTTGTAACTCAGTTCCTGAAGTCCAGGTAACATCCTAGTAAATCTTCTCTGTAGTTAGTGATCAAAACTCCACACAATTCCCCATATTTCGTCTCACCAATGTCTTATACAACTTAACCATGACATCCCAACTCCTATACTCAGTACCTTGATTTATGAAGGCAAAAAGTCAAAAGTTCTCTTTACAAACCTATCTCCCTGGTGATGCCACTTTCAGGGAATTATGTATCTATATTCCCTGATCCCTCTGTTCTACCTCACTCCTCAGTGCCATTTACCCTGTTTTTCCTTTCTTGGTTTGTCCTTCCAAAATGCAACACCTCACATTTGCCTGCATTAAATTCCAACTGCCACTTCTCAGTCCATTTTTCCAGCTGGTCCAGATCCCTCTGCAAGCTTTGAAAAGCTTCCTCTGTTCATAATGCCCCCAATCTTAGTGTCATCTGCAAATTTGTGATCCAATTTACCACATTATCATCCAGATCATTGATATAGATGACAAACAACAATAGTCCTTGTGGCACACCACTAGTCACAGGCCTCCAGACTGAGAAGAAATCACCACCACCCTCTGGCTTCTCCCATCCTGCCATTGTCGAATCCAGTTCACTACTTCACCTTGAATACCTAGCATCTGATCCTTCCTGACTAATCTCCTACATAGGACCTTGTCAAAGGCCTTCCTAAAGTTCATGTAGACAACATCCGCAGCCTTTCCTTTGCCAACTTTCCTGGTATCCTCTTCGAAAATCTCTAGGATTGGTTAAAGATGACCTACCATATTTTGTATTGTTCGTTTTTTCTATTGAATAAATATCAATAAAACGTTTTAAAAAGAAAAGAAACATGGCATACCATGTTTCACCTCCTCTTTATTTACCAATCCAACGTAGGCCTTGTTCCCCGCTCCCACCTTGTCCTCTTTACACTGCCATCTCTACCAAATTCAGCCAGTCTCAGTGAAGAGTTTTGGCTCAAAATCTCACTTTCTTTCTCTTCCACAGATGCTGCTTGTCCCATGGAGTTCCTCCAGCAGATTATGTGTGGCTCCAGGTACCAGCATCTGCAATCTTCAGCTGCCAATTTAATACCACATCCCATTCCACATTAACATGTCTATCCGTGGCCTCACCTAATGCCAAGGTGAGGCCACCAGCAAATTAGAGGAATAACATATCCAATCTCAGCAGTCTCCAAATAGACAGCATTAATATCAATTTGTCCAATTTCTTGTAACCCCCTTCCTCCCATCCTCTTATGCCTCTGACTCTCTTCCACTTGTTCTCGGCTCCTTCCCTTCATTTTTTCTATCCCTCTAACCCCTCCCTCTATTAACCCTCATTTCACCTCTTCCCCCTTCCACCAGTATCATCTGCTAGACTGTGCTCCCCATTCCCCACCTTCTTATTTGCCTGATTTTTGACACAACTGAAGAAAGGCTCAGGCCTGAAATGTCAACTGCCCGTTGCTTTCCATGCATGCTGTGTTTCCCCAGCACTTTATGTACTCTGCAATCTCTCTGTGCTTCTTAAGAGGCTCCATTGGGAAAGGGCAGGGCTTAGAGTCTTCTAGCACTGGACACTGGGACCTTAACCCACCACTTCACCTGATTTTACAAACTGTGGATGAAGTAAGCATGGCACTCACACCCTCATTCACTACACAGCACACCCCTTCCTTCAATTTCCCAGGAATGCAACTGGTCACAGGAAGTGACAAACCGAGCCAAGCCCATCACAGAATTGACCTCCTGTCCATTGAAGAAATCTACTTGAGGTACTGCCTCAAGAAGGCAGCCAACATCCTAAAGGACCCCCAACACCCTGGTCATGAAAAAGTGACATTTCAGTAGAGCAGAGAGATCTTTTGGTGGTTCAGGAATCGTTTGTGATTATGGTTATTGTTAGGGTAGTATGGGGAGGTTCAAGAGCTTGAAAGCTGTTGGATAAAAGCTGTACTTGAACCAAGAAGCATCAAGCTACTGTGCCTTCTGCCTGAGAAGATATTGTGACCAGGGTGGTGAGGGTCCTTTACGATGAGGGCTGTCTTCTTGAGGCAGCCCCTCACATAGATTTCTGCAATGGACGCGAGGTCAGAGCCTGTGATGGGCGTGGGTATGTTTCCCACTTTCTGCAGCCTTTTGCACACTTGGGCACTCAAGTTTCCAAACCAGGCCAGGATGCTTTCTACAGTACAACTGTAGAAGTTTTTTATATTTGACAACATGCCAAATCTCCTCAAACCTCAGAGAAAGTAGAGACATGGCATGCCTTCTTCAGAGTTGCTTTGATGTGCTGGCTCCAGGAGAGATCCTTCGATATGTAGATCCCCGGGAACCTGAAAGTGTTAACCCTCTATACCACCATCTCACCAATGAAGACAGATGTGTGGTTTCTCATTATCTCCTTTCTAAAGTTCACAATAAGCTCCTTGGTCTTGCTGATTTTTAGAGCATGTTATTCTGGCACCACCCAACCCGATCCTCGATCTCCATCCCGTATTCTAACTCATCGTTTCCCATAATTTGGCCCACAATGGTAGTGTCATCACTGAATTCATAAATTCCATTCGAGCTGAGCTTGGGTCTACAATCATGAGTGTAGAGGGAGTAGAGCAGGGGAGTGACCATGCAGCCTTGAACTGCCACCATATTCATGGTCAACGAGGAGGAGGTGATGTTGACCCCACTGATTGGATCCACTGATAAGGAAATCAAGGATCCCATTGGAGAGGAGCAAGCAGAGTCCAAGGTCCATGAGTTTTGCTCATCTGATGGTGTTGAACACAAAGCAACAGCATGACATGTATGTTTTTGTGACCTAATGCAGAGTGGAGAGCCAACAAAATGGCATCTGCTGTTAACCGTTTGTGGTGGCAGATGAACTAGTGGGCAATGTCCTTACTAAGGCAGGAGTTCCATAGCCAATCTCTCAAAGTACTTCATCGCAGTTGACATTAGTACCACTGGATGATATTCTTTGATGTAGGTCACCTTCTCTTTTTGAACACTGGAATGAATGTCCTCATGGGAAGGCCACAGTCTGTCATGGTTGGCAGTGGAACATCAAGCACCATCACACTGACCACTGATGCATCTCAGAGCTGTAAGCTCAGCCCACTCCTCTTCACTGCAGTGCCAGATCCAGCTCCAACAGAGTCATCATTTACAGATGATACTGCAGTAGTCTGCCTCAAAAGCAACAACAATGAGCAACAATGCAGAGAAAAGGTGGAAAACCTCATGAAATAGGGTGAGGATAACAAACTGAGCCTCAATGTGGACAAGACAAAGGAGATGATTGTGGATTTCAGGGGGACCAAGGAAGACTACCCTCTACTACACATTAATAGCTCAGTAGTGGAGAGAGTGGAGAGCACCACTTGGTGTCCACTTAACAAATGACCCATTTTGGACACACAACATCTCCTCGCTTGTCAGGAAGGTGCAACAGCAACTGCACTTCCTTGGTCAGGGTGAGGTGGGCAAGGCCACCGGCCACCATTCTGTCAACTTTCTACAAGAGCTCTATCAAGAGCATCCTGGCCAGCTGCATCACAGTGTGGTATGGATGCTGCAGAGAAATGGTCAATCCACAGGACCATAAGAGTGGCAGAGAGGATCACTGGAGTTTCCCTCCCCCCACCCCGCCCCCATCAATGTAATTTACCAGCATCTTTTTTTAAAGAGGGCTCACAAAATCATTGAGGACCCCTTCCACCCTGCATGTAGCATCTTTCAAATACTCCTGTCGAAAAAGAGATACAGGAGTATCAGAGCCAGAACCACCAGGCTGTGAAACAGCTTCTTCCCACAGCCAGGTGAGAATGCTGAATTACTTTTGAACTACTAAAGCAACTCTCCTTGCTCTACTCTTTATTAATGATACTTATTTTAATATATGTATATAGATTTTGTTTATAGGCAGTCCCCAGGTTATGAACGAGTTCATTACCTGGGTCTGTCCATAGGCCGAATTTGTAAGTAAGGCAGAACAGGTACTTATGGTTCTTATTTAGCATTCGTGAGGTAACATTATTTGCATTTGTGCGCGCCTGCAAATCATGTTCGTAAATACGAGTTGTTTGTAATCTGGATCTTTGTATCCTGTGGACTGGCTATATATGCATCATCTGTCTGTATATATGTTTATACTGTTTACACCTCTGTCCAGAGAATGCAGTTTCGTCAGGTTGTATTGGTACAATGGGAATGATAAATAAACAAACTTTTGAAGCAGATAGGAACCTCAGACCGTTGTAGTGAGAGGTTAAGAATGGATGCAACAACTCCAGCCAATTGGTCCATGCAGACTTTAAGGACACCGCCAGCTATTAAGTCCAGGTTTGATGCTTTCCGAGGATTCACCCTCCTGAAGATTCTTTTCTTTTCACGAGAGCTTCAGAAACCAGGAGCAGAGTTGTCAGGGGCCATGGGGTCTCACGAGAGTGAGGGCATTCCCTTAGGAAATGAGCTTTTCTCTTTTGTATCAGATTTGTATCACTTCCATTCTTCAATAATTGGAGGGAGGTGTAAATAGCCGCGCTTATTCCCTGAATGAATAATGTGCACCCTTGTATATTTATTCAATACTTTGCTTCTCACAAGATCAATCGTGTTGATATATTAAACTGGATGAATATTCCAGTGATAAAGCAGTGTGCCAATGGGATCATCTACTCTATTGCTATTTCTATCTTTAATAAGCCATACCTTTCACTCAATGGCTCTGGAGTGTCTGGCCTCAATGTCAATACATAATTTAAGACTTTGTTTATCGAAGTCTGTCATCCCACTTCATTCCTTCATTCTGTCATCCCTTCATTCTGGTTACTCAAAATTGCCTCATTAATGGACTGCGTAAGTTTGAATGTATCTTTAGTGAGTCAAGTCATGTCCAAGTAAGCTTGCATACATAATCAGAGAATCATGGAAAAAAAGGGCAGGAGAAGGGTGATGTACATTTCCATCAGAAGTATTGAAGGGCCCAGACCTGAAACATTAGCAAACCTTTACTTCTTGTGGATGCGGCGTGACCTGCTGAGTTTCTCCAGCACATTTGTGTATTGCACTCAACCCTAGCATCTGCAGATATTCTTGTTTGCCTCCAGGTGCAGGAGAAGGCCATTCAGCCCTTTGAGCCTGCTCTGCCATTCAATATAAGCATCTCTTTTCTGCTGTGTGCTTCATTAATGGTTGTTTTGGTGTGTGGTCAACAGGCAATGTGAAGGGGAAACTCCAGACCCATAAATTGCTCTCATTAACATTGTTACATGTCACAATGCTAGTGACAGACGACTCACCTTATTCAGTGAAGTACAGCAAGAAATCCTATTTGGGAGCTTACAGCTGCTGTTTAAAAGGAAATGTTCTTGTATGGAGTTGATACGTATATGACAGCAGCGATAAAGATTAGCCCAGACGGTGTTATATTTAAAGTAAAATTTTTAATTATTAATCAACAATTATATAACACTTACTCTAATTTAACAAACTTATCTAAACTTAACTAAATGTATATACAATTATCTAAGTTAAACTATGAGTGAATATATTGGTGTGTGTGGGTGGAACACCATAAGCCACTACAGCTCAAGGCCCAATTCTCAGAAGGCAGTTCAGAAATTCAGTGATAACACGTGGGCTTGAGATTGACGTGACATTGTGATAGTACAGACCTATCACCAATGTATATAGTTACAGTATCTAGAGTATGTAATGACTGTGCTTACAGCGATTGGCTGAGAGCTTAGCCACACCTACTGTCTGGGCTTTAAAGGGTTGTGTCCCTAGCCAGGTTGGATCATTCCGGACTGGTCGGCCACCTGTGAAGAGCTCCTGTCTTTTGCTAATAAAAGCCTTGGTTTGGATCAACAAGTCTTTGGTTCTTTCGACGAGCTCTACAGACATGCAGGCTTTAGATGGTTGAGGCACGAAGGCCTTAGATGAATGGTGAGACATGCAGGCCTTAAATGGTTGAGACACGCAGGCTTTAGGGTGGTGGAGACACATAGGCCTTAAACGGTGAGACACACCTCTTAAGTGATCTTAGATGAAGTTTACAGTTCTGATTTGGGTGACAGAAGGTTGATTAACTCATAAAAATCCTTGTTCCAGGTACTTCAGAGAAATGTCATTTTAAACCGAGTGTCTTCTTCTGCAACTAAAACCCTTTTCATGGGTCAATAGAGTAGAGTAACATATCTTCTGCAATTTTAACAAACCCCTTTCGTGGGTCAGTAGAAGTGATTTCCTCTGTAAGCAAAAGGAGGAAATCTAACAATTTGTCTATAACCACACAATGAGGCCTAGTGGGTTTCTCATTGCCACAGAGAAGGTCGAAGATCTGTTGACTCTTCTTCTGCTTCCTCAAAATGGCCTCCAGCCACACCTGTGTATTCAGTGTTAATCTGTTGGTCACATGGTCTCTGCACCTGGGTTTTAGAGACACTGTCTTGTTTCTCTTCAAATGTGTCCATTTAGGAATGTGATGTCTTCAAAGCTTGCTGCTCATTTCACAGTCACTTCAAATCCTGCAGGCAAGTTGCTAAATCTGTTCTCTTAAAGGGACAGTCCCACACAAATAAAATGAACTGAAAAATGGGGGAAAAAAACTGCCCTGTCACCGAGGCACCTCAGAGTCCCCCTTAAGGAAGAGTTTGTGCCTTGTCCTGTGGTACTCGGCTGATACTCGTGCATGGTGCTACACTACATGACCCCAGCTTGCTTTCCTCCAGACAGCAAGATGCTGCTGAAGAGGGGATTTAAACAAGAAAGTCCATGCTAGGCTATTGGGGTTGCTTCAAGGGATCGGTTTTGCCGCCTGTCATACTCAGGCATTTCCAGCAGGACCTCATGGAGGTCCGTCCCACCATGGTGCAGAACTCATAAGAGTACCGTGGATTTCGTGGCAGGTCAAAACCGCAGTAACCTCCCTCTTCCTGAGGAACAACTAGGGCTGAAGCCACTGATCTTCCGAAATGCCATCCCATCAGGGTCATAGTTACTTCTGCTGAAGTCAAGTGCTGGAAAAACTCAGCAGCTCACACAGCATCCATAACAAGTAAAGGGTAACCAACGTTTCGGGCCTGGGCTCCTTCGTCAAGCATGAGCAAAAGCAGGCCTGCGCCTGAATAAAAAAGTGGGGGAGGGGGAGGGCAGAGGAGTGGAGGGAGGAAGGAGCAGAAGGAGAGGAGCACAGGCTAAGAGGGGGGGGGGTTGGGTGGCGGGGAACCCTGCAGCAGCCAACAGTACTTGGCCAGCGGTTCTTCTCATGTGATTTCTGTTCGTCTCTGAATCATGAGTCCTCTACCGGCATCACCTACAGCTCCTAGAACACTTCCATCAGCACTGTCTCCGCTCCATCCTCAACGTTCATTGTAATGACTTCATCACCAACATAGAAGTACTCAAGCTGGCAGAGTCCGCAAGCATCAAATCCATGCTGCTGAAGACCCAACTGTGCTGGGTGGGTCACATCTCCAGAATGGAGGACCATCGCCTTCCCAAGATCGTGTTATATGGCGAGCTCTCCACTGGCCACCGAGACAGAGGTGCACCAAAGAAGAGGTACAAGGACTGCTTAAAGAAATCTCATGATGCCTGCCACATTGACCACCGCCAGTGGGCTGATATCACCTCCAACCGTGCATCTTGGCGCCTCACAGTTCGGCGGGCAGCAACCTCCTTTGAAGACGACAGCAGAGCCCACCTCACTGACAAAAGACAAAGGAGGAAAAACCCAACACCCAACTCCAACCAACCAATTTTCCCTTGCAACCACTGCAACCTTGTCTGCCTGTCCTGCATCGGACTTGTCAGTCACCAACGAGCCTGCAGCAGACGTGGACATAACCCTCCATAAATCTTCGTCCGCGAAGCCAAGCCAAAGAAGAAATAACAGGAGCCACAGTTCCTGTAAACACGGATGGATAAAGCAAGGAGAACCAGAACCTTGTAGATGGTTTTCATGAAATAAAAGGCGATGTTGCAGTAAAAATATCTCAGACAGCTGTTTTGTATTAACAAGTCAGGCACTCCTGGAATGTCATGCTGCTCAATGGCTGTTTTTGTGTGGTGTCTGCACTACCATAAAGCTTTATTGCAGTACCCCAGAGGGCAGGCTACTTCAAGAGATATGGGAGAGAAATGTTCCTCGAGGTGGGGGGTGGGGGGAACCTTTGATTTTGTACTGTAATTGATAAAAGTATTCGCTTTGTGTAATTTGGAATGGGATTACTGTACAATGTTTCCACAAAGATCAACCTGAGAAAGAGAAAGAAAGCAAAACATTTTTGAGGAATGTAAGCACAGCAAGGCAAGATTACACAGCAGTCTTCATTGTAAGTGAATTATAGTGGAATGAAGTCGGCAAACAGTCTACCATTTGCAGGTACTCCTTTCTCGTTGCTTCGCCAGTTGGGGCGTTACCACTCCCTGTCATCTTTTCCTGTTCTATTCCCATATAGACTTCCTTTTATTTCTTTGCTCCCCACCACCCCCAACCATCTTCCCAAATCCCCTGATCCATTCCTGTTTGAAGCTGATTCGATCCTTGGCTTGTTGCAGTCGTGTGGAAAAGTCATTGACCTGAAATGTCGGCAGTGAATCTTTCACCCCAGGTGCTGAAAACTTTTGGAGCCTGCGCAAGAATTCATCCACACATCTATCAGCAGACACTGCACCTTGTGCTCTGAAATAAGGTGTCCTTTTTGAAGATGCTATCTATGCAAAAATTATTTATTGGCCACTTTAATGACATCTCCAAATAGTTGGGAGGTTCGAAAAATTAGGCTCAGTGGGGGATTCTTAAGCTTGTCCAGGATTGTAAAGTGGCGTTCACAGTGCATCCACACAATTCTGATGCTAGGCATTCAGATAAAGGATTAACACAGCTAATAGCTGCTAAGTGTATGCAGATCATGCCGTTAATCAGCATGCAACTACGAGTCGAGCACCATGCTCTATTTTGCATCTCCGCACTCCAACTAAAAACCATGCTTATCCCTGTGCAGCTGAACCTTTCAAGTCGCAACACCTCTTCATTAGTCAGGAAGGTGCAGCACTACCTACACTACCTAAGGAGGTTGAGGAGGGCAAGACTACCGCCCCCATCTTGCCAACCTTTCACAGGAGCGCAGTTGAGAGTGTCCCGTCTGGCTGCATCATTGGGTGGGAGGGTACCTGCAAAGCATTGAACCAGGTCAATATACAGAAGATCATAAAAACAACCAAGAAGATCACTGGGGTCTGTGTTTCCTCTTTTAATGAATATTGTTTAAACAGAATTACTGAGGACCCCAATCATCCAATGCACAGCATTTTTGACCCACTGCCATCAGGAAGGAGGTGTAGGAGCGTCAAGATCAGGACTGCCCGGCTGAGAAATAGCTGTGAGACTGATGGACGGTATCCTGCAACCTTTGGTCACTTATAAAAGAATTAGTAAATTATTCCAAAATATTTATATATTTTTATTTTATATTATTTCTTTACACAAATATGTGATTTTTCTGTGTTGTGGTCCATTGTTTCATCGAGTGGTATATGTACAGTCAGATGATAATAAACAAACTTGATAAAGTCTCAACAAAAACATATTTAAAGGGATGATAAGCTAGCTACATGTTAGCAGCTGATTATTCCTGCAGGATTTCCGATTTCAGATTTATTGTCAGAGTATATACATGACCTCACATACAACAGAATTACGGCGCAACAGAATTACCACTGATTAGTAGTGCAAAAAAAAACTGTGCACAATGTAAACATGTAAACAAATAAAAGAATTGTAAAGAGATAAAGAATAAAAATAAACTGACTGTGTAATACCAGGAGAACAAAGAAAATCAATAAAGTGCACCTGTAAGAGTCTCAAAATGTGTCTGATTGAGTCTGTCATTTTTTTTTTAATTTTATTTAATTTCACATATGCATTAAAACTTAAACATAAATTTTCTTGTTCAAAAACATTAAAAATTAATGCATAGTCTGATGGTGGAGGGGAGCAGCTGTTCTTGAACCGGGTGGTATGAGTCTTGTGGCCCCTATGCCTCTTTCCTGATGCCAGCAGCGATCCCTATAGAAGTACTCAGTAGTGGGGAGGGTCCTGGGCTGTGTCCACTACCTTTTGAAGGGATTAACGCTCAGGGGTAAATTTCGTGACTTCATCTCCAGAGTTGGATCAAGTTTCTATGGTCCATGAAGGGAGCGAGGGGATGGTGGGGAAAGGATCAAATTGCTTTGCTTTGTCTTAATTTCAAGGCTTCTATAAGCACAGGTGACACTGAGAGGTGGTGCAGCACATCTAAGCACACCTGGCTCAATGAAAAGCAAGTCATGTTTGAGGAAACAAGCTGAGTAGAAGACAAGATGGAATGTCTAGCATGTTGTATTTTGGATTTCTGAAGTTCTTCAATAAGATGCCACACAATCAGAATCAGGATTTATTGTCATGACAAAGTCATATTATAATCATCTTACAACATTACTATAAAAAGTAAAATTAAATAATTACAATGGTCGTGCACGAAAAGTAAGGCAGTGTCTTTGATTCATTGATTATTCAGGAATCTGATGGGAGCAGGAAGAAGCTGTCCTTGCGCAGTTGAGTGCTCAGCGTTAGGCTCCTGTACCTTTTCCCCAATGGTAGCAAAGTGAAGAGGGCATGGCCTGGGTGGTGGGGCTCTTTGAGGATAGAAACTGCTTTTTTAAGACACAGCCTCATGTCAATGTCCTCAATGGAGTGAAGTCTGGTGCCTGTGATGTCGCAGGCTGAGTTAACAATCCTCTGGAGTTTATTCTTGTCCTGAGAGTTGTCACCTCCATACCAGGCAATGATGCAACCAGCTAGAATGCTTTCTGAGGTACACCTGTGGACATTTACGAGAAGTTATTTAACAAAATTAGATACATTGGATTGGGGGTAGATTGAAGGTTGATTAACATTGAAAACAGTTCATGCATAAATGGTTTATTTTCAGGTTGGGAGGATGTTCAAAATCTTTTTCCTGTTTTCGTTGAAAAGATCAAAAGTAATTTTAGATAATTCCTCCCATTTGATTCCACTACTTTCATCGCTTTACCTACTCCTCAACTTATTTTTTCTCTCCTTTTTTCTTCCCCCCATCCCTCCATGGTTTCTCCCTCTATATGTTTCTCCACCTCTCACACCTTCTGTCCACCAGCTTCTTCCTCCCTTTACATGTGTTGTTTCACCTTTTTTTTACCTTCATCTTGATAAAGGCTCCCGACCAAAAGTATTGACTGACCATTTCCACCCATGGAAGCTGTCTGACCTGCCCAGTTCCAGAGGCAATTCTTTGTCTGCTCAACAATATTTTGTCCAGATTTGCTGATGAAGCAAAGTTGGGTGGGCGTGCATATTGAGAGGAGGTCACAGGAGGATGTGGCCCACCAGTTGAAAAGTCAAAGACATGGCAGATGAAAGATCTTTCTCCCATTCCACATCCCACACCACTTGCTTTAAAGCTATGACTACGTGGCTCGGTACGACACAGCACCATCTACAATAGTGGGCTGCATAAAAAGGGGCATTGAGACCTCTTACAGGATGGAGATTGAAAAGTTGGCCGAATGATGTACTAACAATAACCACTCACTTACTGTCACCGAGACTAAAGAGCTAATCATAGACTTTAGAAAAGAAAAACCAGAGGTGTACAATCTAATGATCATTGGTGAAATCAGAGGTGGTGGGATGAGCAAATTAAAATTTCTGGTAATCACTATCTTTGATGACCTTTCCAGGACCCATCATACCGAAGCCATGATGAAGAAAGCACGTCAGTGCCTTGACTTCCTCAGGAGTTTACAGAGTTTCAGTATGTCATTGGAAACCTTGGCAAACTTCTATGTGTAGTGGAAACTGTTCTGACCAGCTGCATCACAACCTAGTATGAGGGCGTAGTTAGCGTCGTGGTTAGCACAACGCTATTACAGCGCCTGTGACCCAGATTTAAATCCGACACTTTCTGTAAGGAGTTTATACATTCTCCCCATGTCTGTGTGGGTTTTCCATGGGTGCTCTGGTTTCTTCCCACCCTTCAAAACGTATCGGGGTTGTAGGTGGATCGGTGTATTTAGGTGGCACAGGCCTGTTACCATGCTGAATGTCTAATTTAATTTAAGTACTTCTGAGCATAAAACCCTGCAAAAGGCAGTGTTCACAGGCCAGTACATTAGAGGCAAAGCTGTCCCCACTATTGAGAACATTTACAGGGAAACGCTGCTGTCAGAGAGCAGCAACAATCATCAGGGACCCACACCACTCAGGACATGCTCTGTTCTCACTGCTACCTTCAGGAAAAAGGTACAAGTTCCACAAGACTCACACCACCAGGTTCAGGAACAGCTGTGACCCCTCCACCATCAGACTCCTCAACAACAAACTAAATCTGAGGGCCCTTACTTTGCTCATTATTTATTATTTGAATATTTATTTTTCTGTTTTTGCACAGTCAATTTGTTTGTATTTCTTTCCTTTGTCGATAAATGTCTTGAAATGTCGATAAATAGAAATTCTGTCTGGCCCACAGGAAAAAGAATCTCAAGGTTGTATGTGATGTCATGTATGTACTCTGACAATAAATGTAAATGTTAAATGAACTTTGAACTTTTGGGTCTCCCCAAAATGGAGGAGGTGGCATCAGGAGGAATGGATGCAGTAAATGACCCCAATAGATTCACAAGTAAGTGTTGATTTACTTGGAAGGACAGTTTGGGGCCCTGAATGGTCATGAAGGAGGGTGGTGACCTCTGGGTGAGAAAGGCCATCCACTGACAAGGTGCCTCAGCTCCTGTCCGCACGGATGCAGCAATCCATGCAAAATCCCAAGAACTGACTTTGACTGGGCGCGAACAATGACTGGCTCTGGATCAATTTTCATTGATCTGCAAGCTTCCTGACCTTGCCACCACAAAACATAGACATACTTGAGTCACAGGAAAGGTAGAGACTCAAATTCTTCCTCCCAGGATAAAAAAAACATCATGCACTAGAGGAGATACATTTATGGTGAGGGGGAGCATGCTTACGGGATATGTGCAAGGCAATGTTTTTTTTACAAAGTGAATGATGGGTGACAGAAACAGATACAATGGTCATGTTTAAGAGATTTCTAGACAGATACATAGTGGAGAGGGATGTGAATCGAGTGCAGGCAGAAGTTTTAGTTTGATTTGGGCATCAGGTTCAGCACAGATATCATGCTGTTCTCGTGCTATACTGTTCGATGTTCTACAAAGGAACAGTCCATTCCCTCTTTCAAGGCTGGGACACAAAGAAGGACAAAAGAGAAGACAAACTGTGATGAAAGTTCTTGGACCTAAAATATTGGCTCTGTTCTCTCTCCACTGTCATGCTGAGGTGTTGGTAGCAGCTTCTGGTTCTTGTAGTGAGACAAGCAGCGCATCGGTACACTCGATCTCTTTAAAGCACAAGACTGATCGTCTCTCCTCAAATTCTCCGCCAGCCACATACCTGCTCTCCCTCCAATACCAGTTACAGATCATCACGTTGTCATTTTGACAACCTGGAAAAAGTAAAACCACACCTCAGCCCAAATGATACTGTGTGCCATCGTTCTGTCTTTGACCGAGTACGTAGTAGACTTCAGTGGACACAATGGCAGACGACCTGGGAGCTTGACCTTGAACATTGTTAAAACTCATAATTTAATTGAATTGTCTATTGTCGCATGTACCGAGGTACAGTGAAAAGCTCTCTTTTGCGTGCTATCCAAAAAAAAATCAACTCAGTTTCAGATTCAGATTTCAGATTTATTCACATACAATCCTGAGATTCTTTTTCCTGTGGACAAGGCAGAAATACCACTTATTAATAGGGCAAAATAAAAACTGTACACATTATTTACATGTAAACAAATAAAGAACTGTAAATAGAGAGCAGATGTAAACAAACTGTGCAATGCAGAGAAAATTTTAAAAATCAATAAAGTGCACAAATAAGAGTCCTTAAATGAGTCTCTGATTGAGTTTGTCGTTAAGGAATCTGATGGTGGAGGGGAAACAGCTGTTCCTGAACCTAGTGGTATGAGTTGCTTGGCACCTAAACCTCTTTCCTGATGGTGGCAGCAAGAACAGAGCATGTGCTGGGTGGTGTGGATCATTGATAATTGCTGCTGCTCTCCGAAGGCAGCATTCCCCATAGATGATCTTGATAGTGGGTAGGGTTTTGCCTGTGATGTCCTGGGCTGTGTCTGTTTAAGGACGTGTTTTTCCAGCGAGAGGTCTGTTCAAGAAGGGAAGACATTCTCCATGAATCTGGTGGGTTGTGTTTTCAAGCTTGTGCATACGCCTGATGTGAGGGAGGGAGAATGCCAAAAGCCTAGGGTCCTCTTGCAAACTTTCTCGCTATGGTTGGCAGCAATCGGAACTGCCTGACCAGTGAGAAAACAGGAGGCATCGTTAAATCACTTATAGTTACAAATACTGAGTTGCATCCAAAAATTTTATTTCTGCGCACTATCCATGCAAGTCCGGATGAAGGGCCTTGCATGAAATGTCGACTGTCTATTGCCTTCCATGGATGCTCCTGACCTGCTGAGTTACTCCTGCACATTGTGTGTTGCATGACTTCACAATAATTGTGTTCCTCTAATTGTAGATTAATGATGCCAGCTGAGATTAAATTCTCCGGTGTTCTGAGTGCAGTTTGAATCCCCCTTAATCGGAGAGGAGATGCTCCTCCTCATTTACCTCTCCATCGTAACCTCCCTCAACAATAATCAATCCAACAGCCCCCACGCTGGAAATCTGCCGGCAATAATTTTCCAAGAGGTTGTGTGGCTGACTCCACTGTACAATGCTCTGTGAGATCACTTGAATAGAAGCTCCTAAAATGGCCACTTGGCAGAACCCTGGAGAGCTTCCAGCATCCTCCCAGCAGAACAGGAGTGAAAGGAGAAAAGGGAACCATTCAGAGGAACGTTTCATGCTGTAGTTCCTGCCCTGAACATCAAGAGCCTACTCGTCGGATGGGCCCACACGACCGAGAGAAAGCTAGGACGTCTCACAATGTTTGTAAAGGACATCATTTTGACCGAATCATTTGTGGGCACCCTGCAGATTCTGCATGGCTTGAAATGGGGCACTGCCGCCCTCTGCTGTGTAAAGTGAGTAAAATGCTCATGAACAGAGGGAGAGAGAATCTGTTCAGGATGGAAAAGCTCAGCAGGTCAAGCAGCATCTATGTAAAAGCAACAGATAACACTCCTGATCCAAGACCCTTCTCTGCTGATCTTCACCTGCATTTTCTATTTTTATTTAAATCTCTCAGCGTCTGCAGTATTTTTAGGATTAATGCTAAGGGAAATTAAATGTCTGGAAATTAAAGCAATTGTGTTGCAATGGCACTATAAATCACAGTCTCAGGGACATTCTTCAATTCAACCTGCCACTCTCAATTGCAATGCCAGCAGACGCTTGAGTCAAATATTCGAGTTATATCCCTCAGTGGCCAACCATTTCAATTCTGCGCCCCACTCCCACGTTGACCTGTCTGTCCGTGCTCTCGTGTACTGTCAAACCAAGACCACCCGTTAATTGGAAGGGCAACACCTAATTTTCTGTCTGGGTGCTCTCCAGCTGGATGGCATAAACATCAGTTTCTCCGGTTTCTGCTAGCCTACTTCCCATTGTCCCTTTCTTCTCCCACCCTATATCTTCCACCAGAAACTTGCCCCATCAGGATTTTCCAGATGATCTCTTTCTTTCACGTCACCGCAGAGTTCCTTTTTGTACATTATACAGCCAGCCATCTCTTCTTGTGCTGAACTGAGGACTGCTGGAGACGGGTTTGAACTGGCTGGAGGGGTGCCGGGTGTCAGAACTGGAATGCGAGGAGGTGCCGAGGGCACAGAGAGGTTCCTGACCATGTCTGGAGCTCGGGTTGTTAATGGCTTGGGCTGGACTCTGTGTGGCTGTTGGAGCTGCGGAAGCGCTGGGGGAGAATCTATGGACACTCAATGATTCTGGGGGACTCTCCTTTGCTTCACTTTCTCTGACTGAAAGAACTGTAAGAGGCGCTTAGGCAATTCCTGCTGGTGGCAAATCTGTCTGCTTTGCAGCAGGCAAAAGGAAATTTCATGTAATATGACACTTTATTATTATGATAATAAATTGAATCTTGAATAAGTAGTGTTGAGGCAACAGGGTAGGTGGAGAAGGATTTAGATTGGGAGAATGAGCAGAAAAGTGGCAAATGAAATGTAATGTCAGAAAGTTTACGGTATCCACTTTGGTAGAAAAAATAAATGGACAGACTATTTTTAAATAAATACCCAGATGTAAAAGAACCTGGGAGTCCTCATGCAGACTTGCCTGAAGGTAAACTTGAAGTTGAGTCAGTGGTGAAGAAGCCAAATGCAATCCTCGTGTTCATTTCAACAGGAATACAATATAAAATCAGGGATGTGATGTTGAGGCTCTCTAAGGCACTTACGAGACCCCATTTAGAGTATAGTGAGCAATTTAGGGCTCCTCGTTTAAGAAAGGATGTACTGATGTTGGAGAGGGTTCAGACCAGGTTCAGGATGATGATTCCAGGAATGGGTTATCACATGAGGAGCTTTTGAAATCTCTTGGCTAGTTCTTTAATTTTAATATAATTTAGACATACAGCATGATAACAAGGCATTTCATCTCACGAGTCCATGTTGCCCAATTCACACTAATTAACCTACACCCCCACCCAGGGTGTTTGAAACAGTGGAAAGAAACCAGAGCCACCAGGGAAAACCTACACATGGGGAGACATACAATTCCTGCAGGATTCGAACCCCGTTCCGGATTGCTGGCGCTGAAAAGACGTTGCACTTAACAGCTACGTCAACTGTGCCGCCCAAAAAACTCTTTAGAATTTAGGAGAATGAGGGGGAATCTCATTGAAACATTTCAGATGTTGAAAGGCGTGGACAGAGTAGATGTAGAAAAGTTGTTTCCCATGGTGGGAGAGTCTAGGACAAAAGGGCACAACTTCAGGATTGAAGGGCAACTGGATAGAACAGACATGTGGAGGAATTTCTTCAGCCAGAGGGTGGTGAATCTGTGAAATCAGTTGTGGAGGCCAGGTCATTTGGTATATTTAAGGCAGAGATTGATAGGTTCTAGATTAGTCGGGGCTTCAAAGGTTTTGGAGAGAAGGCCGGTTAGTGGGCTTGAGTGATGGTGGGCCAGACTTCATGGGCTGAATAGCCTATTTCTTATGTCTTATGGTCTCATGGTTTAAGGTGGGGGGGGGGGGTTGCGAAGATTTAACAGGAACCTAAGTGGTACCATTTCTAAGTGGAGGGTGGTGGGTGTATAGAGGAGATGCTAGAGGAGATGGCTGAGGCAGGTACTATTGCAATAGTTAAGAAACATGGATAAAATAGGCTTGGATAGAACAGACCAAATGCAGGCATGGGATTTTTGGTCAGCATGAGCAAGTTGGGCTGAATGGCCTGTTCCCACGCTGTATGACTGACCCTTCCCTGACGGAACAGCATCAAGCAGGGAGGCACTTACTGAGGCTTAGGCAGCATTCCAACATACTGATCAATCTTGGGCAGTGGAGGGAGTTCAGCCTGGCCAATCTATGTTGTCCCTGGTGGACACCAACATCCACAGACTTGATGTAAGTGACCATAAATTATTTTGCAAAGATCAAGAATTTGTGAACTCTGTGAAAGAATATAGCTTCCACAAGCCCTTACATAAAATTGGTGAAATCCTGCTGCACAATATTGATTTAAAGGCACTTCTTCAGGCACTGAAGAACTTCTCGGCCACACTCTTGAGGATGGAGGGTCAATCAAACAGAAAAGAAAGCTTCAAGGGAGATGAGTCCACCTTGAATCTGTTGGAGTGAGAAATTATGTCATTTGGTATGAACTGGGAGACCAAGGGGGGTGGTGGTGGAAAGGTTTGTATTTCTGCCAGATTGCAATTAGCTTTATAAGAATGCTTTTCATTATTTCTTATTCTGGATCTATTTAATTTTGAATTTCCTTAGGCAGTCTCCCCCAGGAGTAAAGATGATTTAACACTCCAATTTTGTGGGTTCTGATATAAGGGATGAGGTGATCATGGGAGCTGCAGATCTTTCCATTCTGAGACAGCAAGTGTTTGATGGAAGGGCTGGGAGGATAGTTTGTAAGGTTGTGTCCTCCTTCCACCACGGGGCAATGCGCTCCCAGTGCCTGGCATCAAAGTTCTCGATGTCATTTCAGATGCATATGGGTGTACTTGGGCAGCGCGGGCTCATGGGCCGAAAGGGCCTGTTACTGTGCTGTTACTCAGAATTTTAAAAAATATATAAATTGGCTACACTGAGTAGGTACCATTGTTCATGTGAAAATACCAGTCTCCTGAAATGGACATTGTATCCAGGGTCCTGGTACAGAAAGAGGAAACAGCTCCTTGAAGAAATGACACATCCCCACTGACACAATTATGACATTTAAAAGTTGTTTGGAAGGAAATATGGATAGAAAGGGCTTGGAAAGATTTGGACTAAATTCAGGCAAATGGGATTAGCCCAGAATGCCAAGCTGGGTGTCATAAACAAGAAAGGCTAACTCTCTCTGACTCTCTGATGTTGATTTATTTATCCTTCCACTGCATTTGGAAGACTTGATAAATACAGCATTGGAGACTATTTTCTTATCAACTTGATACTGTTACACACCTGAGCCCCCACCCTCACTCCCCCTTCCCACCCCAAGCTGGCTGCAGTTTAAAACTCACCATGTTGAACAACTCTCTCTGGTCCATCCCTACACTCGTCTTCAGGCTGTGAGCTAAGGGTGATTCTGGTCAACGATGGATATTCTTTCTGATCATTTCTACCTGGCAAATGAGCATTGATAGACACATTTTTGAAGCACCTCACAAGTTTGAGTTTGGCACACGCTCTCTAATGTTGTGGGAAAAGATTGTCAGAATTCTAAACATTAGGCTTCTCACCTTTATCCTTATGGATATTACACTCCACCAGTACATTTGTAGTTTTGTTTGCTCTTTCCATAGATGGGCAGCCTTTGGACTAAGAATGGCCATAACCATTCATCGGAATTTCCACCTGAGAGTTTTGACCTGAAATGTTGACCATCTACTTTTACATTAACATTTATGTAGTTGTGGTGGTAAGAACAAGTTTGGAGGGTTCAAGAAGTAATAAGTCCTGGACACAAGTCAGTAGCAAACAAAATTTTTTATTTACAGACGGAGGAATTCGCAACAGGAAACACACTCATACACATAGACAAAGCAATGACATGCACATCGGATGCTGGTTAACCACTGATAACCACTCCTCCCAATAAATCACTGATAACACTGCAGAAGTAAGATTTTGTTTCCTGAAAACGTTTAGGCATATTTTACGGATTTTGGGCTTTAAAATTTTCCTATCATGTACTTTTTTTTAGCTATAACCTTTTTTTAATGATTTCTGGTCATATTTTAAGTCTACTTCAAGAATACAAAATCACGAACTGTAACATGTCATTGAAAACTCATTTTCTGCATACATACATGGACTTCTTCCCTCCTGATCTTGGTGCGGTCGCTGACAAACATTGTGAGAGATTTCACCAGGACATTGCGATCTTGGAATTGGGACAACTAGAATTCATCAATCCTGGCCGACTATTGTTGGACACTGAGATGAAAGGCATTAGGTGCTGAGTACAAATGAAAATCAACAGCAAAACAATTTCAGGTCGGTTGAACTAACACATTGTGTAGTGATTAAATGTGTTAAATTCAATAAAAGTTAATTTAATGTTTCTCTAACTTCCTATGTTATACAGCAAATCTGAAATTATCTTTATGATCAGCTTGAAATTGTCTATCATAGACCCCAATTTTTTTTTCAGGAAGCCAACCATTTGAAAAAAAGTTTGTTGTCCCATGTAATTGCAGCTCCAGACGATGAAGCAAGGGTTAAACATACATTAACCCCTCATCCCCCCCTCATCCCCCCCCCCCACCCCACACACACTAGCAGGCATAGCACACCAATTAGCAAAGGAACAAGTCTGATTACAATGTACAACAAGTGAGACACTACAGTCTCCTCCAGGTGCATGCCACTAAAAGACCCACCCTTTACCTACATATACCTCGCAACTGGTTCTCCAGGGTTGCCCACAGCCCCCTCTCAATCATTGTCCACAATCACCCGTGGCTCACAGCCTGGAGATGAGTGTAGGGATGGACCAGAGATAGTTGCTCCATGTGGTGGGTTTTAAACTGCAGTTAGCTTGGGGTGGGAAGGGGATGTGAGGGTGGGAGCCTTGACCTATGAGAACCAACTGCATGGTAGCCTCACTTGTGGGTGGATTTAACCCTTGATTGGCAATTGAGGTGACTTCCTACCTTTTTCCTGCAAGAGAGGTCAGGTAATCATCCGTTCAACAATAGTTTATGGCAGGCTGCTTAACAGTATGGATAAACAGAGGTGATCTTGGGCTCCAGGTCTATAAATCCCTCAAGGTTGCAGTGCAGCTTGATAGGGGGGTAAAGAAGCCTTATGATGTGCTGGCCTTCATTAGTCAGGATTATTTTCAGCAGCTGAAGTAATGTGCAGCTCTATAAAACTCTGGTCTGTCCACACTTGGAGTATTGCGTTCAGTTCTGGTCACCTCATTACAGGAACAATGTAGATGCTTATGAGTCGGTGCAGAGGAGATTCACCAGGATGTTGTCTACATTGGAGAATTTGTCTATGTTCTAAACAAGGTTGACAGAGTTAGGGATTTTCCCTTTGGAATGACAAAGGATGGGAGGTGACTCAATAGGTGCTGTTTATAAGATTATAGAGAAGCTAGATAAGGTGGACACCCAGTATCTTTGTCGCAGGACAATAACAAATACCAGAGCACATCTGTTTAAGGTCAGTGGAGGAAAGTTTCAGGGAGATGTCAGAAGTAAGTTTTTTTCCCATATGATTCAGGAGAGTGAATCCAAGGAAAGTATCCGGTCCGGATGGAGTAACCGGCCGAGCAGTAAGAATCTGTGCTGACCAACGTACCAAGGTATTCACAGATATCTTAAACATCTCACTCCGGCAGAGTGTGGTACCCACCTGTTTCAGGCAGGCCTCAATTGTACCGGTGCCCAAGAAGAGTGTAGTAACCCCCTGCCTTAATGACTATCGACCAGTAGCACTTACATCAACGGTGACCAAGTGTTTTGAAAGGCTGGTGATGAGGCATATCAGCTCCTGTCCGAACAGTGGCATGGATGTGTTCAAGTTCGCCTCCGGACCACAATCATAGATTGGAAAGAACATCTCCTCCACAATCTCCATCAGTACCAGAGCAGCACAGGGCTGCGTTCTTAGCCCTCTACATCTACGACTATGTAGTCTGTGCAACAACTACACCATCTATAAATTTGTTGATGATGTTGTGGTAGTGCTTTATATAAAAAGGGCAATGAGTCAGTATACAGAAGGGAGACTGAAATCTTTGCTAAATGGTGCAACAACAACAACCTTGCACTCAATGTCACTAAAACCAAGGAGCTGATTGTTGACTTCAGGAAGGGAAAACTAGAAGTGTACAATCCAGCAATCATTGAGGGATCAGAGATGGGGAGAGTGAGCCAATTCAAGTCCTTGGGAGTCACTATCTGGGAGGTTCTTTCCTGGACCCAACACACCAATGGCATCATGAAGAAAGCAAGACTCGCACCACGTTCAGGAACAGCTGCTACCCCTCCACCATCAAATTCCCCAATGATAAACTCAATCAGGAATTTTACTTTTGCACTTTATTGATTTTTTTTCCAGCCCTGTATTGCACAGTCAGTTTGTTTACATTTCTTTATTTGTTTGCATGTGCACTTTGAGTTAGTTTTTGTTTGCACTGCCAAAAAGTGGTAATCCTGCCTCCCCACAGAAAAAGGAATCTTAGGGTTGTATGTGGTGTCATGAATGTACACTGACAACAAATCCGAAACCTTTATAATGTGTCTGCAAACAATGTCACTTTTGAAATTCATGTCTATTTTCTCATTGAACCTTCTGAGAACTGATTTTAAATTTAAATTTAGACTCACAGCACGGTAACAGGCCATTTCGTCCCACGAGTCCGTGCTGCCCAATTTACACCCTATTAACCTGCACCACCAGTACGGTTTGAACAGTGGGAGGAAATCAGAGCCCCCAGGGAAAACCAACAGAGACACGAGGGAGATCGTACAAACTCCTTACAGACATCGCAGGACTTGAACCCCAATCCCAAACACTGGCGCTGCAAAGGTGTGATGTCATTGGACAGAAAAATATTTTTCTTTTGCCGTTGGTTCAAGAGAAATCACTGCTTCCATTATTCTGAAATGTTTCATGTCTTCCTTATATATAGGGATTGAAATAATATTGAAGAGCAAGTTACAAACCTTACATCCTTGATATATATTTGACTGCCAGATATGAGGGTAGAGATGGAGGCATGAACAGACTTACTCTCTGGTGAACACCTCTGCAGCAAACAAGACTTATTTGCATCATAAAGCATTATATCCAAAATTCTTTAATCCACTGCTTGTAATTGGCCAGGATCTGACTTGTTCCCTCAGATGATGCACCTGGTTTACATTGAGTGCCTGTATTAACCACAGGAAATGCGCAGAAAGCAACTAACAAGCTACTGCTGCCAGTTCTTTCACCCCTTTCCCAGGAGATCCATGTGCCGCCACAATTAGGCAGAGGGCCGAGGTAATGATTGTCATACTTCCTGCATCCTGGTCCGCACTTGTTCAGATTGCTCATATCTAGGATGACCATTACTATTTAATACTAATTGAATTGCACTCATGCTGTGAAGACCGGCTGAAACATACTCCTTGCATTAACTTCGCAGTAATTGCAATCGTTCCTCACTATTCTTGTTTCGTTTGATCCACTTCATCTCAAAAAAAAGCTCAAGTGATGTCGAAGGAAAGCTCGTGCCTTCCCTTCCTAACATATGTGTTCATTTTGAAGCTCCATCGACAAAATGAAATGAAGCCCTTCCCTGGAAACATTTCTCTTGATTTTAAACACTGTACAGAGGACAAAAAATTGTTCGGTATTGTTGACCCCAAGCTGCCATCTGTTTCCTGTCTCCCAGACAGACTTTGATTGGAATCTGTGGAACACTGGATCTGAGAGGCAGAGGGTGGGGGAGGGAGAGGGTGCAGTGAGTTAACACAGGCTTTTTTGAACTATTGCCCAGCCTTTATTTACAAAGCCAAAGCTATGGATGAGGGGTTTACATGCAGAGATGACTACAAATTAGTGTCATCATTCTCACAAACCCCCCCCGCCCCCCCGCCACTGCCTCCCTCCAACCCCATTTTCCAGCAAATGAGAAGGATGGAAAGGCAGGAGATTAAAAAAAAGAGGAAGCGGGCAAGAGGAGCTGGAACTAAGAATGCCCAGGGTTGGGGGGAGGGGGGGTGGCGGCGGAAAGAAAGCAAAACTCTTTTGATTCCCTCCACTGTTTTGGGCATTTATCACTCATCCTGGATATTAAAACACTTCCTTTTTTGGGTGTCTTGCTGTCTGGGCATTTCTAATGCAGTCCAAGTTCCCCTTAAGAACAATGAAGTCTTTTGAGTTTTGAAAATCCACTTCTGTTAAAAGGGAGAAGACCTTAACATCATCTTTCATCTAAACGAATTGAGGTGGCACTTGTGTTCCGGGTTCTCTTGGTCTGTGTACTTCTCCTGATTTATTCTCTTTGTTCCTGCCTGACTGGCCTCCTTCTTTGGGTCTGGCCTCTCAGAAAATTACCATCCCCCATCCACACTTCCTGTTTACACCACATTATTTCAAGTCAAATTCAAAGTCATAAAACCTCGGAACTACAGGGCACTACAACACATAGCAGGCCCTTCAGGCCATCTAGTCCATGCTGAACTATTTATTCCACCCAGATCATAATCCTCCATACCCCTCCTGTCCCTATTCATATTCAATCTTCTCTTACATGTTGAAATCAAAGCCATTTCCATCACCTCTGCTGCCAGCTCATTCCACAATCTCACCACTCTCTGAGGGAAAACGTTCCCCACCCCCCCCCCATGTTCCCCTTAAACATTTCACCTTTAATGGAAGGACGGTTAATGTAGTGGTTAGCGCCAGGGTTCTAATCCCATGCTGTCTGTAGGGAGTTTATACATTTTCCTCGTCGGCGTAGGTTTTCCCCGTGGGCTTCAGTTTCCTCCCACCGTTCAAAGATGTACTGGGAGTTGGGGGTAATTGGGTGTAATTGGGTGGCACTGACTCGTGGGCTGAAGGGCCTGTCTTCTTTCTTTGGCTTGGCTTCGCGGACGAAGATTTATGGAGGGGTATGTCCATGTCTGCTGTAGGCTCGTTGGTGACTGACAAGTCCGATGCGGGACAGGCAGGCACGGTTGCAGCGGTTGCAAGGGAAAATTGGTTGTTTGGGGTTGGGTGTTGGGTTTTTCCTCCTTTGTCTTTTGTCAGTGAGGTGGGCTCTGCGGTCTTCTTCAAATGAGGTTGCTGCCCGCCGAACTGTGAGGCGCCAAGATGCACGGTTGGAGGCGATACCATGCAGTATATCTAAATTAAAAGTAAATTACATTAAAAATGAATGCATGCCCTCTCGTTCTTGTTGCACCTAACCTCAGTTTCCCCTTAAATATTTTACTTTTCACCCTTAACCCACATCATCTCATTCTTATCATACCTAACCTCACAAGAAAAAGCTTGCTTGCATTTACTCCATCTATACCCCTTATAATTTTGTATACCTCTAACAAATCTCCCCTTACTCTCTGATGCCCCAGGGAATAAATCTCTAACCTATTCAACCTTTCCCTATAACTCAGCTCCTCAAATTTAGATTCAGATTTATTGTCAGAGTACATGCACCACATCATGTACTACCAAAAGAGTCTGGAAAAACAATCAACTGAAAAACCTCACAAAGATAAGCGTATACAGAGCCGTTGTCATACCCACACACCTGTTCGGCTCCGAATCATGGGTCCTCTACCGGCATCACCTACGGCTCCTAGAACGCTTCCACCAGCGTTGTCTCCGCTCCATCCTCAACATTCTTTGGAGCACCTTCATCCCTAACGTCGAAGTACTCGAGATGGCAGAGGTCGACAGCATCAAGTCCACGCTGCTGAAGATCCAGCTGCGCTGGGTGGGTCACGTCTCCAGAATGGAGGACCATCGCCTTCCCAAGATCGTGTTATATGGCGAGCTCTCCACTGGCCACCGTGACAGAGGTGCACCAAAGAAGAGGTACAAGGACTGCCTAAAGAAATCTCTTGGTGCCTGCCACATTGAGCACCGCCAGTGGGCTGATATTGCCTCAAACCGTGCATCTTGGCACCTCACAGTTCGGCAGGCAGCAACCTCCTTTGAAGAAAACCGCAGAGCCCACCTCACTGACAAAAGGCAAAGGAGGAAAAACCCAACACCCAACCCCAACCAACCAATTTTCCCCTGCAACCGCTGCAACCGTGTCTGCCTGTCCCGCATCGGACTTGTCAGCCACAAACGAGCCTGCAGCTGACGTGGACATTTACCCCCTCCATAAATCTTCGTCCGCAAAGCCAAGCCAAAGAAGTGTTAAAAAAAACTACTCAGCATAAACATGTAAACAGCAAAGAACTTAAAGAGATACTGAATGTAAATAAACTGACTGTTCAATACAGAGAGAATTAAAAAGAAAATAAAGTGCAAAACTAAGACTCATTAAATGAGTCTCTGATTGAGTTTGTCATTGAGGAGTCTGATAGCGAAGGGGTAGCAAATGTTCCTGAATCTGATGGTGCGAGTCTGGTGGCACCTATACCTCTTTTCCGATAGTAGCAACGAGAACAGGGTGTGTGCTGGGTGGTGTGGATCCTTGATGATGGCTGCTGGTCTCCGACGGCAACATTCCCTGTAGATGTTCTCGATGGTGGGGAGGGTTTCACCTGTGATGTTCTGGGCTGTGTCTACTACCTTTTGGAGGACTTTACGCTCAGGGGTATTGGTGTCGCCGTACCAGACCATGATGGAGCCGGTCAGCACACTTTCCATCACATATCTGTAGAAATTTGCCAGGGTTTCTGGTGTCATGCTGAACCTCCACAAACTCTTGAGGAAGCAGAGGCGCTGACGTGCTTTCTTCACGATGCCTTTTGTGGGTTAGGTCCAGGAAAGATCCTCTGAGATAGTGACTCCTTTTCCTTTTTCAATATTTTTATTAGATTTTATATAAGAATACATACAATAAAAGACTGATGCATAAAATGAAGCATCTGTAATAAAGTAAGCAAATTCACTATAATAGAACTTTTTTCATTATGCAACACTATTGATTCGAAGATAAAGTAAAAAAGAGAAGAAAAAAAAAACAAAAACAACCAAAATAATTTTTTAATCCAAATCCCACACCATTCCAAAATTGCATGGCTCATATAAAGTAAATTAAAAAGAGACACAAATCCACAAGAACCACTGATTATTTTATTATTATTACTTTAATCATTAAAGGGTTATGAAAATCATTCAAAAAGGAGCCCTAAAGATTTGAAAAATGTAAATTTAAAACAAGTTGAATATTTAATTTTCTCCAAATTTAAATATGGCATTATATCATGTAACCATTGACTATGAGTGGGTGGGACAGCATCTGTCCATCTGATCAAAATTATTCATCTTGTAATGAGAGGCAAAGGCTAATATATGACATTAAGTTGCAGACAATTTCACTACCTTCCCAAACAAGGCCATTAAAGGATCTCGTGTAAGATTTACATTAATGATTGTTGATAAAATACAGAAGACCCAGTATTTAACAAGGACCAACAAGTCCAGAACATACGAATTAGTGAACCGCCCTCATTCTTGCATCTGTCACAATAAGAGCTAATATTAGGATAAATACGAGCTAATTTAACTTTTGATGTACAAGCTCTATGCACAACTTTACATTGTAGCAATGAGTGATGGGTACAGAAAGATGATGTGTTATTTGAACTCTATTTTAAAATAGAGTTCAAATAACTTCCGAAATTGAAATATGGAAATCCTAGCTCCCATGTCTTTTTTTTATTTTTATGCAATGAAGCTTCCCTTGATTTCAGTGGTGTCTCGTATATACATATATATATATCAGATATCAACCTTTTCTGAGACAGTAATAGATTGTAAATTGTCTTCATAAAATTCATAACAGGAGCTTGAGAATGGAGAAAGTACCTAATCTGCAAGTACCTAAAAAACTGAGAATTTGGTCAATTAAATTTAGTAGAGATTTGCTCAAATGTAGCAAGATTATTATAGATAAATAAATCATAAAAACATTTAATACCTAATCTGGACAAACCTGAAAAGTTCATCAAAAAAGTAATTTGATGGAATAAGAGAATAGGACTAAAGAGATGAAACTTCTAGAGTCCAAAATGTTTTCTAAACTAGAACCAAATCCTAATTGTGTGTTTGACCACTGGATTATCAATCTTTTTATTAATAGGAAAAGGCAAAAGTGATCCAAATATTGAAACAATAGAAAATTTCTGAGTCTAATTCAACTCCAAATTATATTATTATTATAATATAACCAAAATATAATGTAATGAATATTGCCATCCCAATAATAGAATCTAAGGTAAAGCTAAACTTTCATTCTTTTTGAGATTTTGGAGATAAAGTTTATTTAAACAAGTCCATTTATTTTTCCAAATATATGATGATATAATAGAATCAAGTGAGTAAAAAAAAGGTTGAGGGGGGAAAATTGGAATAGCTTAAAAAAGATATAAAAATTTGGGTAAAATATTCATCTTAATAGCATTAATTCATCCAATTAAGGACATCGAAAGAGGAAACCACTGAGATAAATATTTATTCACTTGATTTAACAGATCTAAAAAAATTCCTTAAACAAATATTTGTGATTCTTAGTAATTGTTGCACCAAGGTATGTAAATTGTTTTTTTAGCAATCTTAAAAGGAAAAACAGTGTGTAAAGTGTCTGAAGTGTTCAAAAAGAATATTTCACTCTTGTAAATTTAATTTATATCCTGAAAATTGACCAAATTGATGGAGTAATGTTAATGAGGCAGGAATTGAAGAGTTAGGATCAGATACAAAAACCAACAGGTCATCAGCATAGAGAGAAACTTTATGGATCGATCCTCCCCTAAAATTCCAAAAATATCCTGAGATTCTCTAAAGGCAATAGCTAAAGGTTCTAAAGCCAAATTAAACAACAAAGGACTGAGAGGTCAACCCTGTCTGGTCCCATGATGAAGTTTAAAAGGTTTAGATTGTAAAGAATTGGTAAGAATAGAAGCAACCGAAGATAAATATAATAACTTAATACATGAAATAAATGTGGATCAAAATTAAACCTTTCTAATATTGCAAATAAGTATTCCCATTCAACTCTGTCAAAGGCTTTTTCAGCAGCTAGAGAAATAATGCATTTCATTGAAGAAACAAGAGGAGAATATATAATATTCAATAACTGGCAAATACTAAAATTAAAATAACCATTTTAATAAAACCCATCTGGTCCTCAGAAATAAGAAGAGGCAAAATATTTTCCAATCTGGTGGCCAAGATTTTGGACAAAATTTTTACATTGTCATCTCTGTTAAATTGGCCTGTAGGAGGCAGCCGATAAATCTTTAATTGTAAAACGTAGTTGGCAAATTCCCAGATTTAAAAGAGTCTGAAAATACTAAACATAAATAGGGTACCAGTATGTGAGAAAATGTTTTATTGAACTCAACAAGAAAGCTTTTGGGGCCTGGTGATTTGGCAGATTGTAATGACTTAAAAACTATTGTTAGCTCTTCCTGTGAAATAGGTTTTTATAACTAAAATTGTGTATCTAAAGAAAGTTGGTATTTTCAAGCTGTCCAGAAAATTTGTCATAGCGGTTCAATCACTGGGAAAGTCAGATTTATAAAGATTAGAATAATACTATCTAAAAGTATCATTAATTTCAACTACCATCATCTTTGTGACTCTCCATAATAAGATATATTTTAGCAGCTAAGCCTTTTAGCTGATTTGCCAAATGTTTACCAAAATAAAGAGAGTGCAGAGAAGGTTCACGAGAATGTTGACAGGATTTCAGGGTCTGAGTTACAGGGAAAGGTTGTGCAGACTGGGGCTTTTTTCTCTGGAGCGTAGAAGATTGAGAGGGGACTTGATAGAGGTGTTTAAGATTTTAAAAGGGACAGACAGAGTAAATGTGGATAGGCTTTTTCAATTAAGAAAGGGGGAGATTCAAACTAGAGGACATGGTTTAAGATTGAAGGGGGAAAATTATAAGGGGAACATGAGGAGAAATTTCTTTACGCAGAGGGTGGTAGGGATGTGGAATGAGCTTCCGGCAGACATGGTCGAGGCGGGATCATTGGTTACATTTAAGGAAAGACTGGATCGTTACATGGATAGGAGGGGACTAGAGGGGTATGGACCGGGTGCTGGTCAGTGGGACTAGGAGGGTGGGGATTTGCTACGGCATGGACTAGTAAGGCCGAACTGGCCTGTTCTGTGCTGTAAGTGGATATATGGTTATATGGTTATCACCATGAATGTAAAATTGTCTCTTGCTTTTCAAAAGACAAAACCAATATTGTGCTTGGTTTCAATAGGATAAGTCAAAAGCAGGTCATATTTAGTTTTAAGCTCAAGCCATGTTTTAAATGTCTCAGGTTTCAAAGTTAGGGCATATTGTTGGTCTAAATGCTTTTTTTGATTGATGAGTGCAAGCCTTTCACCATTATCCTCTTTTTTTCATTTCTACCGTATACGAGATAATTTGTCCTCTAACATAATCCTTAAAAAAATCCCAGGCAACTAAGTTTGAAACCTCTGGAGGAATTGATCTCAAAGAAAATACAATCTGTTCCTTCTGTAACAGAGTTCTGTGTTGTGTATTGGCCTATGTGTTGTGTGGTTTTATGTTTTAAAAAAATGGCAGTTTGCCTTAGAGAGCCAAGGTGAAGGTGGACTGCTGAGAGAGTGGGAGATGGACTGAGCATGTGCAGAAAATTAAATAAAAATTTCTGGACTTGGATGATAAACCACCACTGGATGGTGCTGTGGAGTGGAAGAAGGCCCAGAGCATGAGTCATGGTCTGGAGGACAGTTTAGAATGTTGGGATTTCAAAAAGGATTAACATTCCGAAGGCAGCCAGAAGGATCCGGACCAAGCCAGTTGTTCCTCTCTCTGCAAGCAACACAAGACAACTTTTGTGCTCTCTCTCAAAGATCTTTTGGCTTCACTTTACCAAACAAACTGAATTTTGTTTATGATCTTTGCTTCAGTTGAGATCGAAGTTTTGTGAGTCTTGTGTGTTTTTGTGTTTGTTTTGTGTCTAAGTTTTTCTGTGGGCTGGTGGGAAGTGTAGCTTAGACTTTGATTACATATGTTATATTTAGGCTGGGGAATTTATTAATTTTACACTGTTATAGAAATTTGCATAGCAACCAGTGGGCATTGTTATAAAGGGGGGGTTTTGATTTAAAATTTGAAGGTGAATTTTTTGTTAATAAAGTAATTGTTCATCTTTACCCCTGTGTAATATACCTTCTTTGTGGTTGCTGGTTTGATCTTGTAACACTTCATAAATTTCAAAAAAATCTGGATCATATAAAAATATAAATTAAAAGGCCAGTGTCTGGCAGATTGAAGTAAATCAGGAAAGCTCAATGATAGACCAACAGAGCATGGTCTGGAATTACAATAGATTCATATTTACATGCACAGATTTAAGCAATCAGTTATTTATCAGTAACATTAGATAAAAAGGAGTATTCCTTATCATTAGGATGGAGAAAAGACCATATATCTATAATGACACACTTTAGCAAGAAAGAGTGACGAATAGACCTAACTTATTTAATGCAGCTACTTTGAAAGATGAAGAATCCTTGAAAGGATCTAACCAGCAGTTAAAGTCTCCACCCATTAACAAAGAATACAAGTTTAAATCCAGGAAAGGAAGAAAAAGAAACATTCAAAAAATCCAGATCTTCAACATTAGGGCCATAAACATTAGTGAAGGCAATTATTCTATTAGATCATTTCCCAAAAACAATGTGAAAACATCTATTAGAATCAGAAACAACACTGTGCTGAACAAATGAGATAGATTGGTCAATTAAAATCGAAACTCCTCTAGACTTGGCTATGAAAGATGCGTGAAAGTGTTTCCCCTCTCCAGCATCAAAAAAGGCACAAAGTGTCATTCAAATCAAATGTGTTTCTTGTAAAAATATGATATCAGCTTTAAACTTTTTAATGTGAATAAATATTTTCTTGCCTTTGACAGGATGATTTAACCCATGAACATTCCAACTAACTATATGCATGTTAACTAAATTAAAAGCAGAAGTACTTGAAAAGAAAATTCATAAAATATCCAATTAACTCTATTTAGCCATGAGACTGGAAAAGTTTGACAAGGAAAATAATGTAGATAACAATGAATCACCATAGCAACTTTGAAAAAGAATCCAAAACCAAACCCTCTATTCCCCCCACCCCCCAAAGCTATCCCAAGGTATAGCAAGCTAAAATCCTAACTCTTCTTTGAAAGCAACACTCCTTAGCTGAATGCAAATATAGTGGCTTCCTAGCATATTCATGCAAACAAATAAATAATTGTAAACAGATAACTAATGTAAACAAACTGACTATAAATACAGAGAGAATTTTTTTAAATCTAAGGGCAAAAGTAAGAGTCCTTAAATGAGTCTATGATTGAGTTTGTTGTTGAGGAGTCTGATGGTGGAGGGGTAGTACCTGTTCCTGAACCTGGTGGTGCAAATCTTGTGACACTTATACCTTTTTCCTGATGGTATCAACAAGAACAGAGCATGTGCTGGGTGGTGTGGATCCTTGATGATTGCTGCTGCTCTCTGATAGCAGTTTTCATTGTAGATGTTCTCAGTGGTGGGGATAGTATTGCCTGCAATGTTCTGGGCTGTGTCCACAACCTTTTGCAAGGCTCCATACCAGTCCATGATGCAGCCAGACACACACTTTCCACCACACATCTGTAGAAATTCAAAGCCAGACAGAGTAAGGGTAGAAGATTCCTGACCCTGTACAACATTAACAAACACCAGTGGGCTTTTTCTAATAGTTGCAGTAGTTTCATGGTTACAGATACCAAGGTTTTAATTGGCTGCAAAGCATTTTGCAATTTCCTGAAATGGAGAGGATAGATACAACATAAATACAAGCATTCCTTTCTTTATACTAAGCCTGAGATCAAAGCTGCATGGATTTCTCCAGACTAAATTATAACCACATACCACCAGTGCTTTACTCTGCAACAAATGTATCCATACTATGACTGAGCCATCAATCCTATAGCTTTATTCTTACTTTGTAAGTTTTTTTTAACCAAAAATAGACTTTATTCACAAATTATTTACAAAAGGAAAACTGTTCATGATGCTTCCCACCTTTGGTTTTGTATCCATACGTTTCCATCACTATATGTTGTTATATTCATTTTTATTTACAACATTACCACCATTGTAGCACGTCATTACTCTCTCCTCTGTTATTTAAGGTGTTCCCCTCAAAAGCCTGGTAATGGAATGATTCTAGACTGTGTCCTTCCCCACAGTGCTGACGTGTTGGCTGCCCCAAGCCTCAGTACATCCCTCAGCACGTACCCCTGCTGCCTGGAATGCTCCAGTCGGTAGCATTCCCTCACCGACATCTCCATGTGCTGAAAGACCAACAGGTTTTGGGCAGACCAAAGTGCATCTTTCAATGAGTCGATAGCCTTCCAGCAGTTCTGGAAGACTGACTCTGTGTGCACCCCGGAAACAGCCTGTAAATCAGAAAATCCTCTGAAACTCTGCTGCTGGCTGTGAACCATGACCAGGTCTCTTCCATCCTTCTCCACACCCCCTTAGCAAATCTGCATTCTCCACCTCACTGCAGTCATCTCGGGGACAATTTGCATTGTGATGATGTTCTGGTTGAACAAGAAGGATCTGACTGGGAGTGCTTCTCTCACCACCAGCCAGGTCAAGTCCAGATTTTTGTTTGTGAGCACTGGTAATTGAGCATTCTGCCAGATGAACTGGACGGTCTGCTCCAGGAACCACCTCACCGTGTTCATCTCATCTCTCAGTGTGTGCAGGACATTCTGTGCTGACCAGCAGCTGATGGCCTTGTGTCAAAGGTGTTTGCCTGGAAAGACTTTAAGTCCAGCTGACAGAGGTATTCTGCAGTAACAAAGCCATGCCCATCCTTCGCCACACCTGGGACAGGTAGAACCACAGCACATGGCAGCACTTTGTGCCCTTGTACTTGGGTTCCATGCATAGCCTAATGCAGCCAGACACACAGGGGGTTATCAGGATGATAACATTGTTTACGCTCTTGTCCCACATTGTCTGGCAACTTGTAACCAGTCCCTTTCCATCTTGGATCCCCATGTGAACCTACTTTATTAAGCATCTTTCCAAAATCAATTTGGGCAATACCAATTATACCTTCAATTTTTAACTCAGATGTATGTACAAAACAGTTAATCATTTGCTTATTAACTCATTTAAAGGGTGATCAATTTTATATCAGAAACATGGACAAAAGGAATGGGAGTCGTACAACTGGCCCTTTTTAGCCCATTCTGCTATTCAAATTTGATCATGGCTACCAAAAGAAATTCAATACCCTGTTCCAGCTTTCTCCCCAGATCCTTTGAACCCTCTCTATAGAATTAGTGCAGATGGGAAAACTCATTAGCATATTGCCCTCAAGGGCCAGTATCTATATCCTGATGACTTGGCCCAATTTGGGTTCATGGTAGACCCATCACTTATGAACAAAACCTGAGGATTAGCAGGTAGATATGGGTCTCCTTCAGGCCAGTGAGAGGGTCCAGAGGGGCAATGTTTTCACTCAGTCAATGGTCCATTCCTGCAATGAGCTGTCAGAGGAATCTATACAAATGGAAGGGAGAAGAAGGATATAGATCAAATGCAGGCAAATGGGACTAGTCCAGAATGCCAACCTGGTCAGCATGGACAAGTTGTGCCAAAGGCCCTATTCCAAGCAGAATGACTCAATGGTGCTGACCTTCCTCCAGCTTAATTACTGAAGGAAATTATAAGGAAGAACCCCACTGAAGGTAACATTAAAGATCTGATTTGACAAAATTATCATGGGTTAATTTCTGGATGTAGATTTATGCACAAAATGGTATATTAAAGTCTTCCTTAATTACTTTTAACAGATTCACATTGATTCCAGTTCTGAATAAATCAATGTTATCCATGGATAATGTGCATTGGAGATTTGAATGTGAAAATGAAACCAAATTGAAAGAAGTGAGGGAGAGATGGGGATAGGAAGTATAAAGGAAATACTTTGATAGCTGGTTGCTCAGGATGTGGGGCAAGTGCGTGTGAACATTTACCTAGTCGACAATGTTGACAGAAAGGTTAAGGCAAATCTTTGAAGTCCTTTGGAAGAAATCTTAAATATTTGTCAGCTTTTGGCAGGCTGAAGAACCATCAAATGAAGATTGCAAATATTAAAAAGGAAGATATTGCTGGGCATTTTCTCCCTGGAGTGAGAAGATCCAAGAAGTCGTGCACCTTAAAACACTACAAGCAACCTACAAGTGAGTAAGGCTGTATCATTATCCATCCATCAAAGTTTCACCCCTTCTTCTACAACCTCAGGCTGTTTCTGAAATGATCCCACATTTTTCATTTATATTCCTGGGAGTCTAAAATTCAGAGTGGCATTCCTCAACCAAAATAATATGAAGAAATTTCTTTTTTTTGTTTTAGATGTTTATTATCTTCAGTTTAAACTTACGTGACTGTTTCAGGGTATTAGGTATTCCCAAGTCACACATCATGTTAAAATCATTGTCTCCAGTGCTGCGAAAGAACCTATTTTCTGTACATTCTCTGCAGGATATATTATGTGCATTGTATGTTCACTTAGTCATCTCAACCCAACCTGCCAACTAAATGTTACTGTCAGTTTTCTTCCTCAAGAATTAGCTGCATAGCCGATTTTCCCTAGAAACTGCAGCTCACCACTGTCACAAGAGTATTTATAACATCTATAATATGTAGATGGGTCACAGAAGCAAGGGTTGTCATGGCAGTAGGGAACTTAATTTGTTCATCCATCTCTCATGCTCCCAGTGGATTTTGCCATTAATTATTTCCAGTTGCAAAGTTCTCTGGATGACTAACTATAAAAGAGAAATGTCCCTTTTAATAATAATGCAAAGCAACTTCAATGGTGGTCAATTAACTTGTTGGTGCAATTGTTTGAATGTTGCAGAGTGATTATAATGTAACTGCAGCAAATTAATTTTGTAAATTTTAATTAATTTTTTTTAATTTAGTCATACAGTGCAGTAACAGGCTATTTTGGCCCATGAGTCTGTGCCGACCAATTTACACCCTATTAACCTACACCCCTGGTATTTTTAAAATGGTGGGAGAAAACCGGAGCACCTGGAGAAAATCCATGCAGACTCAGGGAGAACGTACCAACTCCTTACAGATAGTGTGAGATTCGAACACCGGTCCTGATTGCTGGTGCTGTAAAGGCGTTGCTCTAACTACTACACCAATCGTGCCACCCTGTAGAATACATGTACTGTAGAATACTGTGGTTTAATGCTCAGTTGATTGGCATTTGTGAAATGTGTTCCTTAAATCAATGGAAATGCTCAGAGATATACACATATACAGGTGTAGAAATTGAGTTTTACAGCACTAAAGCAGGCCTATCAGTCAATCTTGACTATGTTGACCAAGTTGTCAATCTAAGCTCGTCCCATTTGGTCAAAATCCCACTAAACGTTTCTTGTCCATTTACGAGTATTAATGTATTTTACTCATTATAATTATACTTAACTCTACCACTTCCTTCAGCAGCTTATTCCATTCATCCACCACCTTTTAAATTTTTTCCCTTCTCACCTTAATTCTATGTCATCTGTTTTTAGATTATCCTACTCTTGGAAAATGACTGTCAGTATCCCCTGTGGTTTTATAAATAGAGAGGTCTCCCTCAGCTTCCTATGCTCAAGGGGAAAAAGTACTTGTATATCCAGCTAATCTCCAAACAATCTCTTTCTGCACTCTGGTTGAGTACAATTTTGGAAGTATTTATTCACATTCAGCATTATGTGTTGGTGTTTTCATTAACAGTTAAAGAGATGGAGGTATTGCAAGATTAGACAAATTAGGGTTCAGGACACGCTCAAGAAGCGTGAACAAGTTCAAGTTTATTATAATCTGATTGTAGGTATCTTTTCTTTGGCTTGGCTTCACGGACGAAGATTTATGGAGGGGTATGTCCACGTCTGCTGCAGGTTCGTTGGTGACTGACAAGTCCGATGTGGGACAGGCAGGCACGGTTGCAGCGGTTGCAAGGGAAAATTGGTTGGTTGGGGTTGGGTTTTGGGTTTTTCCTCCTTTGTCTTTTGTCAGTGAGGTGGGCTCTGCGGTCTTCTTCAAAGGAGGTTGCAGCCCACCGAACTGTGAGGCACCAAGATGCACAGTTGGAGGCAATATCAGCCCACTGGCGGTGGTCAATGTGGCAGGCACCAAGAGATTTCTTTAAGCAGTCCTTGTACCTCTTCTTTGGTGCACCTCTGTCTCGGTGGCCAGTCAAGAGCTCGCCATATAACACGATCTTGGGAAGGCGATGGTCCTCCATTCTGGAGACGTGACCTACCCAGCGCAGTTGAGTCTTCAGCAGCATGGATTCGATGCTTGCGGACTCTGCCAGCTCGAGTACTTTGATGTTGGTGATGAAGTCGTATACAACCTGACAAAACAGCGTACCTCCAGTTGATGGTACACACACAAAAACACATAATACTCAGTACATCATTATCTCAGTTAGGAATTTAATTAGGAGTTTAACTCTACATATTTGGGGCAGAGGCAAGGAAAGACTCCGTAGGAGAGAAGTTCCACAAAGTCAGGGGAAGTAGTTAGGTTGGTAAATTTCAAATTGACCCAAAACAACTTTAATAATTGGGCAGACCCCAATCAGTGCAGGTCGGCAACATCACCTACTCATCACTGAACAGGGGCACCCAAAGCCTGCATGCTTGGTCCTCTACTGAACTCCCTGCACACCCATAATTGTTCAGCTAAGTTCAGCTCCACCTCAATCAACAAATTTGCAGATGACACCTCCACTGTTACCAAGTAACTGGAAAGGATGAGTCAGAACATTGGATGGAGATCGTGAACCTGGTTGAGTGGTGCCAGAACAACAATCTTGCTCTCAACATCACCAAATTCAGGGAGCTTTTTGTTGATTTTGGGAAGAAGAGGTCAATGGATCATGTGCCCATCTGCATTTATGGGAAGGAGGTGTGTTACGAGCCTAAAGGACCCTAAAACCCAGCAGCAATAGGCATTCACCAAGACAAGTGGTTTTTAAAACAGACATTATTTTTAATCAAATTTAAAATTAAAATAGAATCAAATTTTAACTTAACTTTATACTTAACTTACCCAAATTAACCCCCTTCTAATACTAAGTGCACATGTATGTAATGTGTGTGTAAATTTAAGAAAAGTTCTTTGGTTCACAGTTCAATCTTGCTTCTCCTTCTTCCAAGTTCTCTGGATGCAGGCAATTCTTAAACTGTGTACAGAATTTAACATGTATAAAGTTCACCCGGCTTTGGTGCTCAAAAGGTAAATGTTTACCTTTCAGGAAGGTTCTTGTAGGGTTTGCAGAGAGAGATTTGTTGTTCCAGGATTTCCACAACTGAGGTATCACCATTAGTCACCTCAAGGTCTCGCTGATGAAACTTGCCCCATCAGGGTTTTCCAGGTGGTATCCTCTTTCTTTCAAGTTACGACAGAGCTCCTTCTGTTCCTCTTATTCCAAGAGAAACATCAGACAGATAGCACTTCCAGCCATCCACTGCTTTGGAACTTTTCATCAGTTTCAACCAGCTCTTCCTGGCTTGTACTGTTCAGCTGCTTTTCAGTGTCACACACAAGCTGACTGAGAGAACTTGTTACTTCTCTCTCTCTCTAACTGAGACTTTCAGCAAGCCCATGTGACTTCTTCACTTGCAAAACCCTTACCTTCTTCAGCAAACAACACGAGTTATCCTTCTGCTCAAGTTGTTCTCTTAGATAAACAAAACCCAGGAGTGACCTTCCTGTAAGCACCCTGCAGAAAGGTACTTGTAGCCAGCTTGTCTCCAGTTCCAAACATTTTATGACGTCAGTTCAATTAGCACCTACTTGTGAAATGTGCTTATATTCTCCAGAGATCTACTGTATTTCTTCAGTCTTTCAAATAAGATCGGTTTTAAAATGTGTGTATGCTCTAAATCTTACCAAATTCTCCTCAAATATTACAAAATCCTCCCAAATTATTAATCCATTACAGGTGGAGAGCCAGACCTTCACGTTCATGGGAGTCCATATTTCAGAAGACCTCTCCTGGGGAAAGCATGTCAAGGCAATAGTGTAGAAGGCACACCAACACCTCTAAGTTCAATGAAATCTGCTGAAGAGTTTCAGCATGTTATTGAATACTATGTCAAACATCTACAGGTTGGGGTCACATGATGCAAAGAGGAAGTGAAACCCAGGAGCTCCCAGATCCATAAGGAAGAAAAACCTAGAAATATATCAAAAGAACTATCAAAATACTCACCAGTGGTGTTGAAAGATGACAACAGTAAGAAGAATAAAACAGCCACCAAAAGTATCAAAGAATCAGCTCCGATGCCAGGGGATCAACCTTATGCGCCTCTTGACAAAGAAAATGGTTGATCCACTCGAGGCCCGCTGCGGAGGACCACGTAGGAATGGAGGTGCAGCCTGTGCAGCCCCCTCCCCACAGGAAGGCCAAGGTAAAGCCAGTCCAAGGAAGGGAAGCAACATCACCCCAGACAGGAAAGCCCAGTGGATCGGCCCGGAGTGCAGGAGGGGCTCAGGGTCCCCCTCCCTCAGAGTGAACATCAGGATGGGCGCTCTTATGCTGGGTGCCACGGATGTGTGGCTGCCGGCAGCAGAGGGACTGAGTGGCCAGAATGTGTGGAGAGGGTGTCAAGTGGGAGAGCGGCGGACTCAAGGCGATCCAGCATCGGGTCAGGTGGCACAGCAAGCATCAGCAATGGGAGCGGCGATGACAGCAACTGCAACAGAAGTGGCAGCAGTCAAAATGGAGGATGGGAGGATCAACATGAAGCTAGGAGGCCAGGGAAGGACTCTGTCAGAGCAAAGGGAGAAGGATGGATCAGGCCCCTCTATGCATGATTTGTTGGAGGCCATGGGACTTATGGAGAGAGGAGAACTGAGGAAATGACTAGAAAATTGGATAAAATGCAAGGGCCCCCCCGTCCTCACAGGGAGAATGGCAGAAGTAGAAGACAGAGTGAGTACAAATAAGGACAGAATAAGCAGAGTGGAGAATCAATTGGATGTGTTAGTAAGGGAGAGGGAACGTATCTGGGATAAAATGGATGCCCTGGAAAATTATTCCTGTAGGATTGATGGAGGACATTGAGGGGAAAAACCCTATGGGCTTTTCCAGAGTTGGATCCCCAAAGTGCTGGGTAGAGGCATATTGGGAGAGAATGTGGAGGTGGAGAGGGCACCCCTTCCAAAACTGGGCCCTGGGCAGAAACCCCGTTTGGTCCTGGTAAAGCTACTGAGTCACCAGGCCAGGGAAAAGATTTTGGGGGTGGCAGCAGTAGCTGGTGCGAGAAGGAGGGGGGTGGGCGATGGAACTAGATGGGTATAAAGTATTTATCTATCCCGATATCAGTGCAGCATTAAAGTGTAGAAAAGAATTTGAAGCAGTCAAAAGACTGGTGAAACAGAAGGCACCCAGCCACTCTGAAAGTGGTACTGCCGGTGGGGGGGGAGGGGTGGGAGAAGGTTTTTTGAGGACCTGGGAAAGGTAAAGCAATTTGCCAAGGAACTGCCAGCACTTGGGGGGGGGGGGGGGGGGAAATAAAAATGACGATTAATGTATCTTACCATAAACAATGGCTGCAAAATGTTAAGTATCTTGATGTAAATATTGGGTTTATGAAAATGTATTGGAAATGAGAAATGGGAAAGGATCTGAGAGGACTGTGGGGTGAGGGTGGAGGAGGAAGATTAAAGGAAGAGATGTAGACTACACAGACTGAACAATAGAGGGAAAAGGAAATGGCATGGGAGAGGCAATCGCCATGGGGACAAGGATGGGGGGTAGGATCATGGAACATGTGGAGGGTTGGGGTTTGTTGTTGAACTATGTGTTGACTTTGTCTTTGCCCTTTTTCTCTTTTTAGATTTTTCAGGGATTTGTCGTGGAACCAGTGGGTGGGTCCTAACAGTTAAGGATGAAGGATTGGGTGGTTGTCATACGGGGGGAGAATACCGGAGCAGCATGATCACGGGTGAAATCACTGAGGCAATAGCCAACTGTACAAAATATATTATTTATTGGAGCGTAGAAGGGGGATTTGATAGAGGTATTTAAAATTATGAGGGGGATAGATAAAGTAGATGTGAATAGACTCTTCCCCTTGAGGGTAGGTGAGATTGGAATGCGGGGTCATATGTTAAGGGTTAAAGAGCAAAAGTTTAGAAGTAACATGAGAGGGAGCTTCTTCACTCAGAGTGGAATGTCCTTCTGGAAGAGGTGGTTGCAGCAGGGTCAATTTTGACATTTAAGAGAAGGTTGGATATGAGCATGGATGTGAGGGGATTGGAGGATTATGGACAGGGAGCAGGTAGGTGGGTCTAGAGGAGATCACTTAAATCGGTGCAGACTAGAGGGGCTGAGATGGCCTGTTTCCGTACTGTAATTGTTATATGGTTATATGGATTAAATGGAATGGTGAAGAGGAAAAGAGTCCTGGCACACAAGAAAATTGGAAATGGATATAGCTTTCCTTCAGGAAACATATTTAATAGAACGTGAACACCAAAAACTGAAGAGAGGATGGGTGGACCAGGTAATAGTGTCATCCTTTAATTCTAAGGCAAAGGGAGGGAGGGGTGATGATCTTGGTAGGAAGAAACATTCTGGTATCGGTGGCCATGGATATAGCAGGAAGATTTGTAATGATGTACTGCTGGATATATTCAGAATCCTGGATCTTATTGAACATATATGTCCCTAATTGAGATGCTGAGAAATTTATACAAGATATTTTCCTGAAAATGGTGGAGGGAAGAGAATTTTTTGTCTGGATTCAGACTTGGATAAGTCATTGAGAAGGATAACTAAGGTCAGGGAAGCTAAAACTATCCAGACCTTTATAAAAGAGCTGATTTAATGGATGCATGGAGATAACAGCATTCAACAGAAAGGGATTATTCCTTTTATTCGAAACAGCATGACTCCTACACCAGGATAGATTTATTCTTGGCGTCAGCCCAAATAGAGCGTAGGATCATGGAAACCAAGTACATGGCAAGACTTTTGTCAGACATTCCCCTTTGATGTTGACAATTGCAATGCCAGATAAACAGGAGATGGTGTACAGATAGCGCCTTAATCCATTGTCATTGTAGAAGCCAGAGTTTTACTGCTTTATTAGAACACATGTTCTGTGAGGCCAGCTGTAATTCACCTGTGAACAAATTCCTTCTTTGGGACACTCTCAAGGCATACTTGAGAGGTCAAATAATTGGTTATACAAAAGCCATTAAAAGAGAATATTTAAGGGAGGTAGAGGAATTGGAACAAGAGATTGCAGACTTGGAAGAAAACTTCCAAAATTCGGACTCAGAAGAAAAATATCAGGTTCTTTCAAATTAAAAAAACTTAAATATAATATATTCCAAACATATACGATGGAGAGGGCCATATTAAGATCGAGGCAGAAATATTACGAGCTGGGGAATGAGCCCATAGAGTCCTCTCCTGACAGCTGAGGGCAGAGCAGGCCTCAAGAACAATTAATGCAGTTCAGACAGGGGACGACAGGATATCAACCAAGCCGATGGAGATAAATGAAACCTTCAGACAATTTTATGAAAAATTATATGTCAGAATCATTGGGGAAGCCTGAGAAAATAGATGAATTCCTGTCAAAATTAGAGTTACCAAATTAGGTCAGGAAGATCAGGAGGGATTGAATGCCCCTTCACGGAAGAAGAAATAGAAGAAGCATTGAATCTGTTACAAGCTGGTAAGTCTCGGGAGGAGGATGGGCTCACCCCTGAGTTTTACAGAGAATTCAAATATCTCCTGATGCCCATCTTTATGGTGGATCAGGCAGTTGAAACCCATACAGTCCCAGAATCTTTTTCAATGGCAATTATTACAGTGATTCTTAAAAACAATAGGGACCCATTGAAACTGTCTTCTTATGGACCTGTTTCAATGCTGAATACAGACTATAAGATACTTACAAATGCTCTGCGAAATAGATTAGCGAAGCATTTGCTGAAGCTAACAAATGTAAACCAAGCGGGCTTTGTGCAAAAGAGGCAGGCTGCAGATAACGTAAGCAGACTGCTGAATATCATACACCTGGAACAGTTAAGGAATGAGTGTAGCCATGGTCCTGGATTCTGAGAAGCCATTTGATAGGCTAAAGTGGGACCCTGTTTAAGTTACTGGAGAAATTGGGGCTGGGGCCAACTTTTATAAATTGGATTAGGCCGCTGCACCACGTGCCCAAGGCTAAAGTTGTGACCAATGGGCAAATGTGTCCAGCCTTCCCACTATTGAGATCTAGTAGACAGGGGTGTCCATTGTCTCCAGCTCTATTCATAAAACCATTGGCTGAAGCCATACAATGGGATCCAGACATCAAGGGGTTCAGAGTGGGCCGGGAAGAGCATAAAATCAACCTACTTGCAGATGATGTGATGATATATCTGACAGACCCAGCAAGTTTGTGGACCAAGCTTCCCTCTACCCTAGAGAAATATGGGAAAGTCTCCAGGTACAAGATTAATTGGGACAAGAATGAAATTATGCCATTTAAAAATGGGTATCAAGTGCCTGGGAGTCAGGGTGGATAATAATCTGCAAATTTTATATCAACTAAATTGTACCCCTTTGCTCAAAGAAAATTGAGGAGGCCTAAACAGATGGATGACCCTTTCCATCACGTTGGTGGGCAGGGTCAATTGTATCAAGATGAATGTGTTGCAAGGCTTCAGAACCTCTTCCAGACTTTGCTTGAGACATTGCCCTGAAGATTCTTTCAGAATATTAATTCACAGGTAAATACGTTCATTTAGAACAGGAGGGGGGGGCCAGGGTCTCCATGCAGAAATTAACTTGAGATTCCTGTCTGGGCGGACTGAGATTACCAGACTTAAAAAAATACTATTGAGCAGCACAGTCAAGGTATATGGCCTCACTCTTTGAGGGAGGAGGTATACCATCCTGGGCACAAATTTGTCTGCACACGATAGGTGAGAAGATAGCAGAAGACTTTATTTATAAATGGGACTCTAAATTGCAATCTGGCGACAAAGACAACCCCTTATTAAAACATACTCTTTATGTGTGAAACAAGATTAATCAATGCATTGGACTTAAAGTGGGACTGTCTTCAAAAGCACCCCTGACTCAGAATGGCTTAATACCATGGACAATTGTTAACAAGATCCTGGACACCTGGTGCCAGAAAGAGGGATGAGGTGAATCATGGATTGTGATGAGAGGAGGGAGCTTATGTCATTTGAACAGCTTTGTGATGCACTGCTGCAGCAGTAAGCAGACATAAAACTCGAGAAAGACTGTACAACAGGCTTTATTCAGTTTAAAGTCTCTGCTACAGTGGTAGCTGTACTGGTGACTCCTAAGTGACTGGCTCGGGAGGGGTCGGCTGATTGACAGCCAGCCAGGTGTGGTCTGTCCTTCAGTGATCTTCCTGCAGGTACAGAGATCGCCCCCTGCAGTAGGCTAGTGGTGTATCACCACAAGCTTTAAATTAAGTATGATTTGTGAAACAGGACATTCTTTTGCTATCTTCAGTTAAGGTCTTTTTTTCAGGGACAAATTAGGTCAATTTACAGTGTGCAGTGGCATGAAGGCCCTGAATCGAAAGGGGAGCATGCCTAAGTTTATTGCGGCAATGTACTTCTTATTCCAAGAAGAAAGCCCGAGCCAGGTCTTCATAAATCTAGGCAAAGGTGGAAATCAGACTTAGGTGTAATGATAGATGAATCAGATGAATCGTGCTAGTCAGATCTGTGTCGTGAAAGCACAACCACAATTATTAACAGTCAATACAGGCTGGTGCAGTATATTTTCTACACCAGTTGTACTATACACCACAGAAAATGAACAAGGCTAAGCCAGAAATTTCAGATCAATGTTTCAGGTGCAGCATAGAGGTGGGAACCTTTGTGCACTTATCCTGGTCATGCTTCAAGGTGAGGCCCATTTAGGTAGAAAAAGGCCAAGTTCTAGAAAAAAATAATTGGAAAAGAATTTCCACAGGACCCAGAGTTCCTGTTGGGAAGCAAACCAGGCTGTGATGCAACCTGTAGATTTTTTTTAATATATATTTTATTTACTTTTCCGTAAGAGTTTTTTGTGTGTAATTGTTTTGTTTTACTTTTTGGTCTGTAAGTCCCTGATATGTCTGGAAGGTAAAGGGACACTGTAAAATGCTACGGAATAGGGGACGAGGAGACATTTATTGATGATGTTTCTCATTTCTCTTTTCAGGGTAATTGTCTATTTAATTTTGTCTGGATATATTAATTGGGATAAGGGAGGGGGGACGGGGGGAAATATTGGACTCGATGGTGAAGCTCGTATATAATTGAAAAATATAGTGTGTTTTTATTATTATGGATTATTATGGATGGTTGATACTGTTTGAGTTTGAAAAATTGTAAATAAATATTCCAAAAAAAAACATCCACAGGTTGCATCACAGCCTGGTTTGGGAATAAAAATGCCCAGGAATGCAGAAGGCTACAGAAGGTAGCAAACATCACATCACAGGCTCTGACCTCCCATCCATTGAAGACACCTATGGGAGTCACAGTCTCAAGGCAGTTAATATCATAAAGGATCCTATCCCCTGGTTGCAATCTCTTCTCACTGCAACCTTCAGGCAGAAGGTACAGAAGCCTAAAAATCAGCACCACTAAGGTTCAAGAACAGTTTCTTTCCAACAGCCATCAGAATCTTCAGCCTCCCCTTATAACACTAAGTGTGGATTGCCACACTTACACTATTATGTCTCTTGTTGCACTAGGATTATTGTGAATATTTCTTATTTACCATGTACTTATTGTCTCTTTTAATTTAACTACCAGAATTTTCATTAGAAATAACTGTTTGGCTGCAACAAGTAAGAATTTTGGACATACATACATATGTACGACAATACCATCATCTGGACCTAAATGCCAAACTACATTCATGCTGTGTCCACAGGTCTGTGTGCTCCTCATGCAAGTTCACATGCAATTTTAGGAAGTATCTATAAGGTGAGATTGGATAGGCTCACTGGAATGAAGGAGGCTTATAGTGGGTTACAAAATAACGAGGGGCATGCTTTGGATAGATAATTCAAATTTTTTTAGTAGGACAGTGGAGTCTACAATCAGTTCATGTAGACTCTGGTTGTAGAGAGTACAGGTGAAGGGTTGGAGGAGAGAAAATTAAAAGTGTTCTGTGGGGTGGTCAATATCTGGAAAAAGCTGCCAGAGGCCCATACCATGACAACATTTGGACAGGCACTTGGATAGGAAGGCGATAGAGGGAAGTGGCCTTAATCTGGGCATATGGAATGATTGCAGACAGACATCACAGTTGACATGGACAGGTTTTACTAATAGGGCCCATTTCTATGATGCACGATTCTATGATTCCAACTCAAGTTCAAGTTCAGGTTTATCATCACATATACCAAGGTGCGGTAATAAAGTCTGTTTGATGCTCATCCTATTTAGAATACAGTAAGTAAGACACAATACAGAGTTCTCCCCGCCTACTTCCACATCCATGATTCTCCACCCCCAAATACAGATCCCTTCTCCCACTTTAAACCTCCTTCCTCCTCTTGTACACCTTGTTCTGATTTTCTGCCTGCTCTGAACCTTTATATTTCCAACTACTGATGTGACATCAACTGTATCAACTTCACTACACCCCTCACTCATTCTAATGTCACCCTCTCAGAACGCCTAGCCCTCCACTCTCTCCACACCAATCCGAGCCTCACCATCAAACCTGCAGACAAAAGTGATGCTGTTGTGGTCTGGCACACTGACCTCTATCTGGCCGAAGCCAGACAATAACTCTTAGACACCTCCTCCTACTTACCCCTCCAACAGGATCCCACCAAACAACTATATTCTGCACCATCTCTGAACTTATCACTTCTAGTCACCTCCCTGGCATGCCCTCCAACCTTATTGTTTCCCAACCCCGCACCACCCATTTCTACCTCCTACCCCAGATCCACCAGCCCAATTTTCCTGGCAGACCCATTGGGTCCACATGCTCCTGCCCCACCAAATTGGTCTCAGCTTACCTCAACTGTCTTTTGTCCCTTCTGGTCCAATCCCTCCCCACCTACATCCAGGACAATTCACACACTTCATATCACTTCAACAACTTCCAGTTCCCTGAACTTGATCACCTCATGTTTACCATGGACATCCATTCCCTATACACCTCCATCCCCAATACTGAAGGCTTCAAACCAATTTGTTTCTTTCTGGACAATAGACCCAACCAATCCCCCCTCCACCACCACCCTCCTCTGACTGGCAGAACTTGTCCTTGCCCTCAATAATGTCTTCTTTGACATTCCACTTTCTCAGGTTAAAGGGGTAGTCATAAGTACCTACCTGGGCCCCAGCCATGACTGCCTTTTTGTTGGCTATGTGGAGCAACTCATCCTCCATTACATCAATGGCAACTTTGGTGCTGCCTCATGTGCCCATGATGAGCTTGTTGACTTCATCCACTTTACTACCAAATTCCACCCCTACCTCAAATTCACTTGGTCCATCTCTAGCAACAGTCTCCCTTTCCTCACTCTCTCTGTCTCCATCTCGGGACATAAACTCCCAACAGACATTTTCTACAAACTCGCCAACTCCCACAGCTACCTCAACTCTACCTCTTCCCACCCTGTCCCTGTAAGGATTCCATTCCATTCTCTCAAATCCTCCGTCTCCGTCGCAATGTGGCTTTCCCTCTACCACCAACAACTCAGCACACACCCACTTATCTTCCATTACTTGCACATTTGCCCTGGTCCCCTCTGCCCCCACATGCAACAAGGACAGAATTTCTCATCCTCACCTACCACCCCACTAGCCTCCTCGTCCAACACTCTTCCTCCACCATTTCCACCACCTACTATGTGATCCCACCACTAGACACATATTCCGCTCTCCTCCCTCACCACCATTTGGCTCCCAAACAGTCCTTCAAAGTGAAGCAATATTTCACTTGTGAGTCTGCAGGGGTATCTACTGCATCCGGTGCTCCCGTTGTGTTCTCCTCTACATCAGAAAGATGTATATGGGGAAATCATTTTGTTGAGCACTGCAATAGTGTTGTTCTCCCAGTGGCCACCCATTCCAATTCCCCATCCCATTCCTTTGGAGGAACTACATCTCATCTTTCAACTGGACACCCTCCATCTGGATGGCATTAATTATGAGTTCCCTGACTTTCATTAAACTCCCCACCCGACCCCCTCCCCCCACTTCTTCCTCTGTCATCTTCTCCCAGTTCTATCTCTCTCCCTTTTCTGTGTCTCCTTTCACACAAACATGATAAATTCTTACCTCATTCCTTATCACCCCTGTTACCATTATGGATACTGTTGGTGAGGACAACCTACCAAGAGCAAGTTGTAGTGGTCACCTCTCTGACACTGAGACTAGACCCTCAGCTCAGAAAGGAAGGAGGGAGAAGAGAGCAGAAGTGATAGGGGATTTGATAGTTAGGGGAACAGATAGGAAGTTCTATTGTCTGTTGCCTCCCTGGCGTCAGGGTCCACGGTATCCCGGATTGAGTTCTCAGTGTTCTCAGGAGGGAAGGTGAACAGTCAGAAGTTGTTGTCCATGTAGAAACCAATGACGTGTGTAGGAAGGATGAGGAAGTCCTGCAAAGAGAGTTTAGAGGGTTAGGTGCAAAGTTGAAGGATAGGCCTCCAGGGTTACAATCTCGGGAGTGCTGCCCATGCCACATGTGAGTGAGGGTAGAAATAGGAAGTTAATGCAGTTAAATCCATGGCTCATGAGATGGTGAAGGAGGGAAAGTTTCATGTTTCTGACCAATTGGACTCTGTTCCAGGGCAGGTGGGACCTGATGGTTTACACCTGAACTGGAGGGAGACTAATATCCTTGCAGGTAGGTTTGCTCATGCTGCTCCAAGGGATTTAAACTTGATTGGAAGGGGGATGGGAACCAGAGTGTTAGAGCAGATAAAGTTGATAGAAATATTCTCAGGTGTATTTATTTCAATGCAAGGAACATTGTCGGTAAGGCAGATGAGCTTAGGGCATGGATTGGCATGTAGGATTATGACATTATTGCTAACAATGAGACTTGGCTGCAGGAGGGGCAGGACTGGCAACAAAATGTTCCAGGGTTCCGTTGTTTCAAGGGGGAGAAGTGACATTGCTAGTCAGGGAAAATATCACAGCTGTGTTTAGACAGGACAGCCCAGAGGCCTCGTCTACAGAGGCCATAAGGGTGGAGCCGAGGAACAGGAAAGGTGTGACCACACTGTTAGGGTTGTATAATAGACTGCCCAATAGTCAGAGAAAATTGGAGGAGCAAATCTGTAGAGAGATAGCAGACCAACGTAAGAAAACAATAGTTGTGATAATAGGAAATGTTAACTTTCCACATATTGACTGGGACTAAAAGGCTGGGTGGCTTGGAGTTTGTCAAATGTGTTTAGGAAAGTTTTCCAAATCACTATATAAAGGTATCAACGAGAGGATACAATACTTGATCTTCTAAATGGGAGCAAGAAATGTCACGTGACATTTGTATAGGCAAACATTTTGGGTCCAGTGACCATAATGTCATTAGTTTCAAGTTAATTTTGGATAAGGATAGGTCTGGTCCTCAAGTTGAGATTCTAAAAGGGGAGGAGTGACATGATGGAGTATGGCCGGTAGGAGAATACCAGCCTTCTCCAGAAAAGAAGAAATAAAGTGAAGAAAACGCAAAGCTCAAGAAACACAAAACACAACAAATAAAAGATAAAGGTGTGGAGAAAAGAAAGAAAATGGCACCCAAGAAGGAAATACCAAAAACAACGAGAAAAAAAGAAGGAAAGATGCCAGAAGAGAAAGGAGAAGGCCTTACCTGCATGAAGAGGCAGGGAGACACCGTGGACAGAGGAGCCCGCTCCCTGAGGTTAGTGGAGACCCCACAGGGTAGCGAGCTCCCGACTGCGGGACTGAAAAAATGGCTCTCCGAGCCAAACAGAAGTGTGCAACACATGCGCAATGCACACACCAAGGAAAAGGAAAACACCGACAGGAGGGGGGCCCAGCTGTGGAGTGAACTTACACAGCATGACCAGCTGAGAGATGCCCAACAGTAGGATTTTCAGCTGGAAGAAGAGGAAAGCAATGGGAAAGGGAGTGATAAGAAAGAAAAACAGCAACAGGAAGCCCAACAGATAACTAGCCCAGAAGAAGAGGACCAACAACAGGAAGCTATGCAAATAAACACCCAACAAACTGAGGCAAGCAGCTCAACAAGAAAGTCAGAAGAGACATGGATACAAGGAAGAGAAGTAGAAGACACAAACCCAAGAGCAGACACAAAAGAAGAAGACCAAGCTCTGCACAGAGGAATAGAAGGTGAAATAGATGGACAGTATATAGATTTTTAAAACTTTCAAGAACAAATGAAAGCATTAAAAGAATGGTTGACATTAGAATTTAGTGAAATAAAAAGAAAAATTAAAAATACAGAAGAAAAAGTGAGTAGAATAGAGCTGGTCATGACAGAAATAGGGAAAAGATTAGAAAATGTGAAGAACGAGAAATGGCTATAGAAATGGAAATGAATGTCTTAAGAAGAAAATTGGAAGACAGTGACAAAAAAGTTACAGTCACAAGAGTTGTTAGCTCAGAAGATGGATATATGGAAGCTCTCCACTGGCCACCATGACAGAGGTGCAACAAAGAAGATGTACAAGGACTGCGTAAAGAAATCTCTTGGTGCCTGCCACATTGACCACCGCCAGTGGGCTGATATCGCCTCAAACCGTGCATCTTGGCGCCTCACAGTTCGGCAGGCAGCAACCTCCTTTGAAGAAGACTGCAGAGCCCACCTCACTGACAAAAGACAAAGGAGGAAAAACCCAACACCCAACCCCAACCCACCAATTTTTCCTTGCAACCGCTGCAACCGTGTCTGCCTGTCCCGCATCGGACTTGTCAGCCACAAACGAGCCTGCAGCTGACGTGGACATTACCCCTCCATAAATCTTCGTCCACGAAGCCAAGCCAAAGAAAATAGTAAGTGAAACAATATAAAGATAGTGGGCCTAAAGGAAGATGAAGAAGGCAAAAATATGAGAATGGATCCCAAAAGTCCTGGGAATGCCAGAAATACAGGAAGGAATGGAAATAGAAAGGGCACACAGAACACTAGCCCCGAAACCACAGTCACAACAAAAACGAAGATCGGTTTTAGTAGAATTTATGAGATACACGACAAGATAAAATATATTGGAGAGGGGAAGGAATAAAATTGGAGGAGACAAAAAACCATTGGAACACAAGGGTCAAAAAATATTTTTTTACCCAGACATAAGTTTTGAACTCCTAAAGAAGAGAAAGGAGTTTAACGCAGCAAAACCGATCCTATGGAAAAAAGGCCATAAATTTAAGTTAAGATATCCAGCAGTGCTTAAAATAGTTATCCCAGGGCAGCAAAACAGACTGTTCTGAGATCTGGAGAAAGCATGAGAATTTGCAGAATGCCTGCAAGATAGAGAGATTAAGAGATGTAACAAGAACAAAGAACGACAACAAACTACATATAAAAATGTAAAAATAATATATAAGTAAGAACTAAAGGAGGGAATAAAAGGGAAGTAAGGGAGAAGGGGGGAAAAAGAAAGAGGAGGGGTTTAAAAATAAATAAATAAAAAGAAAAAGAGAAGAAAAGAGGGGGAGCTTTGTTGTAATGTGAAGATAAAAGTCTTTTCTGGAGGGGGTTGGGTGGGAGAGAATAACAGTCACTGCAAAATCAGTTGACACGTGCAAAGTGGGTTAGCAATCCGAATGGAGAGGGGAGTTGTGGTTCCCCGGCAAGGGACAATGGGCAACTCAGAGAGGGGGGGGGGATTTTAGATGTGGGAGTTGTTGAAGTATTTTATGTTTTAGAATTGTTGTTACACATTGAGTTCAAAAAGGGAAAACTGAGAGATGAAAATGGGGAAATGCTGGTGAGGTAGTGGAAATGAGGTGTAAACAGAGTATGAGATGGCCATGTTGAACTATATGACTATAAATATTAATGGAATACATAACCAAATTAAAAGGAAGAGGCTATTAAATTTACTGAAAAAAGAAAAAATAGATATAACATTCGTGCAGGAAACGCATCTAACTGAAGTGGAACACAATAAATTAAAGAGAGACTGGGTAGGGCACATAACAGCAGCATCATATAACTCAAAATCAATAAAAATGTACCAATCAAAATAGTGGAGGAAATAATAGATCCAGTAGGGAGATGTAATGATAAAGTGTCAGATATATTCAGAATTCTGAAATTTGGTCAATATATATGCACCTAATGAAGAGGATCAAAAATCTATGCAAGATATTTTTTTGAAGATTGTAGATACACAGGGAAATATATTGATAAGAGGGGATTTTAATTTAATTTGGACTGAAAAGTGGAATAAACTGGACAAAAGACTAGCAAAAAGAACAAAGTAGCCAAATTTATGGTTAAATCAATGCAGGAAATGCAACTTTTGGATATATTGAGGAGGAAAAATCCAAAGGAGAAGGAATACTCATGTTATTCGAGTAGACATAAAACATACTCAAGGATTGACTTGTTCCTGTTGTCAGCCCATATCCAAGGAAGAGTTAGGAAAACGGAATATAAAGCTAGATTGCTATCTTATCATTCACCCCTGTTATTAGCAATAGAACTGGAAGACATCCCACCAAGAACATATAGATGGAGATTAAACTCCATGCTATTTAAAATACAGGAATTTAGAGAATTTATTGAACACCAAATTAAAATGTACTTTGAAATAAATACGGAATCAGTGAAAGACACATTTATATTATGGGATGCAATGAAAGCCTTCATTAGAGGGCAGATAATAAGTTATGTAACTAAGATGAAAAAGTACAATCGGGAAATAGAACAGTTGGAAAGGGAAATAGTAAGTACAGAAAAAGAACTAGCAACAAGGGAAGATACAACATAAAGAAGAGAATTGGCGGACAAAAAAATAAAATACGAAACATTACAAACGTATAAGGTGGAGAAGAACATAATGAAAATAAAACAGAAGTATTACGAGCTAGGAGAAAAAACACAGAAAATACTAGCCTGGCCAATTAAATCAGAACAAGCTAAAAGAACTGTATTGGCATCAAGGAATAAGGACAAACAAATTACATATAATCCAACAGAGATCAATGAAAACTTTAAGGAATTCTATGAACAATTATACCGAACTGAGAATGAAGGGAAAGAAGACAAAATAGAAGAGTTTTTAGCTAAAATTTAACTACCGAAATTGCAAAACAAATTGATAAAACCATTTGAAATAGAGGAAATACAGGATATATTTAAAAAGTTGCCAAACAATAAAATGCCTGGAGAGGATGGACTCCCAATAAAATTCTTTAAAACATTTAAAGAGTTATTAATTCCTCCTCTCCTGGAAGTAATGAACCAGATAGAAGAAACACAAAACTTGCCAGATTCATGTAAAACAGCAATAATTACAGTATTACGAAAGACGGGGAAAGATCCACTAACACCAGCATCATATAGACCAATATCTCTACTTAATTCAGATTATAAGATAATAGAAAAACTATTAGCAAACAGATTGGCCAACTGTATACCAAAAATAGTAAAACAAGATCAAACTGGATTTATTAAGAAAAAATGAACAATGGACATTGTCTGTAAGTTCATTAATTTAATCCATGCAGTTCAAGGAAATAAGATACCAACAGTGGCTGTTGCTTTAGATGCAGAGAAAGCCTCTGACAGGGTAGAATGGAATTATTTATTCAAAGTATTACAGAGGTTCAACCTACCAGAAAAATATATTAATTGGATTAAAGCATTATATAAGGGACCATTGGCGAAGGTGACAGTAAATGGATATGTATCAAACCAATTTAAATAAAGTAGTCAACTTGGCAGGGATGTCCACTATCTCCCTCACTGTTCATTTTAGGATTAGAACCATTGGCAGAACTGATAAGAACAGAAAATAAAATAAAAGGAATAAAAATAAAGGAGAAGGGATATAAAATCAGTTTATTTTCAGGTGACATCATAGTATACTTAACTGAACCAGAAATATCAATAAAAGAACTACATAAGAAATTGAAGGAATATGGAGAAATATTGGGGTACAAGATCAACGCAAATAAAAGTGAAGCGATGCCAATGAATAATGTGGAATACACAAAGTTTAAAAAAGAATCACCATTTAAATGGCAAACAAAAGCAATCCGATACCTAGGTATTAGATTAGATAATAATTTAGGGCATCTATACAAATTAAATTATCAGCCATTAAAGAAGAAATTACAGGATAACTTACAACATTGGAAAGAATTGCCACTTTGATAGAGAAGGTAAATTGCATTAAAATGAATGTCTTCCCAAGAATACAATACCTACTTCAATCATTACCAATTCCCTTAACAGAGAAATTCTTCAATTAACTAAAGAGAATAATAAGGAAATTCTTATGGAAAGAGGGGGAAACTGAGGATAGTGCTAGATAAATTAACAGATTGGTACAAACAAGGTGGTTTGCAGCTACCAAACTTCAAAAATTATTATAGAGCAGCACAATTAAGATATCTATCAGATTTTTATCAAACAAGGGAAAAACCAGATTTGTCCAAGATAGAGCTAGATAAAATAGGGGAGAAGGTACCAGAACATATACTTTATAAGTGGGATGAAAAACTGGTGCAATATAGAAGTTCACCAGTACTGCACCATTTACTCAACATATGGAAGACGATTCACGTAGAAAGGAAAACTCATGGTACAATGTTTACATACCACCATACCACCAACTGAAAACCTACTTAGAGGACAAATTGCGAAGCAGGCTGAGATTACCAGAATGAAGCAGCTTTGAATATCTGATTACAGAAACAACAATAATAAAAAGATTTATAACAAACATGAACATCAAGGTGCAAGAGAAGGAAAATGATGAAATAAGCTATAAACCCAAACAAAAGTGGGAAAAAGATTTAAACATCAAGATAAAATATTAAATATGGGAAAAGTTATGCTCTGGAATTATGAAAACTATAATAAACACAAAATTATGCAACATTATCAGATAGATATTTTTGCTCTAAGAAGGAAACGGGAACAACAGTACATGCAATTTGGGCATGTGAGAAAGTGAAAAAGTTTTGGAAAGATCTAAATCAGGTATTAAATAAAATCACAAAAAGCAACATACCAAAAAATCCAGAGATCTTTCTTCTAAGTAATATAAGAAGTAAAGAATTAGGCCTTAAACTGGATGAAGCGCAAAAAAGATTTATTATGATAGCCTTAGCTGTAGCAAAAAAATGTATAATGTCAACTTGGAAATCAGAAGAGAGCCTTAGAATACAGCAATGGTACATAGAAATGAATAAATGTATTCCATTGGAAAAAATAACATATAATTTAAAAAATAAAGTCACATTATTTGAACAAATTTGGGAACCGTACATGGAACACAACAGAGAAGGCCTACCACGGACCTCCACCCCCTAAAATGATAGAATGATAAGAAGACAAAATGAACTGATCCAGTGTGTAAAAGTAGGTGACACATTTTTCTTGTTTATTTTCATTGTGTGATGACATTGTTTAATGTTTTTATTGTATTGTATATGTTGAATGTTTAATGGGTTTGGAGGTGGGTGGGAAGGAGGGAGGGAAGGGAGGGGGGAAAAGGGGGAGAAAATGCCACTGTGTATATTCAAGAGGGAAATGTTTGTGTGTATTTTGATTGATATGGTTCATAGTGTTAAAAAAAATTAAATTTTAAAAAGGTGAGATTCTAAACTGGAGAAAGGCCAATTTTTTGGAAATGAGAGAATGGATCTAAAATAAGTAGATTGAGACAAGTTGTTTTCTGTCAAGGATATGTTCAGTAAGTGGAAGGCCTTCAAAGGCAAAATTTTCAGAGCACAGAGTTTGCATGTTCCTGTTAGGATTAAAGGCAAAGTTAGAAGGCATAGGGAACCTTGGTTTTCAAGGGATATTAGCAATCTGGTTAAGAAGAAGAGAGAGGTGTATAGCAAGTATAGGCTACAAGAAGAGTATAGAAAATGTAAGAAAATACTTAAGAAGGAAATCAGGAAGGCAAAAAGAATATACAAGGTTACTTTGGCAGAAAATGTGAAAGCAAACCTGAAGTATGTTAAGAGTAAAAGCACAACAAGGAACAAAATTGGTCCCCTAGAAGATCAGAATGGTCATCTATGTGTGGAGCTTCATGAGATGGGAGAGATCTTAAACAGTTTTTACATCAGTATTTATTCAGGAAACTGCCATAGTGTACAAGGATATAAGGGAAACAAACAATAATGGCATAGAGCATATAGAAATTAAAGAGGAGAAGGTGCTTGCTGCCTTACAGCAAATAAAGGTAGTTAAATCCTCTAAGCAGACATGTCATTCCCTCAGACCTTGAAGGAGACTAGTGTAGAAATTGCAGGGGCCCTGGTAGATAAATTTAAAATGTCTTTAGCCATGGGTGAGGTGCTGGAGGATTGGAGGGTAGCTCATCTTGTTCTGTTGTTAAAAAAGGCTCCAAAAGTAAACCAGGAAATAACAGGCTAGTGAGTCTGCGGTCAGTCATGGGTAAATTATTGAAGGGTGTTATGAGAGATCAGATACACAAGTATTTGGACATCCAAGGGCTGATTAAGGATAGTCAGCAAGGCTTTGTTAATCCTTGCTTGTATTTAATGAATCTTATATGAGTTTTTCGAGGAAGTTACCAAGAAAGTAGATGAAACAAAGACTGTAGATGTTTTTGACAAGGTCCCACATGAGAGGTTAGTTCAGAAGGTTCAGACACTAGATATCCATGGAGAGGTTGTAAATTGGATTCGAAATTGGCTGAATGGGAGAAAACAGAGAGTGGTAGTGGATGATTGCTTCTCAGACTGGAGGCCTGTGACTAGTGGTGTGCCTCAGGGATTGGTGCTGGGATCATTGTTATTTGTTGTCTATATCAATGATCTGGATGATAATGTGGGAAATTGCATCAGCAGCTTTGCTGATGACACTAAGATTGGGGCCATTGAGGACAACGAGGAAGGTTTTCAAAGCTTGCAGAGGGATCTGGACCAAATGGAAAAATGGGACTGAAAATGGCAGATGGAATGTAATGCAGACTAATGTGAGGTGTTGCATTTTGGAAGGAAAAACCAATGTAGGACATTCACAGTAAATGATAGGGCACTGAGAAGTGCAGAGGAACAAAGGGATCTGGGAATACAGATACATAATTCCCTGAAAGTGGTGTCACAGGTCAACAGGATTGTGAAGAAAGCTTTTGGCATCTTGCCTTTCATAAATCAAAGTATTGAGTACAGGAATTGGGATGATATGGTAAAGTTGTACAAGACATTGGTGAGACCACATTTAGAGTATTGTGTGCAGTTCTGGACCTAAATACAGGAAGGATACTAATAAAATTGAAAGAGTGCAGAGAAGATTTACTAGGATGTTGCCAGATCTTAAGGAGTTGACTTACAGGGAAAGATTAAACAGGTTAGGACTTTACTTCTTGGATAGAAGAATGAGGGGAGATTTGTTAGAGGCTTACAAAATTATGAGGGGTATAAACATAGTAAATCTGAGTAGGCTCTTTCCTCTTAGATTAGGAGAGATAAATACAAGAGGACATGGCTTTAAAGTGAATGGGAATGGTTTAGGGGGAACATTAGTGGAACTTCTTCACTCAGAGAATAGTGGGGGTGTGGAACAAGCTGCCATCTGACATGGTAAATGCAAGCTCACTTAAGTTTTAAGAATAAATTGGATAGATAAAATGGTAGAAGTCTGGAGGGTTATGGAATGGGTACAGGTCAGTGGGAATACAGGACTGATGTTTTGGCACAGACTAAAAGAGCTGAATGGCCTGTTTTCTCCGCTGTAGTGTCCTCTGGTTCTATATCCAATAAACACCTTTTGCTGGTCTGGATTCCTCCCCCTGTCAGCATTGTCTGAATTCTGAGACTTTATGAGATTTCCTGCTTCTGCCTCATTCTTCTTATTCCTTGAAGAAGGGCTCAGGCCCAAAATATCAGCAACATATCTTTGTCTTTTTGGATACTGAAAAGACCAGCTGAGTTCCTCCAGCATTTCTGCACTTTTACTACACTCACAGCATCTGCAGACTTTTGTGTTTCACTAAGAGTTACAGAGCACAGAGCAAAGA